>NC_072432.2:87376590-87689772 GCF_028878055.3 Symphalangus syndactylus
AAGAATTCTGCGAAACTTCTTTCTGATCTGTGAATTCAACGAACAGAGTTAAACCATACTTTTGATTGAGCAGTTCTGAACACTCTTTCTGTAGAAAATGCAAGGGGACATTCGGAGCGCTAAGATGGTAATAGTGGAAAAAGGAATATCTTCAAATATAAACTACACAGAAGCATTCTGTGAAACATCATTCTGTTCTGTGCATTCAACTAACAGAGTTGAACCTTACTTTTGATTTAGCCGTTCTGAAACACTCTTTCTGTAGAAACTGCATTTGGACATTCTGAGCGCAAAGAGGCTTATATTGGGAAAAAGAATATCTTCAAATAAAAACTACACAGAATAATTCTGTGAAACTTCTTTCGGATCTGTGCATTCAACTAACAGAATTAAACCATACTTTTTATTGAGGAGTTCTGAACACTCTTTCTGTAGAAAATGCAAGTGGACATTCGGAGCGCTAAGAGAGTAATAGCGGAAAAAGGAATATATTCAAATATAAACTACACAGAAGCATTCTGTGAAACTTCTTTCTCTTCTGTGCATTCAACTAACAGAGTTGAACCTTACCTTTGATTGAGCCGTTCTGAAACACTCTTTCTGTAGAAACTGCAATTTCACATTCTGAGCGCTAGGAGGCCTATATTGGTAAAAAGCATATCTTCAAATAAAAACTACACAGAAGCATTCTGTGAAACCTATTTCGGATCTGTGCATTCAGCTAACAGAGTTAAACTATACTTTTGATTGAACAGTTCTGAAACACTCTTTCTGTAGAAAATGCAAGTGGACCTTCGGAGCGCTAAGATGGTAATAGTGGAAAAAGGAACATATTCAAATATAAACTACACAGAAGAATTGTATGAAACTTCTTTCTGTTCCGTGCATTCGACTAACAGTGTTGAACCTTACTTTTGATTTAGCAGTTCTGAAACACTCTTTCTGTAGATACTGCAATTGGACATTCTGAGCGCTAAGAGTCCTATATTGGAAAAAGGAATATCTTCAAATAAAAACTACAGAGAAGAATTCTGTGAAACTTCTTTCTGATCTGTGCATTCAACTAACAGAGTTAAACCATATTTTTGATTGAGCAGTTCTGAACACTCTTTCTGTAGAAAATGCAAGTGGACATTCGGAGCGCTAAGAGTGTAATACTGGGAAAAGGAATATATTCAAATATAAACTACACAATAGCATTCTGTGAAACTTCTTTGTGTTCTGTGCACTCAACTAACAGAGTTGAACCTTAGTTTTGATTGAGCCATTCTGAAAAACTCTTTCTGTAGAAACTGCAATTGGACATTCTGAGCGCTAAGAGTCCTATATTTGAAAAAGGTATATCTTGAAATAAAAACTACACAGAAGAATTCTGTGAAACTTCTTTCTGATCTGTGAAATCAACGAACAGAGTTAAACCATACTTTTGATTGAGCAGTTCTGAACACTCTTTCTGTAGAAAATGCAAGTGGACATTCGGAGCGCTAAGATGGTAATAGTGGAAAAAGAAATATCTTCAAATATAAACTACACAGAAGCATTCTGTTAAACTTCTTTCTGTTCTGTGCATTCAACTAACAGAGTTGAACCTTAGTTTTGATTGAGCCGTTCTTAAACACTCTTTCTGTAGAAACTGCAATTGGACATTCTGAGCGCTAACAGGCCTATATTGTTTAAAAGAATATCTTCCTATAAAAACTACACAGAAGCATTCTGTGAAACTAATTTCTGATCAGTGCATTCAGCTAACAGAGTTAAACCATACTTTTGATTGAGCAGTTCGGACACACTCTTTCTGTAGAAAATGCAAGTGGACATTCGGAGCGCTAAGAGGGTAATAGTGGAAAAGGTAATATCTTCAAATATAAACTACACAGAAGCATTCTCTGAAACTTCTTTCTGTTCCGTGCATTCAACTAACAGAGTTGAACCTTAGTTTTGATTGAGCCATTCTGAAAAACTCTTTCTGTAGAAACTGCAATTGGACATTATGAGCGCTATGAGTCCTATATTGGAAAAAGGAATTTCTTGAAATAAAAACTACACAGAAGAATTCTGTGAAACTTCTTTCTGATCTGTGAATTCAACGAACAGAGTTAAACCATACTTTTGATTGAGCAGTTCTCAAAACTCTTTCTGTAGAAAATGCAAGTGGACATTCGGAGCGCTAAGATGGTAATAGTGGAAAAAGGAATATCTTCAAATATAAACTACACAGAAGCATTCTGTGAAACTTCTTTCTGTTCTGTGCATTCAACTAACAGAGTTGAACTTTACTTTTGATTTAGCCGTTCTGAAACACTCTTTCTGTAGAAACTGCAATTGGACATTCTGAGCGCTAAGAGGCCTATGTTGGGAAAAAGAATATCTTCAAATAAAAACTACACAGAAGAATTCTGTGAAACTTCTTTCGGATCTGTGCATTCAACTAACAGAATTAAACCATACTTTTTATTGAGGAGTTCTGAACACTATTTCTGTAGAAAATGCAAGTGGACATTCGGAGCGCTAAGACAGTAATAGCGGAAAAAGGAATATATTCAAATATAAACTACACAGAAGCATTCTGTGAAACTTCTTTCTGTTCTGTGCATTCAACTAACAGAGTTGAACCTTACTTTTCATTCAGCCGTTCTGAAACACTCTTTCTGTAGAAACTGCAATTTCACATTCTGAGCGCTAAGAGGCCTATATTGGGAAAAAGCATAACTTCAAAGAAAAACTACACAGAAGCATTCTGTGAAACTTATTTCTGATCTGTGCTTTCAGCTAACAGAGTTAAACCATACTTTTGATTGAACAGTTCTGAAACACTCTTTCTGTAGAAAATGCAAGTGGACATTCGGAGCGCTAAGAGAGTAATAGTGGAAAAGGAATATATTCAAATATGAACTACACAGAAGCTTTCTGTGAAACTTCTTTCTGTTCTGTGCATTCAACTAACAGAGTTGAAACTTACTTTTCATTCAGCCATTCTGAAAAACTCTTTCTGTAGAAACTGCATTTTCACATTCTGAGCGCTAAGAGGCCTATATTGGGAAAAAGCATAACTTCAAATAAAAACTACACAGAAGCATTCTGTGAAACTTATTTCTGATCTGTGCATTCAGCTAACAGAGTTAAACCATACTTTTGATTGAACAGTTCTGAAACACTCTTTCTGTAGAAAATGCATGTGGACATTCGGAGCGCTAAGAGGATAATAGTGGAAAAAGTAATATCTTCAAAAAAACCACACAGAAGCATTGTATGAAACTTCTTTCTGTTCCGTGCATTCGACTAACAGTGTTGAACCTTACTTTTGATGGAGCATTTCCCAAACACTCTTTCTGTAGATACTGCAATTGGACATTCTGAACGCTAAGAGTCCTATATTGGAAAAAGTAATGTCTTCACATAAAATCTACACAGAAGAATTCTGTGAAACTTCTTTCTGATCTGTGCATTCAACTAACAGATTTAAACCATACTTTTGATTGAGAAGTTCTGAACTCTCTTTCTGCAGAAAATGCAACTGGACATTTGGAGCGCTAAGAGGGTAGTAGTGGAAAAAGGTATATTCAAATATAAACTACACAGAAGCATTCTGTGAAACTTCTTTCTGTTCTGTGTATTCAACTAACAGAGTTGAACCTTAGTTTTGATTGAGCCATTCTGAAAATCTCTTTCTGTAGAAACTGCAATTGGACATTCTGAGCGCTAACAGTCCTATATTGGAAAAAGGAATTTCTTGAAATAAAAACGACACAGAAGAATTCTGCGAAACTTCTTTCTGATCTGTGAATTCAACGAACAGAGTTAAACCATACTTTTGATTGAGCAGTTCTGAACACTCTTTCTGTAGAAAATGCAAGGGGACATTCGGAGCGCTAAGATGGTAATAGTGGAAAAAGGAATATCTTCAAATATAAACTACACAGAAGCATTCTGTGAAATTTCTTTCTGTTCTGTGAATTCAACGAACAGAGTTAAACCATACTTTTGATTGAGCAGTTCTGAACACTCTTTCTGTAGAAAATGCAAGAGGACATTCGGAGCGCTAAGATGGTAATACTGGAAAAAGGAATATCTTCAAATATAAACTACACAGAAGCATTCTGTGAAACTTCTTTCTGTTCTGTGCATTCAACTAACAGAGTTGAACCTTACTTTTGATTTAGCCGTTCTGAAACACTCTTTCTGTAGAAACTGCAATTGGACATTCTGAGCGCAAAGAGGCTTATATTGGGAAAAAGAATATCTTCAAATAAAAACTACACAGAATAATTCTGTGAAACTTCTTTCGGATCTGTGCATTCAACTAACAGAATTAAACCATACTTTTTATTGAGGAGTTCTGAACACTCTTTCTGTAGAAAATGCAAGTGGACATTCGGAGCGCTAAGAGAGTAATAGCGGAAAAAGGAATATATTCAAATATAAACTACACAGAAGCATTCTGTGAAACTTCTTTCTGTTCTGTGCATTCAACTAACAGAGTTGAACCTTACCTTTGATTGAGCCGTTCTGAAACACTCTTTCTGTAGAAACTGCAATTTCACATTCTGAGCGCTAGGAGGCCTATATTGGTAAAAAGCATATCTTCAAATAAAAACTACACAGAAGCATTCTGTGAAACCTATTTCGGATCTGTGCATTCAGCTAACAGAGTTAAACTATACTTTTGATTGAACAGTTCTGAAGCACTCTTTCTGTAGAAAATGCAAGTGGACATTCGGAGCGCTAAGAGGGTAATAGTGGAAAAAGGAACATATTCAAATATAAACTACACAGAAGAATTGTATGAAACTTCTTTCTCTTCCGTGCATTCGACTAACAGTGTTGAACCTTACTTTTGATTTAGCAGTTCTGAAACACTCTTTCTGTAGATACTGCAATTGGACATTCTGAGCGCTAAGAGTCCTATATTGGAAAAAGGAATATCTTCAAATAAAAACTACAGAGAAGAATTCTGTGAAACTTCTTTCTGATCTGTGCATTCAACTAACAGAGTTAAACCATATTTTTGATTGAGCAGTTCTGAACACTCTTTCTGTAGAAAATGCAAGTGGACATTCGGAGCGCTAAGAGTGTAATACTGGGAAAAGGAATATATTCAAATATAAACTACACAATAGCATTCTGTGAAACTTCTTTGTGTTCTGTGCACTCAACTAACAGAGTTGAACCTTAGTTTTGATTGAGCCATTCTGAAAAACTCTTTCTGTAGAAACTGCAATTGGACATTCTGAGAGCTAAGAGTCCTATATTTGAAAAAGGTATATCTTGAAATAAAAACTACACAGAAGAATTCTGTGAAACTTCTTTCTGATCTGTGAAATCAACGAACAGAGTTAAACCATACTTTTGATTGAGCAGTTCTGAACACTCTTTCTGTAGAAAATGCAAGTGGACATTCGGAGCGCTAAGATGGTAATAGTGGAAAAAGAAATATCTTCAAATATAAACTACACAGAAGCATTCTGTTAAACTTCTTTCTGTTCTGTGCATTCAACTAACAGAGTTGAACCTTAGTTTTGATTGAGCCGTTCTTAAACACTCTTTCTGTAGAAACTGCAATTGGACATTCTGAGCGCTAACAGGCCTATATTGTTTAAAAGAATGTCTTCCTATAAAAACTACACAGAAGCATTCTGTGAAACTAATTTCTGATCAGTGCATTCAGCTAACAGAGTCAAACCATACTTTTGATTGAGCAGTTCGGACACACTCTTTCTGTAGAAAATGCAAGTGGACATTCGCAGCGCTAAGAGGGTAATAGTGGAAAAAGTAATATCTTCAAATATAAACTACACAGAAGCATTCTCTGAAACTTCTTTCTGTTCCGTGCATTCAACTAACAGAGTTGAACCTTAGTTTTGATTGAGCCATTCTGAAAAACTCTTTCTGTAGAAACTGCAATTGGACATTATGAGCGCTAAGAGTCCTACATTGGAAAAAGGAATTTCTTGAAATATAAACTACACAGAAGAATTCTGTGAAACTTCTTTCTGATCTGTGAATTCAACGAACAGAGTTAAACCATACCTTTGATTGAGCAGTTCTGAAAACACTTTCTGTAGAAAATGCAAGTGGACATTCGGAGCGCTAAGATGGTAATAGTGGAAAAAGGAATATCTTCAAATATAAACTACACAGAGGCATTCTGTGAAACTTCTTTCTGTTCTGTGCATTCAACTAACAGAGTTGAACCTTACTTTTGATTTAGCCATTCTGAAACACTCTTTCTGTAGAAACTGCAATTTGACATTCTTAGCGCTAAGAGGCCTATATTGGGAAAAAGAATATCTTCAAATAAAAACTACACAGAAGAATTCTGTGAAACTTCTTTCTGATCTGTGCATTCAACTAACAGAATTAAACCATACTTTTTATTGAGGAGTTCTGAACACTCTTTCTGTAGACAATGCAAGTGGACATTTGGAGCGCTAAGAGAGTAATACTGGAAAGGGAATATATTCAAATATAAACTACACAGAAGCATTCTGTGAAACTTCTTTCTGTTCTGTGCATTCAACTAACAGAGTTGAACCTTACTTTTGATTCAGCCGTTCTGAAACACTCTTTCTGTAGAAACTGCAATTTCACATTCTGAGCGCTAAGAGGCCTATATTGGGAAAAAGCATAACTTCAAAGAAAAACTACACAGAAGCATTCTGTGAAACTTATTTCTGATCTGTGCTTTCAGCTAACAGAGTTAAACCATACTTTTGATTGAACAGTTCTGAAACACTCTTTCTGTAGAAAATGCAAGTGGACATTCGGAGCGCTAAGAGAGTAATAGTGGAAAAGGAATATATTCAAATATGAACTACACAGAAGCTTTCTGTGAAACTTCTTTCTGTTCTGTGCATTCAACTAACAGAGTTGAAACTTACTTTTCATTCAGCCATTCTGAAAAACTCTTTCTGTAGAAACTGCAATTTCACATTCTGAGCGCTAAGAGGCCTATATTGGGAAAAAGCATAACTTCAAATAAAAACTACACAGAAGCATTCTGTGAAACTTATTTCTGATCTGTGCATTCAGCTAACAGAGTTAAACCATACTTTTGATTGAACAGTTCTGAAACACTCTTTCTGTAGAAAATGCATGTGGACATTCGGAGCGCTAAGAGGATAATAGTGGAAAAAGTAATATCTTCAAAAAAACCACACAGAAGCATTGTATGAAACTTCTTTCTGTTCCGTGCATTCGACTAACAGTGTTGAACCTTACTTTTGATGGAGCATTTCCCAAACACTCTTTCTGTAGATACTGCAATTGGACATTCTGAACGCTAAGAGTCCTATATTGGAAAAAGTAATGTCTTCACATAAAATCTACACAGAAGAATTCTGTGAAACTTCTTTCTGATCTGTGCATTCAACTAACAGATTTAAACCATACTTTTGATTGAGAAGTTCTGAACTCTCTTTCTGTAGAAAATGCAACTGGACATTTGGAGCGCTAAGAGGGTAGTAGTGGAAAAAGGTATATTCAAATATAAACTACACAGAAGCATTCTGTGAAACTTCTTTCTGTTCTGTGTATTCAACTAACAGAGTTGAACCTTACTTTTGATTGAGCCGTTCTTAAACACTCTTTCTGCAGAAACTGCAATTGGACATTCTGAGCGCTAAGAAGCCTATATTGTCTAAAAGAATATCTTCCTATAAAAACTACACAGAAGCATTGTGTGAAACTTCTTTATGATCTGTGCATTCAGCTAACAGAGTTAAACCATACTTTTGATTGAGCAGTTCTGAAACACTCTTTCTGTAGAAAATGCAGGTGGACATTCGGAGCGCTAAGATTGTAATAGTGGAAAAAAAATATCTCCAAATAAAAACTACACAGAAGCATTCTCTGATACTTCTTTCTGTTCTCTGCATTGAACTAACAGAGTTGAGCCTTACTTTTCAAGGAGCAGTTCGGAAACACTCTTTCTGTAGAAAATGCAAGTGGACATTCGGAGCGCTAGGAGGTTAATAGTGGAAAAAGGAATATCTTCAACTAAATACTACATAGAAGCATTATGTGAAACTTCTTTCTGTTCTGTGCATTCAACTGAAAGAGGTGAACCTTACTTTTGATTGAGCCGTTCTTAAACACTCTTTCTGTAGAAACTGCAACTGGACATTCTGAGTGCTAAGAGGCCTATATTGTTTAAAAGAATATCTTCATATAAAAACTACACAAAAGCATTCTGTGAAACTACTTTCTGATCTGTGCATTCAGCTAACAGAGTTAAACCATACTTGTGATTGAGCAGTTATGAAACACTCTTTCTGTAGAAAATGCAAGTGGACATTCGGAGCGCTAAGATTGTAATATTGGAAAAAAAATATCTCCAAATAAAAACTACACAGAAGCATTCTCTGATAATTCTTTCTGTTCTGTGCATTCAACTAACAGAGTTGAGCCTTAATTTTGAAGGAGCAGTTCGGAAACACCCTTTCTGTAGAAAATGCAAGTGGACATTCGGAGCGCTAAGAGGGTAATAGTGGAAAAAGGAATATCTTCAAACATAAACGACACAGAAGCATTCTCTGAAACTTCTTCCTGTTCTGTGCATTCAACTAACAGAGTTGAATCTTACTTTTGATTGAGCCGTTCTGAAACTCTCTTTCTGTAGAAACGGCAATTTCACATTCTGAGCGCTAAGAGGCCTATATTGGGAAAAAGCATATCTTCAAATAAAAACTACACAGAAGCATTCTGTGAAACTTATTTCTGATCTGTGCATTCAGCTAACAGAGTTAAACCATACTTTTGATTGAGCAGTAATGAAACACTCTTTCTGTAGAAAATGCAAGTGGACATTCGGAGCGCTAAGATTGTAATATTGGAAAAAAAATATCTCCAAATAAAAACTACACAGAAGCATTCTCTGATACTTCTTTCTGTTCTCTGCATTCAACTAACAGAGTTGAGCCTTACTTTTGAAGGAGCAGTTCGGAAACACTCTTTCTGTAGAAAATGCAAGTGGACATTCGGAGCACTAAGAGTGTAATAGTGGAAAAAGGAATAACTTCAACTAAACACTACATAGAGGCATTATGTGAATCTTCTTTCTGTTCTGTACATTCAACTAAAAGAGGTGAACCTTACTTTTGATTGAGCCGTTCTGAAACACTCTTTCTGTAGAAAATGCAAGTGGACGTTCGGAGCGCTAAGAGGGTAACAGTGGAAAAAGTAATATCTTCAAATACAAAGTACACAGAAGCATTCTCTGAAACATCTTTCTGTTCCGTGCATTCAACTAACAGAGTTAAGCCTTACTTTTGAAGGAGCAGTTCTGAAACACTCTTTCTGTAGAAACTGCAATTGGACATTCTGAGCGCTAAGAGTCCTATCTTGGAAAAAGGAATTTCTTGAAATAAAAAGACACAGAAGTATTCTGTGAAACTTCTATCTGATCTGTGAATTCAACGAACAGAGTTAAACCATACTTTTGATTGAGCAGTTCTGAACACACTTTCTGTAGAAAATGCAAGTGGACATTCGGAGCACTAAGATGGTAATAGTGGAAAAAGGAATATCTTCAAATATAAACTACACAGAAGCATTCTGTGAAACTTCTTTCTGTTCTGTGCATTCAACTAACAGAGTTCAACCTTACTTTTGATTTAGCCGTTCTGAAACACTCTTTCTTTAGAAACTGCAATTGGACATTCTGAGCGCTAAGAGGCCTATATTGGGAAAAAGAATATCTTCAAATAAAATCTACACAGAAGCGTTCTGTGAAACTTCTTTCTGATCTGTTCATTCAACTAACAGAATGAAACCATACTTTTCATTGAGTAGTTCTGAACACTCCTTCTGTAGAAAATGCAAGTGGACACTCGGAGCGCTGAGAGAGTATTAGTGGAAAAAGGAATATATTCAAATATAAACTACACGGAAGCATTATGTGAAACTTCTTTCTGTTCTGTGCATTCAACTAACAGAGTTGAAGCTTACTTTTGATTGAGCCGTTCTGAAACACTCTTTCTGTAGAAACTGCAATTTCACATTCTGAGTGCTAAGAGGCCTATATTGGGAAAAATAATATCTTCAAATAAAAACTACACATAAGCATTCTGTGAAACTTATTTCTGATCTGTGCATTCAGCTAACAGAGTTAAACCATACTTTTGATTGAACAGTTCTGAAACACTCTTTCTGTAGAAAATGCAAGTGGAAATTCGGAGCGCTAAGAGGGTAATAGTGGAAAAAGGAATATCTTCAAATATAAACTACACAGAAGCATTCTGTGAAACATTTTTCTGTTCCGTGAATTCGAATAACAGTGTTGAACCTTACTTTTGATTGAGCAGTTCTGAAACACTCTTTCTGTAGATACTGCAATTTCACATTCTGAGTGCTAAGAGTCCTATATTGGAAAAAGGAATATCTTCAAATAAAAACTACAGAGAAGAATTCTGTTAAACTTCTTTCTGATCTGTGCATTCAACAAACAGAATTAAACCATACTTTTGATTGAGCAGTTCTGAACACTCTTTCTGTAGAAAATGCAAGTGGACATTCGGAGCGCTAAGAGTGTAATACTGGGAAAAGTAATATATTCAAATATAAACTACATAGTAGCATTCTGTGAAACTCGTTTGTGTTCTGTGCATTCAACTAACAGAGTTGAACCTTAGTTTTGATTGAGCCATTCTGAAAAACTCTTTCTGTAGAAACTGCAATTGGACATTTTGAGCGCTAAGAGTCCTATATTGGAAAAAGCTATATCTTGAAATAAAAACTACACAGAAGAATTCTGTTAAACTTCTTTCTGATCTGTGAATTCAACGAACAGAGTTAAACCATACTTTTGATTGAGCAGTTCTGAACACTCTTTCTGTAGAAAATGCAAGTGGACATTCCGAGAGCTAAGATGGTAATAGTGGAAACAGGAATATCTTCAAATATAAACTACACAGAAGCATTCTGTGAAACTTCTTTCTGTTCTGTGCATTCAACTAACAGAGTTGAACCTTACTTTTGATTGAGCCGTTCTTAAACACTCTTTCTGTAGAAACTGCAATTGGACATTCTGAGCGCTAAGAGACCTATATTGTTTAAAAGAATATCTTCATGTAAAAACTACACAGAAGCATTCTGTGAAACTACTTTCTGATCTGTGCATTCAGCTAACAGAGTTAAACCATACTTTTGATTGAGCAGTTCGGAAACACTCTTTCTGTAGAAAATGCAAGTGGACATTCAGAGCGCTAAGAGGGTAATAGTGGAAAAAGGAATATCTTCAAATATAAACGACACAGAAGCATTCTCTGAAACTTCTTTGTGTTCCGTGCATTCAACTAACAGAGTTGAAACTTAATTTTGTTTGACAAGTTCTGAAAAATTCTTTCTGTAGATACTGCAATTGGACATTCTGAGCGCTCAGAGTCCTATATTGGAAAAAGGAATATCTTCAAATAAAAACTACACAGAAGCATTCCGTCAAACTTCTTTCTGATCTGTGCATTGAACTAACAGAGTTAAACCATACTTTAGATAGAGCAGTTCTGAAACACTCTTTCTGTAGAAAATGGAAGTGGTCATTCGGAGCGCAAAGAGGGTAATAGTGGAAAAAGGAATATCTTCAAATATAAACTACACGGAAGCCTTCTCTGAAACTTCTTTCTGTTCCGTGCATTCAACTAACAGTGTTGAACCTTACTCTTGATGGAGCAGTTCGGAGACACTCTTTCTATAGATACTGCAATTGGACGTTCTGAACGCTAAGAGTCCTATATTCTGAAAAGAAATATCTTCAAATAAAAACTACACAGAAGCATTCTGTGAAACTACTTTCTGATCTGTGTATTCAGCTAACAGAGTTAAACCATAGTTTTGATTGATCAGTTATGAAACACTCTTTCTGTAGAAAATGCAAGTGGGCATTCGGAGCGCTAAGAGGGTAATAGTGGAAAAAGCAATATCTTCAAGTATAAACTACACAGAAGCATTGCGTGAAACATCTTTCTGTTCCGTGCATTCGACTAACAGTGTTGAAACTTGCTTTTGATTGAGCAGTTCTGAAACACTCTTTCTGTAGAAACTGCAATTGGACATTCTGAGCGCTAAGAGTCCTATATTGGAAAAAGGAATATCTTCAAATAAAAAGTACAGAGAAGAATTCTGTGAAACTTCCTTCTGATCTGTGCATTCAACTAACTGAGTTAAACCATACTTTTATTGAGCAGTTCCGAACACTCTTTCTGTAGAAAACGCAAGTTGACATTCGGAGCACTAAGAGTGTAATACTGGGAAAAGGAATATATTCAAATATAAACTGCACAGAAGCATTCGGTGAAAATTATTTCTGTTCTGCGCATTCAACTAACAGAGTTGAACCTTAGTTTTGATTGAGCCATTCTAAAAAACTCTTTCTGTAGAAACTGCAATTGGACATTCTGAGCGCTAAGAGTCCTATATTGGAAAAAGGAATATCTTGAAATAAAAACTACACTGAAGAATTCTGTGAAAATTCTTTCTGATCTGTGCATTCAACGAACAGAGTTAAACCATACTTTTGATTGAGCAGTTCTGAACACTCCTTCTGCAGAAAATGCAAGTGGACAGTCGGAGCGCAAAGATGGTAATAGTGGAAAAAGGAATATCTTCAAATATAAACTACACTGAAGCATTCTGTTAAACTCCTTTCTGTTCTGTGCATTCAACTAACAGTGTTGAACCTTACTTTTGATTGAGCCGTTCTGAAACACTCTTTCTGTAGAAACTGCAATTGGACATTCTGAGCGCTAAGAGGCCTATATTGGGAAAAAGAATATCTTCAAATAAAAACTGCACAGAAGCATTCTCTGAAACTTATTTCTGATCTGTGCATTCAGCTAACAGAGTTAAACCATACTTTTGATTGAGCAGTTCTGAACACACTTTCTGTTGAAAATGCAAGTGGACATTCCGAGCGCTATGAGAGTAATACTGGAAAAGGGAATATATTCAAATATCAACTACAAATAAGCATTCTGTGAAACTTCTTTTTGTTCTGTGCATTCAACTAAATGAGTTGAACCTTACTTTTGATTGAGCCGTTCTGAAACACTCTTTCTGTAGAAACTGCAATTGGACATTCTGAGCGCTAAGAGGCCTATATTGGGAAAAAGAATATCTTCAAATAAAAACTACACAGAAGCATTCTGTGAAACTTCTTTCTGATCTGTGCATTCAACTAACAGAGTTAAACCTTACTTTTCATTGAGGAGTTCTGAACACTATTTCTGTAGAAAATGCAAGTGGACATTCAGAGCGCTAAGAGGGTAATAGTGAAAAAGGAATATATTCAAATATAAACTACACGGAAGCATTCTGTGAAACTACTTCCTGTTCTGTGCATTCAGATAACAGAGTTGAACCTTACTTTTGATTGAGCCGTTCTGAAACACTCTTTCTGTAGAAACTGCAATTTCACATTCTCAGCGCTAAGAGGCCTATATTGGGAAAAAGCATATCTTCAAATAAAAACTACACAGAAGCATTCTGTGAAAAGTATTTCTGGTCTGTGCATTCAGCTAACAGAATTAAGCCATACTTTTGATTGAGCAGTTATGAAACACTCTTTCTGTAGAAAATGCAAGTGGACATTTGGAGGGCTAAGATTGTAATAGTGGAAAAAAGAATATCTCCAAACAAAAACTACACAGAAGCATTCTCTGAAACTCCTTTCTGTTCTCTGCATTCAACTAACAGAGTTGAGACTTACTTTTGAAGGGGCAGTTCTGAAACACTCTTTCTGGAGAAATTGCAAGTGGACATTCGGAGCGCTAAGATGGTAATAGTGGAAAAAATAATATCTCCAAATAAAAACTACACAGAAACATTCTTTGAAACTTCTTTCTGTTCTCTGCATTCAACTAACAGAGTTGAGCCTTACTTTTGCAGGAGCAGTTCTGAAACACTCTTTCTTTAGAAAATGCACGTGGACTTTCGGAGCGCTAAGAGGGTAATAGTGGAAAAAGGGTTATATTCAAATAAATACTAAACAGAAGCATTCTGTGAAACTTCTTTCTGTTCTGTGCATTCAACTAAATGAATTGAACCTTACTTTTGATTGAGCCGTTCTGAAACACTCTTTCTGTAGAAACTGCAATTTCACATTCTGAGCGCTAAGAGGCCTATATTGGGAAAAAGCATATCTTCAAATAAAAACTACACAGAAGCATTCTGTGAAAATTATTTCTGATCTGTGCATTCAGCTAACAGAATTAAACCATACTTTTGATTGAGCAGTTATGAAACACTCTTTCTGTAGAAAATGCAAGTGGACATTCGGAGCACTAAGATGGTAATAGTGGAAAAGGGAATATCTTCAAATATAAACTACACAGAAGCATTGTATGAAACATCTTTCTATTCCGTGCATTCGACTAACACTGTTGAACCTTACTTGTGATTGAACAGTTCTGAAACACTCTTTCTGCAGATACTGCAATTGGACATTCTGAGCGCTAAGAGTCCTATATTGGAAAAAGTAATATCTTCCAATAAAAACTACACAGAAGAATTCTGTGAAACTTCTTTCTGATCTGTGCATTCAACTAACAGAGTTAAACCATACTTTTGATTGAGCATTTCTGAACACTCTTTCTGTAGAAAACGCAAGTGGATATTCGGAGCTCTAAGAGGGTAATACTGGAAAAAGGAATATATTCAAATATAAACTACACAGAAGCTTTCTGTGAAACCTCTTTCTGTTCTGTGCATTCAACTAACAAAGTTGAACCTTACTTTTGATTGAGCCGTTTCGAAACACTCTTTCTGTAGAAACTGCAATTGGACATTCTGAGCGCTAAGAGGCCTATATTGGTTAAAAGAATATCTTCAAATAAAAACTACACAGAAGCATTCTGTGAAACTTCATTCTGATCTGTGCATTCAACTAACAGAGTTAAACCATATTTTTGATTGAGCAGTTCTGAACACTCTTTCTTTAGAAAATGCAAGTGGACATTCGGAGCGCTAAGAGGGTAATAGTGGAAAAAGTAATATCTTCAAATATAAACTACACAGAAGCATTCTGTGAAACTTATTTCTGATCTGTGCATTCAGTTAACAGAGTTAAACCATACGTTTGATTGAGCAGTTATGAAACACTCTTTCTGTAGAAAATGCAAGTGGACATTCGGAGCGCTAAGATTGTAATAGTGGAAAAAAAATATCTCCAAATAAAAACTACATAGAAGCATTCTCTGAAACTTCTTTCTGTTCTCTGCATTCAACTAACAGAGTTGAGCCTTAGTTTTGAAGGAGCAGTTCGGAAACACTCTTTCTGTAGAAAATGCAAGTGGACATTCGGAGTGCTAAGAGGGTAATAGTGGAAAAAGGAATATCTTCAACTAAATACTACATAGAAGCATTATGTGAAACTTCTTTCTGTTCTGTGAATTCAACTAAAAGAAGTGAACCTTACTTTTGATTGAGTCGTTCTGAAGCACTCTTTCTGTAGAAAATGCAAGTGGACATTCGGAGCGCTAAGAGGGTAATAGTGGAAAATGGAATATCTTCAAATATAAACTACACAGAAGCATTGTATGAAACTTCTTTCTGTTCCATGCATTCGACTAACAGTGTTGAACCTTCCTTTTGATTGAGCAGTTCTGAAACACTCTTTCTGTAGATACTGCAATTGGACATTCTGAGCGCTAAGAGTCCTATATTGGAAAAAGGAATATCTTCAAATAAAAACTACAGAGAAGAATTCTGTGAAACATCTTTCTGAACTGTGCATTCAACTAACAGAGTTAAACCATACTTTTGATTGAGCAGCTCTGAACACTCTTTCTGTAGAAAGTTCAAGTGGACATTCGGAGCGCTAAGGGTTTAATACTGGGAAAAGGAATATATTCAAATATAAACTACACAGTAGCATTCTGTGAAACTCCTTTCTGTTCTGTGCATTCAACTAACAGAGTTGAACCTTAGTTTTGATTGAGCCATTCTGAAAATCTCTTTCTGTAGAAACTGCAATTCGACATTCTGAGCGCTAAGAGTCCTATATTGGAAAAAGGAATATCTTGAAATAAGAACTACACAGAAGAATTCTGTGAAACTTCTTTCTGATATGTGAATTCAACGAACAGAGTTAAACCATACTTTTGATTGAGAAGTTCTGAACACTCTTTCTGTAGAAAATACAAGTGGATATTCAGAGCGCCAAGATGGTAATAGTGGAAAAAGGAATAACTTCAAATATAAACTACACAGAAGCATTCTCTGAAACTTCTTTCTGATCTGTGCATTCAACTAAGAGAATTAAACCATACTTTTCATTGTGGAGTTCTGAACACTCTTTCTGTAGAAAATGCAAGTGGACATTCGGAGCGCTAAGGGGGTAATAGTGGAAAAAGGAATATATTCAAATATAAACTACACAGAAGCATTCTCTGAAACTTCTTTCTGTTATGTGCATTCAACTAACAGAGTTCAACCTTACTTTTGATTGAGCCGTTCTGAAACACTCTTTCTGTAGAAACTGCAATTTCACATTCTGAGCGCTAAGAGGCCTATACTGGGAAAAAGCATATCTTCAACTAAAAACTACACAGAAGCATTCTGTGAAACATATTTCTGATCTGTGCATTCAGCTAACAGAGTTAAACCATACTTTTGATTGAGCAGTTATGAAACACTCTTTCTGTAGAAAATGCCAGTGGACATTCGGAGGGCTAAGATTGTAATAGTGGAAAAAAGAATATCTCCAAATAAAAACTACACAGAAGCATTCTCTGAAACTCCTTTCTGTTCTCTGCATTCAACTAACAGAGTTGAGCCTTACTTTTGAAGGAGCAGTTCTGAATCACTCTTTCTGTAGATAATGCAAGTGGACATTCGGAGCGCTAAGAGAGTAATAGTGGAAAAAGGAATATCTTCAACTAAATACTACACAGAAGCATTATGTGAAACTTCTTTCTGTTCTGTGCATTCAACTAAAAGAAGTGAACCTTACTTTTGATTGAGCCGTTCTGAAACACTCTTTCTGTAGAAAATGCAAGTGGACATTCGGAGCGCTAAGAGTGTAATACTGGGAAAAGGAATATATTCAAATATAAACTACACAGTAGCATTCTGTGAATCTTCTTTCTGTTCTGTGCATTCAACTAAGAGAGTTGAACCTTAGTTTTGATTGAGCCATTCTGAAAAACTCTTTCTGTAGAAACTGCAATTGGACATTCTGAGCGCTAAGAGACCTATATTGGAAAAAGGAATATCTTGAAATAAAAACTACACAGAAGAATTCTGTGAAACTTCTTTCTGATATGTGAATTCAACAAACAGAGTTAAACCATACTTTTGATTGAGCAGTTCTGAACACTCTTTCTGTAGAAAATGCAAGTGTACATTCGGAGCGCTAAGATGGTAATAGTGGAAAAAGGAATATCTTCAAATATAAACTACACAGAAGCATTCTGTGAAACTACTTCCTGTTCTGTGCATTCAAGTAACAAAGTTGAACCTTACTTTTGATTGAGCCGTTCTGAAACACTCTTTCTGTAGAAACTGCAATTGGCCATTCTGAGCGCTAAGAGGCCTATATTGGGAAAAATAATATCTTCAAATAAAAATTACACAGAAGCATTCTGTGAAACTTTTTTCGGATCTGTGCATTCAACAAACAGAATTAAACCATACTTTTCATTGTGGAGTTCTGAACACTCTTTCTGTAGAAAACGCAAGTGGACATTCGGAGCACTAAGAGGGTAATAGTGGAAAAACGAATATATTCAAATATAAACTACACAGAAGCATTCTGTGAAACTTCTTTCTGTTCTGTGCATTCAACTAACAGAGTTGAACCTTACTTTTGTTTGAGCCGTTCTGAAACACTCTTTCTGTAGGAACTGCAATTCGACATTCTGGGCGCTAAGAGGCCTATATTGGGAAAAAGAATACCTTCAAATAAAAATTACACAGAAGCATTCTGTGAAACTTATTTCTGATCTGTGCATTCAGCTAACAGAGTTAAACCATACTTTTGATTGAGCAGTTCTGAACACTCTTTCTTTAGAAAATGCAAGTGGACATTCGGAGCGCTAAGAGGGTAATAGTGGAAAAAGTAATATCTTCAAATATAAACTACACAGAAGCATTCTGTGAAACTTCTTTTTGTTCTGTGCATTCAACTAACAGAGTTGAACCTTACTTTTGATTGAGCCGTTCTGAAACTCTCTTTCTGTAGAAACTGCAATTGGACATTCTGAGCGCTAAGAGGCCTATATTGGGAAAAAAAATATCTTCAAATAAAAACTACACAGAAGCATTCTGTGAAACTTATTCCTGATCTGTGCATTCAGCTAACAGAGTTAAACCATACTTTTGATTGAGCAGTTCTGAAACACTCTTTCTGTAGAAAATGCAAGTGGACATTCGGAGCGCTAAGAGGGTAATAGTGGAAAATGGAATATCTTCAAATATAAACTACACAGAAGCATTGTATGAAACTTCTTTCTGTTCCATGCATTCGACTAACAGTGTTGAACCTTACTTTTGATTGAGCAGTTCTGAAACACTCTTTCTGTAGATACTGCAGTTGGACATTCTGAGCGCTAAGAGTCCTATATTGGAAAAAGGAATATCTTCAAATAAAAACTACAGAGAAGAATTCTGTGAAACATCTTTCTGATCTGTGCATTCAACTAACAGAGTTAAACCATACTTTTGATTGAGCAGCTCTGAACACTCTTTCTGTAGAAAATGCTAGTGGACATTCGGAGCGCTAAGAGTTTAATACTGGGAAAAGGATTATATTCAAATATAAACTACACAGTAGCATTCTGTGAAACTTCTTTGTGTACTGTGCATTCAACTAACAGAGTTGAACCTTGGTTTTGATTGAGCCATTCTGAAAAACTCTTTCTGTAGAAACTGCAATTCGACATTCTCAGCGCTAAGAGTCCTATATTGGAAAAAGGAATATCTTGAAATAAGAACTACACAGAAGAATTCTGTGAAACTTCTTTGTGATATGTGAATTCAACGAACAGAGTTAAACCGTACTTTTGATTGAGAAGTTCTGAACACTCTTTATGTAGAAAATACAGGTGGACATTCAGAGCGCCAAGATGGTAATAGTGGAAAAAGGAATATCTTCAAATATAAACTACACAGAAGCATTCTCTGAATCTTCTTTCTGATCTGTGCATTCAACTAAGAGAATTAAACCATACTTTTCATTGTGGAGTTCTCAACACTCTTTCTGTAGAAAATGCAATTGGACATTCGGAGCGCTAAGGGGGTAATAGTGGAAAAGGGAATATATTCAAATATAAACTACACAGAAGCATTCTGTGAAACTTCTTTTTGATATGTGCATTCAACTAACAGAGTTGAACCTTACTTTTCATTCAGCCATTCTGAAACACTCTTTCTGTAGAAACTGCAATTTCACATTCTGAGCGCTAAGAGGCCTATACTGGGAAAAAGCATATCTTCAAATAAAAACTACACAGAAGCATTCTGTGAAACTTATTTCTGATCTGTGCATTCAGCTAACAGAGTTAAACCATACTTTTGATTGAGCAGTTATGAAACACTCTTTCTGTAGAAAATGCCAGTGGACATTCGGAGGGCTAAGATTGTAATAGTGGAAAAAAGAATATCTCCAAATAAAAACTACACAGAAGCATTCTCTGAAACTCCTTTCTGTTCTCTGCATTCAACTAACAGAGTTGAGCCTTAGTTTTGAAGGAGCAGTTCTTAATCACTCTTTCTGTAGATAATGCAAGTGGACATTCGGAGCGCTAAGAGAGTAATAGTGGAAA
This sequence comes from Symphalangus syndactylus, assembly GCF_028878055.3. Lineage (NCBI taxonomy): Eukaryota > Metazoa > Chordata > Mammalia > Primates > Hylobatidae > Symphalangus > Symphalangus syndactylus. Next base: position 87,396,345 of record NC_072432.2, read on the forward strand.
AAGGAATATCTTCAACTAAATACTACACAGAAGCATTATGTGAAACTTCTTTCTGTTCTGTGCAATCAACTTAAGGAGGTGAACTTTATTTTTGATTGTGCCGTTCTGAAACACTCTTTCTGTAGAAAATTCAAGTGGACATTCGGAGCGCTAAGAGGGTAATATTGGAAAAAGGAATATCTTCAAATATAAACTACACAGAAGCATTCTCTGAAACTTCTTTCTGTTCCGTGTATTCCACTAACAGTGTTGAACCTTACTTTTGATGGAGCATTTCACAAACACTCTTTCTGTAGATACTGCAATTGGACATTCTAAACGCTATGAGTCCTATATTGGAAAAAGGAATATCTTCACATAAAAACTACACAGAAGAATTCTGTGAAACTTCTTTCTGATCTGTGCATTCAACTAACAGAGTTAAACCATACTTTTGATTGAGCAGTTCTGAACTCTCTTTCTCTAGAACATGCAACTGGACATTTGGAGTGCTAAGAGGGTAGTAGTGGAAAAAGGAATATTCAAATATAAACTACACAGAAGCATTCTGTGAAACTTCTTTCTGTTCTGTGCTTTCAACTAACAGAGTTGAACCTTACTTTTGATTGCGTAGTTCTTAAACACTCTTTCTGTGGAAACTGCAATTGGACATTCTGAGCGCTAAGAGGCCTATAGTGGATAAAGGAATACCTCCAAATTAAAACTACACAGGAGCATTCTCTGAAACTTCTTTCTGTTCTCTGCATTGAACTAACAGTGTAGAGCCTTACTTTTGATTGAGCAGTTTTGAAAAACTCTTTCTGTAGAAACTGCAGTGGACATTCTGAGCCCTAAGAGGCGTAAAGTGGAAAAAAAAATTCTTCAAATAAATCTAGACAGAAGCATTGTGTGAAACTTCTTTCTCTTCTGTGCATTCAACTAACAGAGTTTAACCTTACTTTTGATTGAGCCATTCGGAAACACTCTTTCTGTAGAAACTGCAATTGGACATTCGGAGCGCTAAGAGGCCTATATTGGATAAAGGAATATCTTCAAATAAAAACTACACAGAAGAATTCTGTGAAACTCTTTTCTGATCTGTGCATTCAACTAACAGAGTTACATCATACTTTGATTGAGCAGTTCTGAAACAGTCTTTCAGTAGAATATGGAAGTGGACATTTGAAGCACCAAGAGGGTAATTGTGGAAAAAGTAGTATCTTCAAATATAAACTACACAGAAGCATTCTGTGAAACTTCTTTCTGTTCTGTGCATTTAACTAGCAGAGTTGAACCTTACTTTTGATTGAGCAGTTCGGAAACACTCTTTCTGTAGAAACTGAAAGTGGAAATTCGGAGCGCTAAGAGGCGTAAAGTGGAAAAACAAACATCTTCAAATAAAACTACACAGAAGCATTCTGTGAAACTACTTTCTGTTCTGTGCATTCAACTAACAGAGTTGAATCTTACTTTTGATTGAGCAGTTCTGAAACACTCTTTCTGTAGAAACTGCAAGTTGACATTCAGAGCGCTAAGAGGCCTAGAGTGGAAAAAGGAATATCTTCAAATAAAAACTACACAGAAGCATTTTGTGAAACTTCGTTTTGTTCTGTGCATTCAACCAGCAGAGTTGAACCTTACCTTTGATTGAGCAGTTCTGAAACACTCTTTATGTAGTAACTGCAAGTGGACATTCGGACCGTTAAGAGGCCTATAGTGGAAAAAGGAATATCTCCAAATAAAAACTACACAGAAGCATTATCTGAAACTTCTTTCTGTTCTCTGCATTCAACTAACAGAGTTGAGCCTTACTTTTGATTCAGCAGTTCTGAAACACTCTTTCTGTAGAAACTGCAAGTGGACATTCGGAGCACTAAGTGGCGTAAAGTGCAAAAACAAATATCTTCAAATAAAACTAGACAGAAGCATTCTGTGAAACTTCTTTCTGTTCTGTGCATTCAACTAACCGAGTTGAACCTTACTTTTGATTGAGCAGTTCTGAAACACTCTTTCTGAAGAAACTGCAAGTGGACATTCGGAGCATTAAGAGGCCTATATTGGAAAAAGGAATATCTACACATAAAAACTACACAGAAGCATTCTGTGAAACTTCTTTCTGATCTGTGCATTCAACTAACAGATTTAAACCATACTTTTGATTGAGCAGTTCTGAAACACTCTTTCTGTAGAAAATGCAGGTGGACATTTGAGCGCTAAGAGGCTTATATTGGAAAAAGGAATATCTCCAAATAAAAACTACACAGAAGCATTTTCTGAAACTTGTTTCTCTTCTCTGCATTCAACTAACAGAGTTTGTCTCACTTTTAATTGAGTAGTTCTGAAACACTCTTTCTGTAGAAACTGCAAGTTGACTTTCGGATCGCTAAGAGGCGTATGGTGGAAAAACAAATATCTTCAAATAAAACTACAGAGAAACATTCTGTGAAACTTCTTTCTGTTCCGTGCATTCAACTAACGGATTTGAACCTTACTTTTGATTGAGCCGTTCTGAAACACTCTTTCTGTAGAGACTGCAAGTGGACATTCGAAGAGTTAAGAGGCCTATATTGGAAAAAGGTATATCTACACATAAAAACTACACAGAAGCATTCTGTGAAACATCTTTCTGATCTTTGCATTCAACTAACAGAGTTAAACCACACATTTGCTTGAGCAGTTCTGAAACACTCTTTCTGTAGGAAATGCAAGTGGACATTCGGAGCTTTAAGAGGGTAATAGTGGAAAAAGGAATATCTTCAAATATAAACTACACAGAGGCATTCTGTGAAACTTCTTTCTGTTCTGTGCATTCAACTAACAGAGTTGAATCTTACTTTTGATTGAGCAGTTCTGAAACACTCTTTCTGTAGAAACTGCAAGTGGACATTCGGACCGCTAAGAGGCCTATAGTGGATAAAGGAATATCTCCAAATTAAAACTACACAGGAGCATTCTCTGAAACTTCTTTCTGTTCTCTGCATTCAACTAACAGTGTTGAGCCTTACTTTTGATTGAGCAGTTTTGAAACACTCTTTCTGTAGAAACTGCAGTTGACATTCGGAGCGCTAAGAGGTGTAAAGTGGAAAAACAAATGTCTTCAAATAAATCTAGACAGAAGCATTGTGTGAAACTTCTTTCTGTTCTGTGCATTCAACTAACAGAGTTGAACCTTACTTTTGATTGAGCCATTCGGAAACACTCTTTCTGTAGAAACTGCAATTGGACATTCAGAGCGCTAAGAGGCCTATATTGGATAAAGGAATATCTTCAAATAAATCCACACAGAAGAATTCTGTGAAACTGTTTTCTGATCTGTGCATTCAACTAACAGATTTACACCATACTTTGATTGAGCAGTTCTGAAACAGTCTTTCAGTAGAAAATGGAAGTGGACATTCGAAGCGCTAAGAGGGTAATTGTGGAAAAAGGAGTATCTTCAAATATAAACTACACAGAAGCATTCTGTGAAACTCCTTTCTGTTCTGTGCATTCAACTAGCAGAGTTGAACCTTACTTTTGATTGAGCAGTTCTGAAACACTCTTTCTGTAGAAACTGCAAGTGGACATTCGGACCGCTAAGAGGCCTATAGTGGATAAAGTATTACCTCCAAATAAAAACTACACAGAAGTATTCTCTGAAACTTCTTTCTGTTCTCTGCATTCAACTAACAGTGTTGAGCCTTACTTTTGATTCAGCTGTTTTGAAACACTCTTTCACTAGAAACTTCAGTGGACATTCTGAGTGCTAAGAGGCGTAAAGTGGAAAAACAAATATCTTCAAATAAATCTAGACAGAGGCATTGTGTGAAACTTCTTTCTGTTATGTGCATTCAACTAACAGAGTTGAACCTTACTTTTGATTGAGCCATTCGGAAACACTCTTTCTGTATAAACTGCAATTGGACATTCGGAGCGCTAAGAGGCCTATATTGGATAAAGTAATATCTTCAAATAAAAACTACACAGAAGAATTCTGTGAAACTCTTTTCTGATCTGTGCATTCAACTAACAGAGTTACACCATACTTTGATTGAGCAGTTCTGAAACAGTCTTTCAGTAGAAAATGGAAGTGGACATTCGAAGCGCTAAGAGGGTAATTTTGGAAAAACTAGCATCTTCAAATATAAACTACACAGAAGCGTTCTGTGAAACTTCTTTCTGTTCTGTGCATTCAACTAGCAGAGTTGAACCTTACTTTTGATTGAGCAGTTCGGAAACACTCTTTCTGTAGAAACTGAAAGTGGACATTCGGAGCGCTAAGAGGCGTAAAGTGGAAAAACAAATATCTTCAAATAAAACTAGACAGAAGCATTCTGTGAAACTTCTTTCTGTTCTGTGCATTCAACTAACAGAGTGGAACCTTACTTTTGATTGAGCCATTCGGAAACACTCTTTCTGTAGAAACTGCAATAGGACATTCAGAGCGCTAAGAGGCCTATATTGGAAAAAGGAATAACTTGAAATAAAAACTACAAAGAAGCATTCTGTGAAACTCTTTTCTGATCTGTGCATTCAACTAACAGAGTTACACCATACTTTTGATTGAGCAGTTCTGAAACACTCTTTCTGTAGAAAATGAAAGTGGACATTTGGAGCGCTAAGATGGTAATAGTGGAAAAAGGAATATCTCCAAATAAAAACAACACAGAAGCATTCTGTGAAACTTCTTTCTGTTCTGTGCATTCAACTAACAGAGTTGAATCTTACTTTTGATTGAGCAGTTCTGAAACACTCTTTCTGTAGAAACTGCAAGTGGACATTCGGAGCGCTAAGAGGCCTAGAGTGGAAAAAGGAATATCTTCAAATAAAAACTACACAGAAGCATTTTGTGAAACTTCATTTTGTTCTGTGCATTCAACCAGCAGAGTTGAACCTTACCTTTGATTGAGCAGTTCTGAAACACTCTTTATGTGGTAACTGCAAGTGGACATTCGGAGCGCTAAGTGGCGTAAAGTGCAAAAAAATTTTCTTCAAATAAAACTAGACAGAAGCATTCTGTGAAACTTCTTTCTGTTCTGTGCATTCAACTAACCGAGTTGCACCTTACTTTTGATTGAGCAGTTCTGAAACACTCTTTCTGAAGAAACTGCAAGTGGACATTCGGAGCGTTAAGATGCCTATATTGGAAAAAGGAATATCTACACATAAAAACTACACAGAAGCATTCTGTGAAACTTCTTTCTGATCTGTGCTTTCAACTAACAGAGTTAAACCATACTTTTGATTGAGCAGTTCCGAAACACTCTTTCTGTAGAAAATGCAGGTGGACATTTGAGCGCTAAGAGGCCTATATTGGAAAAAGGAATATCTCCAAATAAAAACTACACAGAAGCATTTTCTGAAACTTCTTTCTCTTCTCTGCATTCAACTAACAGAGTTTGTCTCACTTTTCATTGAGTAGTTCTGAAACACTCTTTCTGTAGAAACTGCAAGTTGACATTCGGATCGCTAAGAGGCGTATAGTGGAAAAACAAATATCTTCAAATAAAACTACAGAGAAACATTCTGTGAAACTTTTTTCTGTTCCGTGCATTCAACTAACGGAGTTGAACCTTACTTTTGATTGAGCCGTTCTGAAACACTCTTTCTGTAGAGACTGCAAGTGGACATTCGAAGCGTTAAGATGCCTATATTGGAAAAAGGAATATCTACACATAAAAACTACACAGAAGCATTCTGTGAAACTTCTTTCTGATCTTTGCATTCAACTAACAGAGTTAAACCTTACATTTGCTTGAGCAGTTCTGAAACACTCTTTCTGTAGGAAATGCAAGTGGACATTCGGAGCGCTAAGAGGGTAATAGTGGAAAAAGGAATATCTTCAAATATAAACTACACAGAGGCATTCTGTGAAATTTCTTTCTGTTCTGTGCATTCAACTTTCAGATTTGAACCTTACTTTTGATTGAGCAGTTCTGAAACACTCTTTCTGCAGAAACTGCAAGTGGAAATTCGGAGCGCTAAGAGACCAATAGTGGAAAAAGGAATATCTTCAAATAAACACTGCACAGAAGCATTCTGTGATACTTCTTACTATTCTGTGCATTCAACTAACAGAGTTGAACCTTACTTTTGATTGAGGAGTTGTCAAACACTCTTTCTGTAGAAACTGGAAGTGGACATTCGGAGCAATATAACATGAATATATTTTCACTTTAAGCATAGGAGTATAAGAGTAAGGGAACATGCCTGCAATTCCGCAAGGTTTGATTTTATCTTACATGTAGTTCGTTATCCAGTCAGTAAGTGTTTGTTGTACTCGATCCTGTGCCAAGTGCTGGGAATTCAGGTATGAGGACAAAGTTGTGGAAACTCGGCCTATTGAGATTCTATTCAAAAGGCTCTCCTCAGTATAAGTTAGTAATCACATAAATAGACGAGATATTGACATATTATAATATATGGTATGAAGAAAAATCAGATTGATGATTTTTAAAAGAGGTTGAAGTTAAAGTGAGATAAGGTGGGATCAAGAAAGGCCTGTTTGAGGTAATTAATCTCAGGCCTGAAAGAGGAGAAGATGACAAGAGATTTCCAGGCAACCAGAAGAACACATGACAAGGCCTTGTAAGAGGAGAATGTTCAGCATGTATGAGTAATAGAAGTCCATGGTGGCTGGAGCATATTAAGTGAGGGATGCATGACATGAGGTTATACACACATTTAGAGTTAGGGGGTCCGCATATGGGGTGTGAGCTTTCTTGCACAAGTATTGGGAAGCTTCTCCAAGATTTTTCTAGGGCAATGACCTGATGTTATTCCTTTCCTGTTTTCTTTTTCTTTTTCTTTTTTTGGTGATTACTTTCTTTGCTTTCTAGAGAACAGATGGTAGAAGGGGGAATTGGAAATATGCAGACACATTAGGGATCCATCAAAATATTGAACTGAACTGATGGGTTTGGCCGTGGTTTGACCTAGAGTGGTTATTATAGAGAATGAGCAGAATGGATGCATTAGAGAGATTTCTCAAGTTTGATATGGTTGAGCTACAGATTGGATACAGGTAGGAAGATGGTAAAGGAAGGGATGACATCAGGTATACTTCGAGTTTGGTGTTGACAAGCAGGGTGCATGGTAGAGCCGTTTATGAGAAGGCTTCAGGAGAAAAAGGAGACTTGGAAACTATTCAGAAAGGTCAGAGACTGTGTTCTGAATCTCATGGTAGAAACAGGAAGGATTCTATTGTATACAGTAACAGGAAGAAGAATGCAAATGCAACTTTTTTGACCAGCTTTACAGAGTTCAGCCAAACAAGCCATACCTAGTTCAACCTCATGTTAGAGATGAGCAAACTGAACTTCAGAACCTGTAAACAACCTGTCAAAATCAAAAACGAGCCAGAAGAATATTTCGCCCATTACATGATACTTTGTTTATTTAAATAGTTATAATCATTTTAGATATTTTACTTTCTTGATTTTATTATTAAGCACAAATAACATTGTACTTAAAGTTTATCTCTATTTTTCACTTTTCTTATTTTATTATAATTTCAGGTAAAAATCAATCAAAAAATTCTATTGAAATTGAAATACTGAATTTTATACTAAAGACAAGGCATCCAAATGAAAATGAAATTTTCCAGGTGAAAATTTCCAAATCATAAATATGTAAGGACAAAAAACTTTATTTATAAAGAAAAAGATAATTCTAATTAATTGATGATTCAAAGGTTTACAACTTTAAAAGTAAATATTATCTTTGAAGTAAAGTCCATTTAAATTATTTATGCAGCCAAAGTTTTAGTAATTGTATATGTATATCATGTAAACTTTTTCGAGAAAAATGGAATTGGAAATGTTAGAGTATTATGCGGAAAAATTCACCTAAAGGAAAAAATTATCTCCTCATGAAGGATTACTTTAGCCACTTTGACAGGTGTAGGTAAAAGAACACTAAATGCACATCAATATGATAAGGAGATGCGCGCTTAGAAATACGTTATCATTGAAAAGAGAATTGTATTATCAGGTTTGCAGGGGCCCTTTTTATCCTTCATATTTATGTAACTTTGTCATCTATAGAAAGATTATGGGAATTTTAAAAATAGCTGATAGTTAAGAAACATCACCATAACACTGTGCTGAATGCATAATAAAACATTTCCCTTCTCTCTAAAAGCCTTTTAAAATTATGTACCATAATCAGTATGGCCAGCAGAGGGTCATTTCCATGTTCAAGTTCCTCTGTTTCTCGAGGGTGAGAATCCTTCTATAGTCTTCTGAGGGTGACACTGTAGTGTTTTCTTAGCCTGATTATTTTTACCTATTTTTTCCGATCCTTTCCTTTGTATATTTACATTTTACATATTGAAAGTTATTTTTTCAAATATTTTATATGCAAGTTTACAAAGTACAACGACTGTACATTAAAATAACTTATTTATGCCATATGGAAGTTTAAATATAATTTTACAATATCTAATATTGATTGTTTAGTTTCTAATCATTGATACTTGACATGATTTTTCCCAGCATACCTCAAAATATTCTTCAAAATCCTGCGAATTAATTCCTGTAACACTTCTGAGGTGTATTAATAAGCTAGAGATGTAAAGAAGATTTGCAGAGAAAATTAGGTTCCCAAATTAGAAATTTTGTCCCACTATCGACTAGAAACCTCTTGAAATGATCAAAAACAATAATAATGCATGTCATAGAGGAAAACCAATAAGCCTGCTGCAGCATGACTACCTCTGTGACCTCAGACAAGTTACGTGTGGGTCCCTACTTCTGTGACCTCAGACAAGTTACGTGTGGGTCCGCACTTATTTTCTTCATCTCTAATAAATATTTGACAAATCTCATTTTCAAAAGTCTTTTAAGGCCTTTCCACCTTTTTTTTTGAGATGGAGTTTTGCTCTCATTGCCCAGGCTGCAGTGCAATGTCATGGTCTCGGCTCACACAACCTCCGACTCCCGGGTTCATGTGATTCTCCTGCCTCCACCTCCTGAGTAGCTGGGATTACAGGCGCGCAACACAATGCCCAGCTAATTTTTTGTATTTTTAGTAGAGATGGGGTTTCACCATGTTGGTCAGGCTGGTCTTGAACTCCCGACCTCAGTTGATCTGCACGCCTCGGCCTCCCAAATTGCTGAGATTACAGGCATGAGCAACCGCGGCCTGTGAGGGCTTTCTACTTTTAAGATTTCAGGACGTATAGCCTGGGAGGTAAATGGTAGTATATATATATATATATATATATATATATATACACACACACACACACACACTGTATATATATACGGTATATTATACTATATATACATATATACTGAATATTATACTCTATATATACATATCTACTGTATATTATACTGTATATATATATATACAAATACACACATACACACATGAGACAGAGAGAAGAGATAGACAATTTCATGTGAAAATATAAACTGTTAACATAAAATTTTGCTTCTCTGAGGAATATTTAGCATTGTTCTCAATCTTCTCTGCACAATTTAAGCATTTTTCTCAGAACTCACAACATAGAATGAGGGAGGGGCCATATGATAGGAGCCAGAGATGAAGGGAGAGCAACAGAGAGGGTGCTTTGGGAAAAATAGTACAGTAAGGCTAGGGAATACTTCTCTCCAACAAAAAGACCAAGGTCACAGCTATATCTCTTCAGAAGCCAAACTTTCTTTTAAAATGTCAATTTCCATCTATTTCTTGCATCACAGACATTCCATTCATTGCTGGATTTAAAATAAAGCCTTTCCATGTGCAACATTTCTATAGAAAAAGAGAAATATGGGGGACAGTACAGTCTAAGAAGTGATTAAGAATATCTAGTGGACTTTCCCAGACTGTAAATCTTTACATATATCTGAGCCTAATGAGGTGATTTATTGTGCTATAATGCACAGTGAACTATACAGATGCTTCTTTTTGATCATGTTGCAGAATGGAACTAAATACTAAATACCAAATAGCACTCCCATGATTCTTAGAGATGTCATTCATATGGCATATTTATGCTTTTTTATATAGCAATTCTTATTCTTAGCTCTTAGGCAATTACGGAATCTTTTTTGTCATTTTAATAATCATGCTCCATTTGAGTTATGCAAGGTAGAAATTCTAAGTAGAAAATCTTGTTTTTATTGAACGGTTTTAGTAAACATTTTGGAAAAAGTCTGTTTTTTGATGCTACTTCTGCACGCTTTCTCAACATGATATTACTTGGTATTGTCCTTATTAACCATAGTACACCATATTCTGCAAATATTAGAGAGAGTTAAAAATCAATCATGTATAAGTAAAGTTAATGAAATAGAAAGGAAACCACATTTAGGAAATGGAAGGCAGAAGCAAATGTATTAACCGTGAGTTAGAAACGGTTTAGTCTTTGGAATGAAGCAGCAAGAGTTTAAAAATCTTGTTTGTGATTCACTAGCTTTGTGACCTTGGAGAATTACTTCAGATTTCTGAGTGTCAGTTTAGTAGGTGATATCAATTGCAACTTCGCAGAATTATCACAAGTATTAAATAAAGGACTTAGTATCTGGGAGAGCATAGAAAATTACTAATAGTTACATTTTTGTTAATATTACCGTTATTATTATCATACGTATAGTATTTTCTTTCACTGACAATGCATTTAGGACATAAGGAGAACTATAGAACAGTGCTTCTCCAACTTAAATGCAGAGCATGAATCACCTGGAGTTTTGTCAAAATGCGAATTCTGACTCAGTAGTCCTGCAAACTAACGAACTCTTGGTAATGCTGGTGCTGCTAGTTCACCAGCAGACCACACGTTTTGCAACAGCTATATAGAATGTCCTGTTTCTTTTTTTAATCACAAAATATGGCAAGCTCTAAAATAAAGCAGAATAACAGATTTAAATGTTAATACTCATGTCCTCAATTTATAATTTCTCCCTCCCTAACAATGGTATAATTCTGATTAAAAATTAGCAAAGAAATAAATGGAAATTAATCTTCCTATGTTTATTCTTTTAACAAATTCTGGGTGATTACTACTGGGTTACTTGCTGTAGGAAATAGAAAAATTGCTTTGACATAGATCCTCAAGAATCTGTCCCACTACAAGCTTATTTTTGTAGGAAGCTAAAAGATTTATATAAATAACCGTAATTAAAGAGACAAATGAAGAAGTGCAATGAAAGACGTAGGGAAAGTGCTAGAGGAGTTCGGGGTGGAGGAAAATTATCCTAAAATAATATCTATGGGTAACATTATGCTATCTTCCCTAACCAGCGCTTGACCAGATTGTCACAGTGAACTTTGGTCCTTTCTTATATCTTAGTTTTGGTTCCCACATCCTTCTGTTTGGGGAAGTTCTTGTTTTCCTCATGTAAGGACAACAACACTTAAACAATGCATACTAGATAAAAGGAACTATATTGCTTGCTTTATTTACATAGTTAATTTAATTTGCACAATGAACTATGAAGTAATCCGCATTATTTCCTTCATTTTACATATGAGAAAATGGAGAATCAGCGACATTGAATCATCTCAAGTTTCTAAAATATCCACTCTCACCAGGCTGTTTACCCTGTTTTTGTCTGTATGCTGCTATAACAAAATGCCACAGATTGAGTAATTCATAAAAAACAGAAATGTATTTCTCACAGTTCTGGGGCTGAGAAGTCCGAAATCAAGGCAGCGGAGATTTGGCAGTTGGTCCAGAGATGGCACCTTCTTGCTTCGTCTTCACGTGACAAAAGTGGGCAAAAACGGACAATGTAACGACATGGCAGAAGAGACTGAGGAGCCCGGCATTCCTCTAAAGCATCTTTTACGAGGACGTTTATCTCATTCATGAGGGTGGATCCTTCTTCACTTAATCACTTAACCAAAAGCCCCATCTCTTGATGTCATTGTCCTGGGATTTTAGTTTCAACATACAAACTTTGGATGGGCACATAGGTTCAAATCATAGCACCCTCCAAATTATAATGCCTCTCTCATGCCTGTTCTCCTTGAAGTACCCTCTGGTTTTGCTCTCTTCATTCTTGCCATCACAGTTAACCCTTCAGTTCCATTTCTTTAAGTAATCTCTAAATTTGTAAGATGGTTCCATCTTTTTTTTGTATATGGCAGTCTCTCAAACATATTTGTCATATGAAATAAGCAGGTAAATATGTAAATGCCTGCTAAATTTTAGTGAATAATATAATGGCCTAAAGATGTATCTACCCTTCAGCCAAATATATTTACTTTTAGTAGCAATCTCCTGTCATATACAAAGTCACAACTCTAGGAGTAAACATTTTAGCCTGTGGGTAAGATGTAAAGCAGTGGTATGTTATAGTGACAACTCACTGTCATAGCACTGGGACATGCTCCTCTATCTGCTACAAATTGAATCAACAAAATATATATGATTTTGTCAGATTTAAATGTATGCTCCTGTTAGTAAAATAAAAGTATGGGGAAACTTTACAGAGTAGACTTAATAGAAATGTTTTCCTGAGTTATCTGCCTTCTTTATTTTTATGTTATGCTTTAAGTCTATGGTCAATGTATAGAGCTATGATTGATGTGCTTTTCCAATTCTGTTCAGATCAGACAGGTTAATTTTCTTCTTTTAAATCTTCTTGAATTTTGTCTAACACTTTTTGTTCCAATTTCTTACTAGATTGTACTCCCTTCCCTAACGGCTTCATGATTACTTATACACAAACAATATTATGATATTGACACATTGAATTCATTTTAGGTGATGATTTTGGTCATAAACATGAGCAGGTTGTGAACTGTTTCAGCCATCCCAGGGCATAGCTGTCAGTCCCTTGTCTAATGTTTCAAAAAAATCTTGAATTTGTGATGATGCTGTGATGGTCCCTCAGATATTCTTACACACATCTTTGCCCCTTGTTCCCTATAACTTTCCTCTTCTGAGAAAAAAGCAAACACTGCCAAGCTCAAATGGAATTACATTTGGATGCAAGTGTCACTATGCGATGGTTGCCAATAAAAGTACACAAGGAATTTTATTATGGTGAATTAAAAACAAACAGACTTCAGAGAAATGAGCACGAAAATGAAAATGGCGCATGGTACGCGGATCTCACTGGAAAGTCATTCGGTACACAATGTTTTCACTAGAAAAATCCATTAGCTTTAGCTAGAAATTGAAATTACTTTGTAGGAAATCAGAATAAAATATGTGAAAACATTATATTCTGTGCAAGATTAATACCACGCATGGTGTTGAAAGGTTTGTGGTCTTGCTTCGACGATGCTAAAAGGTCAGAAACCACAAAGATGCATATGTGTTGTCGTTTGCACAGTTACTAATTTTTCTCATTATTTCCATAATGCGATGTGCTGTTTCAACAGAGAAACCCTCTGGAGAGTGGCTTGCACTGTTTTCAGGCAGCTCTTTTGTTTTCATGTTTTGGCCTTGGCCAGGGAATTCAGACAGACTTTTCATTTATTTTTGACAAGAATGTATTCATTTATTGTTTTAAATAATAATAAATAGATTTTAAAATTACTGTACATTACTGCACTTTAAACTCCATGAGGTCAAGGACTCTAAAGTCTGGACATCATTGTATACCCTACATCTTGCACAAGGTTTAGAAAAAATGGCATGGACACCTATTTTTTGAATCAATAAATGAATACATAAAAGAATTCCAAACTCTAGTCCAAGGTTTTAGATTAATAATGTATTAAAATGCGTAAAATTTATAGACAAAACTATTCTTATTTAGAAGTTTATTCTTTAGTTGGAGAGATAAAATATATGCACATAAAAGCTTAAGGAAAAATAATAAGGGTTTTGAAGTACTTACTATGTGAAAAATTTAGCATAAACCTTACATCCATTTATTTAACGCATTTTATACGTTGCATTATTTATATATAGTGCTGATTGGTAGAATTCATATGTGAACGGAACTATAAAAATTTTGAGGATAAGCACTAGAAACACAGAATAAATAGAGTGTTAACATGCAAAACACAGAAATACTTAAATTGACTAGGTGAAAGAAAAGATTTCTGGTTCCATGTACACTGATTATTGAGGGATGAGTATGACATTATTATGCCAGAATCAATAAATATTTTAAATAGGGAGAAAACTATAATTATATATCTTTGTGTTCAACAGGAGTAGCAGTACTGATAAAGTAGAAGTTTGTTATACCTTTTTTATAGTCTTTTAAAGTTATTTATAAATAAAACCTACTCTTAGTTAATTAATGGTTGATGTTCATTGAAGTGTTTTAAAATTTTTGACCTCTGAATTGCCTTGTACATATGGAGAAATAAAGCTTGCCTAGCATAATTTCTTGAGTGGAGAATGAATGATCTGGATAGATTTGTTGACAATAAATATGTCTGTACTTATTTTATTAATTCTTTAATCTTCATGAAGAAAAATATAAAAGTCATATTCTAGTATTTTATACCATGGAAAATATGTCTTATCCTTTTCCTAAGGAAAAATACATCATGACACAAAAGTAAAGTTAATTAAATTACTCATTTTATTAATTAACTGTCTATTATTTCTATGGGTTGAAGTAAATTTGATACTCAATGCTATTTAATCTAATTCTAAAAGCTTGAATGAGTAATGATTTTTTCATGTAAGGTTAGTTGAAATAAATTATCATTGATTTTCAGATTTAATATTAATTAGCTATTGCATATTCTTAATGGGAAATAAGTGTTTAAAAAGCCCTTTTTGGTTGCAAAAAGACCACGCCCATTGTAGACTTCTTAGAATACATCACATCTGGCCTCCTTTTTAGAGTGGGGAATTCAACTCATAAGTGGCTGGACATTGATTCTGAACATTTTGAACATTATTTGCCTGTCTTCACTCATACTGGTTGCTGTTCTTTTATAAGTAATCACCATGTTTAGCATGCACTTGAACTATTGTTACTTAGAGTGCTTGACTATTTACAAGCCTCACTAGGATTCTAGGTATTCATTAGTCTCGTGGTGTGTATTTGCTGATGGTCCTATTATCTTTGTTGGTTCAGTTACACAGTACCATCCAAGATGCTGCAACACATTATACACAGGGTATGGGTTGTGGGAGCTACAGATTTCAGTTATTATTTAGGCTCAGAAACTTAGAATCTCTGCAAGGTTGGACATGTTCCTTAGTCTTGTTTTAAGACGGTCTTGTTTTAAAATTAGTCCCAAATTCTTAAAATATAGAATAGGGGTGCTAGTAGTGCTCACAGAATTGTAGTAAAGATCAGCTGGGAAAAAGGAGCCTATTAAACAGAGCCTGGTATTTAATAAGTATCAGCTGCCTTCAATTAGGAATCTGTGTTGTCATGATTAGAAGATTGCTGGTTTATTTTACAGATCTGTAAGTATAGCCAAAATATGTGAAAATAACAACCAGAAAGAATCATATACCGTCCGTTGAACATTTCATCCCTAGAATCTAGCCAGATTAGCATCTCTATACTGGCAATACTGTTAACACAGATTGTGCTCAAACCCCTCATTGACTTGTCAGCACCTGTAAATTACTGGAGATTTAGGAAGAAGTCTGGGGTTATGGCTTAGTTAAGCTGAGTGGCCAGAAAGTGTGAGATGCTGGATGCCTCCTCCAGTTCATTTCTCCAGCGGCCGCACCTGGCGTATCCATAGCTCCGCTCCCGGGAGCTCGTCTCTGGCGTGGGGCGTGTGCGCACCCCTGGCCGGGCGGAGCCTGGAGCCTGCTCATTAGCATCGCGGGCAGCTCGTGCGCCCGCAGGAGGTAGGCGGAAGCACAGCCCTGCGCCGCCAGCAGGAGGAGGGAGCGCGGCGGCTGCAGGCAGGGGAGGGAGAGGAAAGAACGGAGGGACGGTTCCCGGACAGAGCGGGAGGAATCGGGGAGCGGCCGGTCCGGGGGGAGCTGCTCCGCTGCGCTGCGCTCGTTATTCACAGGACGCGGCGGCGCTTCCCGGGGCCGCTTCCCGGTCCCCTGGGTGGAGGCTGCCGTCTAAACCTGACTCCAGGTGAGTTCCCCAAAGAGGTGAAGCGAGGGGTCTCGAACCAGAGACGTGGAACTGGCGAGGCTGCTCGGCTCCCCAAGCGCTGCTGCCTTGACATTTCCCGATTCACGGGAGGTTTTGGGGGCGGCTGTACAGGCTGGAGGGGCGGATGGGCGGTTGCGATCCTCAGCCGGCGTGGGGGCGTTCGGGAGGAATTAGCTTCAGTGAACGGGGTTTTAGGAGATGTCCCCAAGGCACGCGCTATGTATGCGTTTCTAGACGAGCTTTTGAGACAGAAATTTGGCTTCCCGGATGCCCGATTTGGCCTTCTGTCCTTCCTTTTGCTTGCCCCATGCCCAATTTTCCAAGCCGAGGAAAGGACTGGAAGGGCGTGGAAGTAGGAGGTCTGGGCACAGCATGCGGCAGGGCAGCCCTGGTCTCCAAGTTTGGGGGTGGGGGGTGGGACTCTTTTCCTTTCAGCCTAATTTACCAGGGGAAAACCCGCAGAGCAACTTGAGGTGCCTTTGCTCCGCACCCTCCATAAGCTTATTAGAGGGAACTTGAGGCTGGCTAGACAGCCTGTGACAGGTGACGGCAATTTAGCTTAAATCCATGTTGGTTCACTTCGTCTCCTCTTTATCCTTTGTTGCAAAATTGATACCTTTTTGGATTTCTTTAACAGCACAAAGTTTAAGTGGCCGGCTGACAGGAAATATTTCTTTTGAAAATGCTATGAGAAAAGGGATGAGTTAACGTTGAGAGAAAGGCAACTTTATTTTCTTGGAAGAACTTTGGGGAAAGAGATTGATAGAGAAATTCTGGGCATGAAATTATGGACATTTCCCACAGAACTTCCTTCATTTATTTATTTTTTTACATTTCCTTCATTTTTTTTTAATCGTGTGTGTGTGTGTGTGTGTGTATCAGAGGGACAAAATTCGTTGGAGGTATTAGGACTTTATTTGGTTTAGAAGTTTCTTTCTTACTAATAGCACTAATTTGTGATCTTCATGATTTTAAGAATTTACTAAGTGTTTTGCTTTTAGGTGTTTTGGGTCTGTTTTTTAAAAAAATTCAATACTTACTTTGTGGGCCTTGCTGAATACCTGTCAATAAAATCGGTGGGCATACAGTTAGTCACATGACCCCTGTGGATTTAACAGCAGGTAAGTATACAAATGATAAGTTTAGGAAATAAATGTCAGAATCAACATTAAGTGTGAAATTGAAATATCTTTCAAATATTTACCAAATTCTCTTTTAGGATCCAATGTCATTTTATGGTCAAGAGAGCTTAAAGGTTTCTCAGATTGAGATATATGTATCTACTTTGTTAATCCAAATGTAATGTTTTATTTTGTTCTTTCTTTAATGACTGTTTGAATTCAACAAATAAAACTTGCATATTTAATGTAAGGTTCTTTCACATATATTACTTCTCCAATTTTTAATATAAATTTAAGGAGAAAAGCAATATTAATTCCATTTTGTAGATGAAGAGACTGTGTCACAGAAGTATTACTTTACCTAGATTTCTGTAATTATTATGTTATAAACTTAGAAATTACATATTATTCTGGAACATATAAAATATATGAATGTTATAAACCATAAGAATTCAGACCTATGCTATTTAACTTCGAGTTTAGTTCTTTACCCAAACAATTGCATGACTACATTGAGACTACTGAAGTAATTATATATGAACATGCTATATGAAAAAATACTTAAAACATTTCTTATTTTTCTCGTTTCTCTTTGATATAAAATATACTATAATTTTATGGAGTTATATTCCATATTTAGATGCTCCTAACTTCCAAATAACACCTAAACTCCTAAAAACTGACCTGTGTCCTTCTTAATAGAAGTGGCTTGACCAGGAGACTCAATTTTTACTAAGAATATTCTTGGGATAATTTATGTCTTATAATCAAGATAAAGAGAGGCCACATTTAGTTGTATTTTTAAACCACTTAGTGTGAACTTGCAACGCAGACATAACTTGCTTTCAGGCTAAACTGCCAGCTTTGCAGTGAATAGTCTTTAAGATTCCGTGGAAACATTGGCAGATATAGCTAATGTCTATCTGATGTAGGATTTATGAGAAAAGGAGAGGTAGAAACTGAATGCTCTTATATTTCATATGTGACCACATTCATAAAACTTTATTGATAAGTACTTTGTTGTCTGACACGGGCTGATACAAATAGGCTTCTTCAAGAGTTGAGGAAGAAAACAAAATCCCTATAATACAGCCTTTTTCCTCCTTTTCTTTCTTAAGCGGTAATAGTTGATCCTAGCTTTTGTGTGTCTATGCATGCTCAATACAGTTAGGGGTATAAGGAGAAGTTAAGCAAGAATATTGAATGCTAGCTAGGAAAGTTTTTGGAGTCTCAAATACTTTGGAACGATTTTTCACATTATATACATAAAATTCATAGTTACATTTGGGAACTAATTATATTCTACACAACTTTGCATCTGATTACAGGATTCCCTGTACATTTATAGCTCAGGTATTCTGGAAAGAGTCAAGATAATTAGTTTTATGGCTCTTGCCCGTGTGACCTGTTTCTTTCTGGTCCTGATATTAAAAGGATGACTTAAATTTTCTGGAATGTCAAAATTTTCTCTTCCCTTGGATCCTACAAAATACTTCAAGCAGTGTATGTGTGATACTCGCTGTCATTCCAACATTTCCAATCCTCCTGAGAATGCTAAACAATGCCCTAGATTTCTTCCTTTGTAATTCTTTCAGATAGAGGGTTAGCTGAGTTAGGAAGAAAGGAGAGAGGGAGAGAAGAAGAGAGATGACATTTTATCCCTCAGGAAAGAACAAGACCAATTGTATTCCTAATTTAGAAATATTATTCTACAAACATTCCTGAACAAGAGGGCTTTGCATATACATTAAAGCAGAATACCTAGTCAACTTCTAGTTGTGCCATGTAGTGAGATGGAAGTAAGATGAGCAGGCCGAGATCATTTTTGTTGGAGAACTGAGACCACATGAAATAGGTAACAGAGTTACCCCAACTGGGGGGCAAGAGGATTTGAAAGTTTCCTCCATAAATTTGCAGTTAGTACAGGGCTGCTCCAGTGATCAGAGTCATGAATGCCCTAGAGTGTCTGTATAACCCTGTACACAGGCTGAGACAGCTGTAACGGCCCAGAAAAGCCTCTGGACAGAATCACTGCACCCTTGGACATTGTCCGACCGCATGTATGAGAATAGTGAGTGCTGAGGAGTTGTGGGTAGCTCGGTACAACTCTTGCTAAAGGAGTGTCATCAACATTCATTGCTGAAAGTGAATTTTTTCATTCACATATGTGATGCCTATTAGGTCATGCTTTCTTGGATACAAATTTGTACAAGATATGAATTAATTTTTGAACATCCTTTCTTAAAAGTACCATGTTCATATAGTTGCTCATTTTAATATGAGTAGTTCAGATGGGACATAATACAGTAAGGAGATGATTGAACATCCTAAGATCTAGTGTATATACCTTTGTTCATGATGAGATTCATCCCCTCTCCCCCTTTGTAGTGACACTGATGGCATAAGGGAGTATTAGATGAAATTTAATGCAGAAAACAATGGGATATATGAATGGTAGATATGGTTGACAACCACCATTTTCACTGAAGTTGTTTCAAAGCAAAGAAATTTGGGATAAATTCATTTTATTTGCTCCTGAAGGGTAATTGGGAATAAGTAGGAATTGTGAAGAGGCTGTAGTGTTGACATTAAGAGAAGTTTTTGATACTTAAAATAGGATATATTACACAAGAGTGAACAAACAGAAGATACTGAAGAAATATTCTGTCATAAGTAAGTGATGGATTATTCGGACTTGTTGAACTATGTTTTTAAATGTATTATTTAAATATTTAAATATTATTAAAAACTGAAATAATATTTAAATATTATAAAAGTTATAGAAGATTATGTTTTCAATACAAATATACACTTATAAGCTATATTGTAGATATGGGAATAAACAATGCAATTTTTTTTAACTGAGTGAAAAATTTAGTTTTTTAAAATTCCAAATGGAGCTAACAGCTTAGTGTGATACATATTTTGAATTTCAAAATTTGTAACCAAATAAGACAAATGTGTTGAACTGTACTTTTCTTGAAGAACCGTGATAAGAATGAGCGGTGAAAAAATTACAGCATACTTACCAGGGATCAAATACTTGCTTAGGGTTAATAAGAAAAATCTCAGCAAACGCTAGAAATGAGGTACACGATCTATCACAGACCCATGATTAAAGTGGTATCTTGTTAGGTATATGAGCTTGAAAAGAAACGGCATAGCTTCACTTTACCTCAGTTGCTTCTTTTGTAAAACGGGGAGACTAAGAGTGTGGTAACTCAAAATCCTTTGTTAATGATTTGCTTCTTAGAACAGTGCCAGGTCCAATTAGGATTAGATTGCTATTTTTATTATTGATATTTGCCCTAGTTCTGCCTTTTATTGACTGTGTGAAATTGGTGAAGATCCCTTTCTGAAGCTTTGTTTCTTACCTACAAGCTGGGAATAGAATACCTGCTATGAAGAGTGGTTGTTAGTACATTAGAAAGGCTGGATATTTGTTTATATAAGGGGCTCAGCGCATGGTAGAAATTTGATAGCATTTTTTTCTTGCCCTCCCATGTATTACTGTGGGGACATCCCACATATTATGTCCAAGTTTTTATTTTCCCCTCAAATGCAATGTCAAGCACAAAACATTCCCATCTCCTAATTCTCTTCTGATGTTCTACAACCATTAAAGTATAGAAAACTAGAATGAGTGTTTTTATAACTTTTGCTGGACTTAAGCATGTGGAGAGAAGAGCGCTAGATCACAGGACACACTTTGATAGGAAAAGGGAAATATTTACACCGCAAACAACTTTCTCCTCATGCTTAACAGTTTTATGCTGTCATTCTGTCAGCACCAAGTGAGATTTTTCTCTTTAAATAGTTTTCTATTTGTGGTATGATAATTCATGTATGGACTTCATGTAATTAACATAAATATAATGGATGGTTGAGAAGTGGTTTATTTTTACCAAGAGGAAAAAATTTGTACACGATTTTTTAAAATATTGCTTTGAAAGTATTTAAAATTAATTTTGATTCAGTTGGTGGAAGATAGCGTCACAAACTCACTGCTAGTGGTATTCTTGAGAAGTAATGTTTGAATTTTCTAGGTATTGTCCCCAGACTGGCTTAAAAGAATTTAATTTTAGATGTAAATTTTCTGCTTAACATGGAAGATTTTTCCCTGAAAATATTAGCTTCATCAGATACACAGTTGCTTACGGGTAGCTGCATGGAATTATGGGAAGGGTGAAATAGAAAAAAATTTTCATGTCTAAGTTATACATACTGGTGTAATCATATTGATTGGATGATAATGATAATTACAGCAATAATGTGATTGAAAGGGTAAGCAAGTAACATATACTACAGTTACTAATATAATCCTGTGATTGAGTTTACCACTTCGTTTCTCTTTTCTGGAATCCCTTAAGTTTGTCACTATTGCACTTTATTTCCTTTGCTTATTGTAGTGGTGTGTTAGTTGTATTACTGCTGCTATAACAAATTACCACACATTTACATAACTTAACACATATTTATTGTCTTGCAATTTCAAAGGTCAGAAGTCCAAAATCACTTTAATTAGGCTAAGTCAATGTGTCTGCAGTGTGGGTTCCTTGTCGAGGTGCTGAGGGGAGAATCCATTCTCTTGCATTTTCTGCTTCTGGTGGCACCTGTCTTCATTGTCTTTTCCCCATTCCTCCATTTTCAAGGTGTGTTGCTTTTATTTCTGTTTCTGTCTCCGCGTTGTCTCCTCCTTTAACTTTGAGTCCTTCTCTCCACTTCATCTAAGGACTCCTGTGATTACTTTGGACTCACATGGATGATCTGGGATCATCACCTTGTCTCCAGATCCTTAACTGAATCGTATCTACAAGTCCCTTTGGCTGTGTAAGGCAGCACATTCCCAGGGCCTGGAGATTAGGTGAAGAACATCTTTTGGGACTATTATGCAGCCTATCACAAGTGGTAATAACACTTTTATGCCTTGAGACCCTGAAATTAATGTACTTGCTTACGCATGGAAAAACAATGTATCTGTGGGGGTAACAGTTTATTTTTGAACCTTTAGAAGGTATTGATGGGGAAGTTTTCATCTGACAACAGATACTGATAAATACCCTTAGATTTGTCAAAACTAGCTTTAGTAAAATATAAGTAAAAGTATTTGCACTGCTAGGGTCAAAAATATTAATTAAAAACATTATTTATCAAGGCCAAGTCCTGGATTAGTTAGGTTTAAATTAACCTAGAACATTATCTTCCATAGTGCTTAATTGTGAAGCTTAGTTCTTGTTGACAAAAGCTCATCCATATAAGAAAGCATCGAAAGGTTGGTGTTTTTTTAACCTTTGCAGAATATAACTTTTCAAAGGGATGTTAGACAGTAGTTCCATCACAATTGATGCAGTTCACAAATATTCATTGTGAATATTTTATCTCATGAGTTATATCTATGACACTAATCATAGACTTCTAGAAGAAATTTAGCAATGGTCATGTCAGCCTTTCAAATCTTTCTGTAACCTAGAAGAGGATCATTGCATAAGATCGATTCATTTTCCCCTTTATTCCATTGTTGCCAGAGAGAACTTGAAATGCCCTGTTCAAATTAATTTAATGCAAATGAATTCTTGCTGCCTCACAAGTAGTTTGTCCTTCATTTTTCTTAAAATTATATTGAAAATGGATGTGACATGCTTTACTGGTTGTTGTGCAGGAAGCATTGTCCTTCCTGAAAGCTCCCTCATTTGTCAAAATGAAGCCATTAAGAGTAAAGTAAATTATATTATCTGATCATAGTATCACAATTGACCTTAAAACAATAAATTTTATAATCAGTGCAAATTGCTGAATAGTGTTTGCAGTTGTAGAAATTTCAAAGGAAACCCTGGTGGAGATACAAAGCTGCTATAATCATTTTGAAAATCTTTGTTTTTCTTTTACTTTGGAAGAGTAGTGCAGTAAGTACTTTTGCCTTATTGTTCTCTCTGCCTTCCAGAAACCTTCATTCAGATATTCTAAGTTTTTAAGTCTTTTTCATTTCTTTTAATATTGTAACATTTAACAATGTCAAAGAAAGTATAATTTTTCTGGAAATCAAGCTAAAAATAAAGAGAAGCCGATGTAAATGAACATCAAATTAACAAGATTGATTAGGAAAAGTAATTTTTGAAAAGGGCCCAAAATCCCTTTGCACATAAATGCAAAAGAATTTAGTGAAAGAAGGTGAAACTGGAGTAAAGAACTCTACGGATGCGTAAGTAACTCTTAATGAGAATGAGTAACGTACATGCATATCTTTAGCTCCCAGTTTCAGAGATACAGTAGTTGTACAACAAATGGTCCTTTCCTGCTGTTAAGGAAGCCTCTCCTCCTCCAGCCATGCCATTCCTCAGAGCAAGCTCTTCCACTGAGTTTTCAGCAACCATAAGTAAGAAGGATGGTACGATAGGCTGCGTGTACATATGGCCCTCATTAGCAGGCCAACTGTTCCTTTTGCCCACCCACATCACTGGGGACATATGGCGTTACTTTGACTGTTGAAACAAGTGTGTGTGGACATATCTTGGTATGAGTAAAAGACTTGTTGATTGTCTTTCTCTTGTCGCTCGTGCAACCGTCTCCTTGTGGAGATCATATTATCCATAACACTAGATTTGAGGATGATAAATGACGTTGTTATTATTAACTGAATTTGCCTCTCTAGTTTGATCACCAAACCAGCGAATGTTTGCTTATGGAACATGTAAAGCTTATAGAAGACGGAAAGCTTACAGAAAGAAATGATGGCTTTTCTAAGCATAAGAGTCAGGTCTTTTTCAATCAAAAACTAACTCATTCAAAAATTCAAGAGTTATGTAAAACCAGAACAGCAGAGGTTTCAGAAATGCTATTGAGATCATTTATTATAAAATAGCCATTAATGAAATGTAATAGTGAGTCTGTTGTTGTGACTATGTGGAGAAATGAATGAGAAAATATAAGATAGGCTGGAATGAAGAGAGTCATCTGATCCCAGCATAATTCATTTTATATAGTTCACAGTATTGTAACTTTAAAAAAATTATGAATTTTTTCAATACTGTGAATTCTGAATTTGCAATATGAGGCTTTTCAATCCTTGCAACAAGTGTGTATTTTTCAGTGGTTCTAGAATTATCGGGGCTTTCGAGCTGCTTCTGATAAGAAGGCAAGGCTAGAGGACTCGTGTTGAGGTGGCATTTGCACAGGACTTTAGATAACATACATCGATGATGTAGAGAGAAGAGCGGGTGATGTTGCTGTGGATTATACGGGAAAGGCACCTTTT
Source organism: Symphalangus syndactylus (assembly GCF_028878055.3). Taxonomy (NCBI): domain Eukaryota; kingdom Metazoa; phylum Chordata; class Mammalia; order Primates; family Hylobatidae; genus Symphalangus; species Symphalangus syndactylus. The sequence goes on from NC_072432.2 coordinate 87,420,677, forward strand.
GCTCCCTCTGCTGACCTATTTGTGTATTCAGCTGTGTAGCATATTTCTTGTATAATTACATAGCAATTTCACACACTACATTAAGAAAATCGGAACAATTTTTACTAAACTCATGTTTTCTAAATATTAAGTAAATAAAACCAATATTTGGCTAGGTAACATTTATAAAAACAGGATTTCTAGATAGATGATGATAAATTTTCATCTATATCTATAGAGCTGATAAATTTTCAAAACCCTTTGAATATCACTTGTACTACAAAGTCTCGTTTCAGTTTCAGTGCCATGGCACATTGATTAATCACCACTAAAGCGGTACATGAAATATTTGGCAATATAGGTATTTGGTAATGGTGATTGATGCACAGAATACGGCACCATTATTATGCACTGGCCTTGAGAACTTTAGTTTTCATCTTCGTTCACCTGATAGAGAACAAACTAACAGCTTTTTTCTTTCACCTTGCTGGAGAATAAACTAACAACTTCAAATTATCTGATCCATCCAAAAACTTATTTCCTTGAAACTCACTGATTTATTTATTATTTCGTGGGGATCACTATTATTTGCTGTAGTAAAATATCAAATGATCGATGTTTTATACCAACATGGCAGCTCACATGGTAGGCAACAGAATGAAAACAAACAGGTTTACTACCAAGAATTATACTATATTGCTTTTATTGACAGAAAAAGCATACAGATAATTTTATTCAGAGATTTTATGTGAATTATTTTGATAAGTGTACACATATATTTATAACTGACCTTTCATTGTCAAGTGTGTGCCCACACACGTATTCATACTAAATCAATCTTAGAGATCTTATCCAAAGATTGAATTTCTTAAAGTGACGGTTCCAAATATGTATAATTTATGGCAAAAAAGTCACAAAATGGCAATACAAGGAGGCATAAAAGTGAAGATAAAGGGGGAGATGATGGTTAAAAACACCTGTAAATGAATAATTGATTTTGATTTAAATTCTCTTTAGTTCTTAGCTGATGAAATGAATATAAATGAAATTATTATGCAAAACACCTCTATTTGTTGTATATGCATGTACATATATGTGTTACAAATACAAAACTGATAGGATATTATTTAACATATATTCACACTCATAATGTGCATATATGTACATAATGAAAATGAGTGCTTGTTTTATATGTATGTATACACACACATACACATATTGCATACTTTCATTTTTTAAAATTTTACTTTAAGTTCTGGGATACATGTGCTGAACATGCAGGTTTGTTACATAGGTATACTTGTGCCATGGTAATTTGCTGCACCCATCAACCCGTCATCTAGGTTTTAAGCTCCACATGCATTAGCTATTTGTCCTAATGCTCTCCCTCCCCTTTCCCCCCACCCACCTACAGACCCCAGTGTGTGATGTTCCTCTCCGTGTGTCAACATGTTCTCATTGTTCAGCACCCACTTATGAGTGAGAACATGCAGTGTTTGGTTTTCTGTTCCTGTGTTAGTTTGCTGAGGATGATGGTTTCCAGCTTCATCCATATGCCTGCAAAGGACGTGAACTCATCCTTTTTTATGGCTGTGTAGTATTCCATGGTGAATATGTGCCACATTTTCTTCATCCAGTCTATCATTGATGGGCATTATGTTGGTTCCAAGTCTTTGCTATTGTAAATAGTGCCATGATAAACATATGTGTACATGTGTCTTTAGAGTAGAATGATTTATAATCCTTTGGTATATACCCAGTAATGGGATTGCTGGGTCAAATGGTATTTCTGGTTTTATATCCTTGAGGAATCACCACATTGTATTCCACAATGGTTGAACTATTTTACAAGCCCACCAACAGTGTAAAAGTGTTCCTATTTCTCTGCATCTTCTCCAGCATCTGCTGTTTCCAGAATTTTTGATGATCACCATTCTAACTGGTGTGAGATGGTATGTCATTGTGATTTTGATTTGCATTTCTCTAATGACCAGTGATAATGAGCTTTTTTCATATGTTTATTGGCCACATACATGTCTTCTTTTGAGGAGTGTCTGTTCATATCCTTTGCCCACTTTTTGATGGGGTTTGTTTTTTTTTTCTTGTAAATTTGTTTAAGTTCCTTCTAGATTCTGGATATTAGACCTTTGTCAGATGGATAGATTGCAAAAATTTTCTCATATTTTGTAGGTTGCCTGTTCACTCTTGTGATAGTTTATTTTACTGAGCAGAAGCTCTTTAGTTTGATTAGATTCCATCTGTCAATTTTGGCTGTTGTTTCAAGTGCTGTTGGTGATTTAGTCATGAAGTCTTTGCCCACACCTATGTCCTGAATCATATTGCCTAGGTTTTCTTCTAGGGTTTTTATAGTTTTAGGTTTTACATTTATGTTTTTAATCCACCTTGAGTTAATTCTTTTATGAGGTATAATGAAGGGGTCCAGTTTCTCTTTTCTGCATATGGCTAGCCAGTTTTCCCAGTGCCATTTATTACATAGGGAATCCTTTCCCCATTGCTTGCTTTTGTCAGGTTTGTTGAAGATCAGATTGTTGTAGATGTGTGGTGTTATTTCTGAGGCCTCTATTCTGTTTCATTGGTCTATATATCTGTTTTGATATTAGCACCATGCTGTTTTGGTTACTTTAGCGTTGTAATATAGTTTGAAGTCAGGCAGCGTCATGCCTCCAGCTTTGTTCTTTTTGCTTAGGTTAGCCTTGGCTCCACAGGCTCTTTTTTGCTTCCATATGAAATTTAACATAGTTTTTTTCTAGTTCTGTGAAGAAAGTCAATGGTAGCTTGATGGGAATAGCATTGAATCTGTAAATTACTTTGGGCAATATGGCCATTTTCATGATATTGAGTCTTCCTATCCATGAGGATGGAATGTTTCTCTATATGTTTGTGTCCTGTCATTTCCTTGAGCTCTGGTTTGTAGTTCTCCTTGAAGAGGTCCTTCACATCCCTTGTAGGTTGTATTCCTAGGTATTTTGTTTTCTTTATAGCAATTGTGAATGGGAGTTTACTAATGATTTGGCTCTCTGCTTGTCTGTTATTGGTATATAAGAATGATTGTGATTTTTGCACATTAATTTTATATCCTGAGACTTTGCCAAAGTTGCTTATCAGGTTAAGGAATTTTTGGGCTGAGGTGGTGGCGTTTTGTAAATATACAATCATGTCATCTGCAGACAGAGACAATTTGATTTCCTCTCTTCCTATTTGCATACTTTTATTTCTTTCTCTTACTCGATTGCCCTGGCCAGAACTTCCAATACTATGATGATAAGAGTGGGGAGAGAGGGCATCCTTCTCTTGGGCCAGTTTTCAAAGGGAATGCTTCCAGCTTTTGGCCATTTAGCATGATATTAGCTATGCATTTGTCATAAATAGCTCTTATTTTTGTGAGATATGTTCCATCAATACCTAGTTTATTGAGAGTTTTTAGTATGAGGGGTGTTGAACTTTATTGAAGGCCTTTTCTGCATCTATTGAGATAATCATGTGATTTTTGTCATTGGTTCTGTTTATGTGATGGATTATGTTTATTGATTTGCATATGTTGAACCAGCCTTGCATGCCAGGCATGAAGCCAACTTGATCGTGGTGGATAAGCTTTTTGATGTGCTGCTGGATTCTCTTGCCAGTATTTTATTCAGGATTTTTGCATCAATGTTCATCAGTGATATTGGCCTGAAATTTTCTTTTTCTATTGGGTCTCTGCCAGGTTTTGGAATCAGAGTGATGCTGGCCTCATAAAATGAGTTAGGGAGGGGTCCTTCTTTTTCTATTGTTCAGAATAGTTTCAGAAGGAATGGTACCAGCTCCTCTTTGTACCTCTGGTAGAACTCGGCTGTGAATACATCTGGTCCTGGGCTTTTTTGGTTGGTAGGCTAGTAATTACTGACTCAATTTCAGAACTTGTTATTGGTCTATTCAGGGATTTGACTTCTTCCTGGTTTAGTCTTGGGAGGGTGTATGTGTCCAGGAATTTATCCATTTCTTCTAGATTTTCTAGTTTATTTGTGTAGAGGTGTTTACAGTATTCTCTAATAATAGTTTGTATTTCTGTGGGATCAGTGGTGATATCCCCTTTATCGTTTTTTAATGTGTCTATTTGATCTTTCTCTCTTTTCTTCCTTGTTAGTCTGGCTACCGGTCTATCTATTTTGTTAATCTTTTCAAAAAACCCACTCCTAGATTCATTGATTTTTTTTTGAAGGTTTTTTTGTGTTTCTCTCCCATTCGGTTCTGCTGTGATCTTAGTTATTTCTTGTCTTATACTAGGTTTTTAATGTGTTTTCCATTGCTTCTTTTGATTGTGATGTTAGGGTGTCTATTTTAGATCTTTCCCACTTTCTGATGTGGACATTTAATGCTGTAAATTTCCCTCTAAACACTGTTTTACCTGTATCCCAGAGATTCTGATATGTTGTGTCTTTGTTCTCATTGGTTTCAAAGAACTTATTTATTTCTGCCTTAATTTTGCTATTTACCCAGTAGTCATTCAGAAGCAGGTTGTTCAGTTTCCATGTAGTTGTGCAGTTTTGAGTGAGTTTCTTAATTCTGAGTTCTAATTTGATTACACTGTGGTTTGAGAGATTGTTTGTTATGATTTTCATTCTTTTGCATTTGCTGAGGAGTGTTTTACTTCCAATTACGTGGTTGATTTTAGAATAAGTGCTATGTGGTGCTGAGAAGAATGTATATTCTGTTGATTTGGGGTGGAGAGTTCTGTAGGTATCTATTAGGTCCACTTGGACCAGAGCTGAGTTCAAGTCTGAATATCCTTGTTAATTTCCTTTCTTGTTGATCTGTCTAATATTGATAGTGGGTTGTTAAAATTTCACACTATTATTGTGTGGGAGTCTAAGTCTCCTTGTAGGTCTCTAGGAACTCGTTTTATGAATCCTGGTGCTCCTGTATTTGGCATATATATATATTTAGGATAGTGAGCTCTTCTTGTTGCATTGATCCCTTTACTACTATGTAATGCCCTTCTTTGTCCTTTTTTATCCTTGTTATTTTAAAGTCTGTTTTATTAGAGTCTAGGATTGCAACTCCTGCTTTTTTTTTCTTTCTTTCCATTTGCTTGGTAAATATTCCTCCATCCCTTTATTTTGAGCCTATGTGTGTCCTTGCAAGTGAGATATGTCTCCTGAATACAGCACAACTGTGGGTATTGAATCTTTATCCAATTTGCCAGTGTATGTCTTTTAATTGGGGCATTTAGCTCATTTATATTTACAGTTAATATTGTTATGTGTGAATTTGATCCTGTCATCATGATGCTAGCTGGTTATTCTGCACATTAGTTGAAGCAGTTTCTTCCTAGTTTCATTGGTTTTTATATTTTGGTGTGTTTTTGCAGTGGCTGGTACTGGTTTTTCCTTTCCATGTTTAGTGCTTCCTTTAGGGGCTCTTGGAAGGCAGGTCTGATGCTGACTAAATCTGTCAGCATCTGCTTGTCTGTAAAGGATTTTATTTCTCATTCACTTATGAAGCTTAGTTTGGCTGGTTATGAAATTCCATATGTACATCATGGAAACGAGTGCATGTGATACACACACACACACACACACACGCACACACATTGCATACTTTCATTTTTGTGTCCATTTCTTTTCTGATTTCATCAGCAGCCAACTAAAGAAAATAGAAAGAAAAATTGGTAATTCGATCTTTCATGTTCTGCATCTTCCAGCTTCACAACTTATAGTTTTCTATTTTTATTGTTATTGTGATCAGAATGAAAAAGTATACAATAGAATCAGAATCAGGTCAGAATCAACAAAAATACTATAATGTTTGTACATGCTTTCAATGCAGTTTGTCTCTGCAAAGGGTGTGTGTGTTTCTATGCACATGGGCATGTACACAAGTGTGTAAATAAGTGTTTTATTCATGATGGAGAAAGGCTGGTCAAAATGATTCTGAATGAGATAGCACCACTACAGCAGATAATTAGGTCTCTAGCAATAAAACAAGCCATTAAACATGTTTCTAAGCATCTACTCAGTATCTGGCACAATGTTAAGTAGTGTAAATATAATCATTAGCAAAATTCAGCTTCTACCCTCAATGGTATATGTGTAGAACAAATTGGTAAAGCTGGAGTACATTTCAGGACCAAAAACAGTTTCTGTGTAGTTCCCACTTCATCAAGACCATGTTGGATACCTCTCATACACTTAAGCCATAGGGAAGCAATTATTCCATCCACCCTTTTACAGGGTAGTGGTGGGGAAGAAGAGCTGACTGTCATGCTTGAATTCACATAATTTCAAAATTAAATAATTTCATGTTACATAATCTCGATAAACCTAAAATCCAATATATGATAAAGATAGTGTTTCAAATCAGTGGATAAGTGATAAACAGTTCATAAAATGGTGTTCAGATAATTGGCTATATGTATTTTATAGTTGCACAAAGGTATAATATGTCATTAATAAATATTAATTCCAGAGTGGATGTCAAATACACTTTTTCAAAATATAAAGAAAAAATACCATAGACAAATATCACTTGCAACATTACGGTTAAAATTAAATATCCAAACATAGCCCTAACCAATAACAGAAAATTAAAAAAAAAATTTATGGATTGGAATTTGTTAAAATATAAAACTTTTCTTTTTCAGAGGATACCATGAATATGTGTAAAAACAAATATCAAATCAGCAACAAGTGCTTGCAATTCACTTGACATATTTAAAATATGAGTAGTTCCAACAAATCATAAATAAATGATTAGTAGTCCAATAAAAAAAGACAAAGTACATTGACAGGAAACTGTATGAAACTCATGAACACTAAATGTCTTAGATTCTCTATTGTTAAACAAAATGCAAAAACAATAGAGAACATTATGAATATGGAGTTAATATTTAACAAAATTATTTTATCCATGTTATAAGTAAATATATACATCCAAAAACCCTTGTTTTCTCTGAAAGTTGTCACTTATGAGTCTATTTTGAAAATGTTTAAAGAATAGTAATTAATTAACTTTAATAAATAGGTACTCCTGTTGAGGGAAAACAGACATTTGCATAATTTTTCTTCTGTTTTAATCTAGCAGATGGTAGGAAAATAATGAGAATTGCATGTTCATACCTGGAGAATATGCATTCCATTTCTTTTAAACTTTTGCATGCTCAAAACTATATTGATACCTCAAAGCATACGTTTTGCTGTTGAAAACAGCCTTTCAAGTATAAAGACACACACATCACTTTCCTTAAATCTTATATAAGGCAAGGGCCTAGATGCCTATCAGAAAATGTATTTCAAGAATGCTTTTTTAGTAGTTCCTGTGGCCTTATCTTATAGAGGAAGGTTTTTTTTTTAAACATACACACAGTATTTGATGCACATTTTTATTGGAAAGAGCTTTTATTTCCTTAAATGTTTTGTTGTCTAAGTGTGAAAAGTATCCTGCAGTGGAATTTAGTGGCACAGATGCTTATTGTGATAGATGAGATGAACTTGCTTCCCTAAGCATGCATGGGCATGAAATGCATCTGGCTTCTGTACATAAAAGTCAGTTATGTTCCCAAATGTGTCTCTGCATTTACACAGACGTTTAGGGCAGACACCCTACTGTTCCCTCAAAAGGCGGCTCTGCTTAATTATGAAGTTCAAGTTAGACCAGAAGTTGGAAAATAGTAAATTCCACATTGCAGACAGAGCCTGAGCAGGTGATGTCACCACTGCATTCTAAGGTGGCAAGTCCTCAGAGAAGTCACTTATCACCTTACCATGGAGAAAAATAACCGTGTCCAGAACACAAGAGGATGCTTTAAGGTAGCATACAATCAAGTGTGAAAACCTGTGCAATACATACCAGATGAAATCCAGTTCAGAGGCTCAGGAAAACAAACAAATGAGGATATGCTTTAAAAAATAGGACTTAATATAAACAGTCGTGAGAGTAAAACTATTGCTAAGCACATAGGAAACATAAACCAGGCTTTCAGGAAGGAGTTTGGCACATGTGTGCACTGGTAGGAGGTGTAATGTGCAGAAATCCGGCCTTTTGTGGCATAGCAACTAAAGTTCCTTTTCTATTGTGCAGACAACCTTAAATATTCCTTTATGCAGTACTATTTTAAAAAGGCCATCTACTGTGCACAATGTGTTAGCATCAAGGACATGAAATTTATCTGGAATATACCAAAACTTTAATCAATAGACTAGGACCAAAGCTTTTAAAAACAGGTTTTTGTAGATAAATCATTATAAGTTATTATTTCCTCGCCATAGGTCAGGCATGATAGATAACTTTACTTTTTCTCAGTCACTTAGTGTGTAGGTAGAATAATGACCCTTAGCAGGATGACCTTTTGAATGTGTTGTTAGGCAGCATGGAAGCATTATGGTTAGAGGTGGAATTAAGATTGCTAATCACCTCACCTTAAACTGGAGCGATTATCCTGAATTATCTAGGTGGGCCTACTGTAGTCACAAAGAACCTTCAGACAGGAAGGCGGAGAGACCAGAGTGAGCAGAAGAGCTTGGGGAAACTGGAGCCAAGGCTGAAGTGATGTGCTGTGTCCAAGATGTGCAGAGGCCAAGAGCTCAGGGATACATGTGACCCCTCAAACCTGGTGAATTCTCTCCTGGAATCTCCAGACAAAATATACACTTGATGATACCTTGATTTTAGCACACTAAGACCCATTTTGGACTTCTGACCCCCAGAAGTATAAAGAAAAAAAATGTGTTGTTTTAAGCCTCTGAGTTTATGTTAATTTACTGTAACAGCAGTAAGAAACTAACACAGTAAGACGGCTTTTATTTTTATGTGATGTATAGAATTAAATTGGATATGCTAGGAAATATTGGAAATTTATTGATTTATTTTTTTGTCTGAGCTGGAGTCTGGCTCTGTCGCCCAGGCTGGAGTGCAGGGGTGCGATCTCGGCTCACTGCAAGCTCTGCCTCCCGGGTTCCCGCCATTCTCCTGCCTCAGCCTCCCGAGTAGCTGGGACTACAGGCGCCGCCACCACGCCGGCTAATTTTCTGTATTTTTAGTAGAGACGGGGTTTCACTGTGGTCTCGATCTCCTGACCTCGTGATCCGCCCGCCTCGGCCTCCCAAAGTGCTGGGATTACAAGTGTGAGCCACCGCGCCCGGCCAGGAATTTATTTTCTTAATATAGTTCTTCATATTAGAATAATGAGAACCATCGAGTAATTAAGTGTTCTATTTTGTGAAGGATGATTATATAAACAGTACGAAGGTTAAAAACCGGGCGGGGCCGGCTGGACACAATGGCTCGTTCATGTAATCCCAGCACTTTGGGAGGCCGGGGCAGGTGGATCTCTTGAGCCCAGGAGTCTCAGATCAGCCTGGGCAACATGTGAAACCCCATCTCCACAGAAATACAAAAACCAGGCAGACGTGGTGGCGGCGCCTGTGGTCCCAGCCACTCAGGAGGCTGCGGTGGAAGGATCGGAGCCCGGCAGGTGCAGGCTGCGGTGGACCGTGATTATGCCACTGCGCTCCAGTCTGGGTGACAGAGTGAGACCTTGTCTCCATTAAATAAATAGATAAATAAATATATATATAAGTAAAAGAGGAGGGTGTCTTTTGAAGGCTATTAAAGTCGTCTAAGTGTCCTCTGATTATATGAGGCTGGGATGGTGCATGGAAGGTTGTGTTGAATAACCTGATACTGTCTCTGAAACTATAGAAGCATTAGTAATTTTAGCCTGAGAGTGCTATAATCTGGGATAATTTGGTCCAATACTTCCAGGGAGGGTTGAAGTTTTGAGATAGCTGGAGTTATTTCAGTTGAAGACCAGAATATGAGGCAACTGGATACTCAATTATAATTCAATTTCTACTCTTTATATAAGGTAGAAATGGGTAACATGTGGGACATTGTGTTAAAAGTAATGCAGCCATAGTGTAGTGGTAGAAGCAGATGAAAAGTACTACAATAGTCGTATAGATGAGGTACTGGAAAGAAGCAGAGTTGAAAAATTGGAGATAAATGTCAGTTTTCCAGAGCCATGGGATGAAAACCAAACAGGATTACAACAGATTCAATTCACTCAAGATGTCTAACTTGGTAATAGGTCAGAAAACTAAATTTGTCGTATTTTCTTAAAAGTACACAAAAATGTTCCTTTTGATAAAACACGTGTAGTACACCTTCGGATTTGATTTTTCTTTATGTTCTGTAAACTGCTCACAGTAAAACAGAAAAAAAGTCTGACAAATATGATGGTCCTTAAATCTTGTAGGAGTATGATGCTTCTCCAAAGAATAGAGGTTTTTCTAGGAAGGCCCTAAGCAAGGAATCAAATTTCCTTTTGCAAGAAATAAAATTCTCAAAAGTTCCCTGCACCTTGGAAAGGCTCTGGTTGAAATTAATAGCACAACGTTATTTATTTAGATTTTAACTTTTAAGTTCAGGGGTACAAGTGTAGGTTTGTTACAGAGGTAAGCTTGTGCCATGGGGTTGGTCGTACAGTTTATTTCATCACCCAGATATTAAGCCTAATATCCATTAGTTGTTTTTCCTGATCCTCATAGCAAATATTACCCCCATAAAGTTTTATGGTTACTTTTTTATTATCTTCTGATTAATGCCATTAGATTCACCAATTGAAATTATTTTTCAGTAGTTTAATTCCCTCTAGAAGGTTTAAAAAATGTTTCCGAATTTCCTAAGTCTTCTTTCTTTGTTAGTCTTCTGAAAAGCTATATTCAATAGAATTCATGTGCTTAGGTACAGTTTCACTAAAAGCGTATCTTCAACATTTGATCTGTTTAAAAGTTCTAAAGGTGTTAAGGAACATTAGGTATCAGAGTTTATGGCATTTGATTAATCTGAATAAATCTTGGCATCAAATTGAATTCAGCAAAAGTAACAGTGATAAATCAGAGAGCAATATTTGAAATGTCTCCATGAAACATTTTAAAACAATTTTTAAGTTCACTAATTTGAGTCATTACACTTGGCCCTAATATAGTAGATTTTAAGTGAAGCTCAGTCGAACCTGGCAGATATCATATACAAACTTTTAATAGTCCTAACAATTCCTGTACCTCATTTGGAAAAAGATAATTTCCAGAGCATCAGTGCTTTGACCAGAAAGGCATTTATTATTCTGTAACACTTTTCTTGAGAAATTAGCATGATTCATCATTTGAGTACGCTCTCTCAGATAAGATTCTAATATTTGGGTGTGAATAAAACTTCAGGGCATTGAAAACAGCTAGAAGATAGACAATAGGGTGATCATCCTCTCTTGTCATTCTCTATCAAGGTCCTCTTTAATTATTGGCCTAAACAGCTATAACTTTATGGTGAAAACAAACCGCATGGATATAGCATTAAAGGTTGAAATAATGAATTATACATAAATCTATTTAGTTCAGTTATATTCTGTTGAATTGGGTGAACATCGAATTTTTAAATTTCTCTGCATTTCTTGAAGTTAGGAATAAAAGCTGGGGTGGGGTCTCCTGAAATAATGAAGTCTAGAATAATTTCTGTTAAATTTACTTTTTAGCAGGATAAGTCTACTAAAATCAATATGAATGGAACCTTCAATGTACCACTGAAGATAATTAATCTTTGAGAGGTTAAGTAACCATTACAAGGTAATTTACCTAATTAGCAACTAAACCAACCAAATTTTAGATTTCTTAACTTTAAGACTATTGCTCACATAGTCACGTAAAGTACATCTTCCACATAGTCACAGGCAATCACAAGCTAACACGAGCAGTTAGCACAAAATATATGTTCCACACAGAATGCAGAACAAAAAAAGACACTTTAAAAATCCTTTTCCCTTTTCCAAATTCATATTTAAAAAGTTTCTTGTGGAATTTCCCAAATGCCAGCATGGCCACATATAATACAGATTGATACTCAGACCTCTAATGAGAAACAGTTAGAATTATGCTAAACAAGGAACATTCTATATTGATTTAACAAATTCTCCTCTTTCCACTTATAGTTTCTCATAAAATGTAACATGTTTGTCTCGTGTGGAGTCTGTATAGAAAAAGTGTGATAACTGAAGATATAGACACACAGGTGTATGTATGTCTGTGTGTTCCTGTGTATTATAGCCTTTCTTTAATGGTTTTCTCTTTTTATATATATATATACTTTAAGTTCTAGGACACATGTGCACAACGTGCAGGTTTGTTACATATGTATACATGTGCCATGTTGGTGTGCTGCACCCAGTAACTCATCATTTACATTAGGTATATCTCCAAATGCTGTCCCTCCCCCTCACCCCACCCCATGACAGGCCCCGGAGTGTGATGTTCCCCTTCCTGGGTCCATGTGTTCTCATTGTTCAATTCACACCTATGAGTGAGAACATGCAGTGTTTGGTTTTTTTTGTCCTTGTGATAGTTTGCTGAGAATTATGGTTTCCAGCTTCATCCATGTGTCTACAAAGGACATGAATTCATCCTTTTTTATGGCTGCATAGTATTCCATGGTGTATATGTGCCACATTTTCCTTTTTTTTTCTTTTTTTTTATTATACTTTAGGTTTTAGGGTACATATGCACAATGTACAGGTTTGTTAAATATGTATCCAGCCACATTTTCTTAATCCAGTCTATCATCGTTGGACGTTTGGGTTGGTTCCAAGTCTTTGCTATTGTGAATAGTGCCACAATAAACATACGTGTGCATGTGTCTTTATAGCAGCATGATTTATAATCCTTTGGGTATATATACATATATATATATATAAAAACTATATATATATATTTTTGGGACGGAGTTTCGCTCTGTCACCCAGCTGGAGTGCAGTGGCGCGATCTCGGCTCACTGCAAGCTCCGCCTCCCGTGTTCACACCATTCTCCTGCCTCAGCCTCCAGAGTAGCTGGGACTACAGGTGCCCGCCACCATGCCCGGCTAATTTTTTGCATTTTTAGTACAGACGGGGTTTCACCGTGTTAGCCAGGATGGTCTCGATCTCCTGACCTCATGATCCACCCTCCTCGGCCTCCCAAAGTGCTGGGATCACAGGCATGAACCACCGCGCCTGGTCTCTATTTAAGTTAGCTCTGTCCAGGGCAAACCAGCATTTCAAAGATACAAACTGTTTTTGCAAAAAACAGGTATACACCTATCCATAGTGCAGACATTATGTCTACTTATTTCTCTCTAAATAGATCTTTCATTTTAACAAGTACTTCACCTTCACAAAATTTAGTTGAGTCAGTGAACTCTTAACCAGATGCTATATCTTGGCCAGATTATCAAGAATTAAGCCTCACAGATTGGCTGTTTCCATTTCCTTTAACAAAGTTTATCAGTCCTGAGTTACTTCTTGATTTCTTGCCAGTGGCATATAATGATGACTCAGCCAAGTCAGTTCCCAGAGTTGGACTCTTTTTTTTTCTTATACACAGGAAACTTTTTTTCCAAGAATACTTGTTTCAGTTGCTCACAATCTTCATAGTTGATGATTATAGAATGATCTATGTACTTTCAATGTACCTTCAAAAATGAGATCTGCAGCTGGATAAGACGTGTGTGTGTGTGTGTGTGTGTGTGTGTCTTAGTAGACTTAAACCGTTCATTGAATAAGAAGCCTAGTTGATAGTGTAAGGAGAGAGTTAGAAGAACAGGGAATTATTTGGTTTAAGGAATTGTGAAGAAAGGTGCTATGCCATTAAAATTTTTCTATACTTTTGTGTTAAATCTTAATTTTGTGCAGAATTTACTAAGCTGCAGGAAACTGTCAAAATTGACTGTTGCTAAGTTCCATATTGCTTTGTAATTATCTTAAAACAAAAGTTGGTTGATACCAAAGTGCAATTTTTCCTCTAGCTTTCATAAATTGAGACAGGTCTTTTTCTCATCCTCCACATACCTATGGCTGGAAGCCGAGGTGGTTGTTCTTGGTTCCCGTTACAACTTCTAGACTGTTAATTTCTCCGCTCCTTGCAAATTAGACTGTTCCTTTGAAACTCAAACCCCTTGGAAATATCAGCCATGCCCCTTTGGTATTACCATCATCAACAGACCTCCCTCCTGGGCACTCTTGTCTTTTTTTTTTTTTTTTTGATATGGAGTCTTGCTCTGTCACCCATGCTGGAGTGTAATGGTGTGATCTCGGCTCACTGCAACCTCCTCCTCCCGGTTTCAAGTAATTCTCCTGCCTCAGGTTCCTGAGTAACTGGGATTACAGGTGCATACCACCACACCCAGCTAATTTTTGTATTTTTGGTAGAGACGGGGTTTCGCCATGTTGGCCAGGCTGGTCTCGAACTCCTGACCTCAGGTGATCTGCCTGCCTCAGCCCCCCAAAGTGCTGGGATTACAGGCATGATCCACTGCACCTGGCCTCTTGTCATTTATTTAAAGCTTTAGATCTTTTGCTCAATATCATCTTCAGGCAAGTTCAGCCATCATTTTAGTGGCTCAGCTTTCATGTGAAAGGACCAGTACAAACCTCGGTTCCCCGTTTTTTGACATCTTTATTTCCATTACTTTTTTTCTTTCCTCCACTTTATTGTCATCAAATCTGAAACATTTTCTATAAGGGTATGAACCACCAGGATCTAGATGCAAATATTCTGCCTCCTGGACATCACTCCTTGCCAGCTCGTTGGCCCAGATGTCCTCATTCCTACAACCCTTCATTTTCACTGAGACTCTCCTTAGGACACAGCTGCTGCTGCTCCCTCACAATCCATCCGTACTCTCTTGCTTTCAGTTTCCACGTTTTCCTCCTCAAATGCCATAGTTCATTTTTAGCATTCCCTTACAACTACCCTGAGCTTCATTTTCCCACAATTTATTTGTTTCTGTTTCTCTTCCCAAATTTTAAATATTGATGTTTCTAAGGGTTCTGTCCTAATTGCTCTTCTTTTCTCTCCACACACATACTCTCTCTAAGCTCTAAACACTACTAAACAGCTAATAATTTCCAGTCTTAGAGTTTGGCCCAGACCTTTATTCTGGGAGTTGATGATTTACGTGACAATAGCACTCGAATAATTCAGAGGTAACATGTCCTGGTTTCCCACATGTCAGTAAGTGGCACTGCCAGCCATGCTAGACTCTTATAAGTCATTTTTGGCCCTTCCTCAATATTCTGACAATATCCAATTCAACATTCATTTAAAAAATATTTTGGTTCCAAATACATCTGTAATTTCCTCCACCTATTTTGATTTCCAATGTCCCCAGCCTAGCCAGAGCCACATATTTTCTTACCTACGCTTATTTTCTTAGGTCATCCTTAGTCAACCTACTTGAATTCTTAATCTCCTACACCCTGTTAGCTACAGAGAAACCAAAGTGATCTCTTAACATGTCTTTCAGTTTCCAACTCTCCCACTTTTCTGGTGTACTTGGACTAAGATTTATGTTCCTCATCATTACTAATGAAGACCTGTACTGTTTCACATATCCTTCTCTTTCAGCCACGTCTCACATTAGTCTTTCTCCCTTCTGTACTTCATCCAGATTCCTACTTTTCAGTTTTTCATTTCATCCAATTCACAGGTTTCTTCTACATGCCAAGATCTTGCTCATATATTAAGGTCCTTGAACACTGGGGGTTTTTCCTAAAAGACGAATCTTTCTGTATGGTATGAAAAGCTAACTCTTTTTATTGTCAGGTCTTAGCTTAAATATTCTCACTTGAAAGAAGTGGTTAGAATCTGTATAATCCAAATTAATATTTCTTTTTTTCTTTTTCTTTTGAGACAGGGTCTTGCTGTGTCACCCAGGCTGGAGTGCAGTGGCACAATCTTGGCTCACTGAAACCTCTGCCTCCTGGGTTCAAGCAGTTTTCCTTTCTCAGCCTCCTGAGTAGCTGGGACTACAAGCGCACACCACTACACCCGGCTAAGTTTTTTATTTTTAGTAGAGATGGGGTTTTGCCATGTTGATCAGACTGGTCTCAAACTCCTGGACTCAAGTGATCCATCTGCCTTGGCCCCCCAAAATGCTGGCATTACAGGCATAAGCCACCACGCCTGGCCCAAATTAATATATATATATATATATATAAATTATATGTATGAATCTTATATAATCTGAATTAAGATTATATCTAATGTTCGCCCCAACACCCTTGTTGCATATTCAGCCCCTTGCTTCACTTTGCATGTGAACACATTTTGTAATAATCTCTTCTCTTTGCTCAGTTGGGTTTCTGTGCCTGTCTTCATCTTCAGAATTGAAACCCTAGGAGTACAGGACTGTGGCTTTCTTATTCACCACTGCAGCTCCATAACTAAGAGGGCATCTGATACATATGTGTGAAGGGAATTGGTTAAATATAGACCACTAGGTCCAGTGGAGTCCACAGCCTATTCACTTCATGTAGTTTCCAAGAAACAAAGGCTTCTCAACATATATTAATGAATGAGATATGGGCCAGGGTATCTGGTCTGGCTGGAGATGGCTTAACTTTGAGTTCACTTGAGAGGGTATCAGTGTGAGCAGGAATGCTTTCACTCACTTCAAGAATTGCATGGTGTTTAGGGGGAAGAAGCAGCCTGCTTCTCTGGAGAGACATGAGGGCTCTGTGGCTCCTGTGGGCTCTCAAACTGTTGGAAGATGACTGCTAAACCTGAGTTTTCAGGTCTCCTAGTTATATTCATTTAAACTTATAGATGATTTGTCACTATTTTAAGTTGTTTTTCACTGAAAAGTCAGTCTGAATATAGAGCCTTATTTCATTCAGATCAGAAAAACTGGGTTACGGTGAAATCTGTTTATCTCTAATTTTTAAGTAAGTACAATTTTATAAACCAGTTATTCCTAACTTGAGAGGCCTGGAGGATTTATTACAATGTGTATTTCAGGGCCCCATCTGCAGAAGTTTTGGTACAACATTTCCTTACTAATCCCCCTGACAGCACATTTTAGCAGGCATCCTGTGTTATTCAGAAGCAGAACGTTTATGCACTACACTTTGGGAGAGAGAAGTGCATGTTATGCTACCATTTAAAGATGCCTGGTTCTTGTGGGGCAAATTGGCAAATGATTTATCTGAACTAATGGCAGAGTGGAATTTTAATACTTTAGGGTTTTCAGGAATCTTAGAGCTGTATTCATTTGTCTCATACATAAAGCCTGAACCTTGAAGACGTTAATGAATTTGTCACAGAAATTAAATAGGGTCAAAATTTACATTTCCAACCCATGTCTGTGCTCTTCATTCTAAAGCACAATGGCCTAGAGTCATATTTTAACCTCTAAGTTTCATCTTATTAAAAAATAAAATAAAATAATTGTAAATACATGCATGTATTATACCTATATATACAATTTATATACATTACAATATTAATTTGAATTACACATGACATCACTAGTAAAGGCCAGTTACAGTTTAGACTGAGATAAGCCCTGTGAGAATTTACTAAGGTCAAAAAGTCTCCTTTTAATAGTGACTCAGTGGCACCTACTCTAAGGACAAAGGCTCCAGTATGTATCCTAATCTAAGTTATTACTGAATGTGAGTCCTGTGATAGCTTCTAATGAAAATTTTCCATTGAAAAAAATCAATGTTAATAACTGGAACTCGAGAGCTGTAATGGGTTCTGCTGTGTTTTTCGGGCTTAGACTGTGTGCTATAATATGCTAAGAAGAGGAGTTGATGACCTGTGAGCTCTGTTCACTTCCTGATCTCATTTGATTCTTTGGTCTTTAGTTTTAAAAGGGTGATCAGAGAGGTTGCTTTATAATGGAGAAGTTGAACAAAAGGACCATCAACCTGCAGGCTCACTGGCCCCGCGCAAGTTTCACCGGATAAGCATTTCAGTAAAGAGGACTATTGCCAACAGCAATACTTGCAAGGAAGCTTTGTTCCAGAGAGGATATTTTTTTTTAAAGAAGCTGCTAGAAAAACTGACACTAGAAGCTAACTAGAGTCACTCTTTCTAGATATCAATGAAATTGTGTAAGTCTGAAGACATTACTTACCTAGATACAGAAATGGACTTTATTTAAGAACCAACTTTATACATACCTAATATACCTAGGCTTGTTGATCAAGTTGGCTGGCTGGGGAAGAATAAAACCATCTAGAAGATCCACATGATGAGAGAAAGCATTCGGGGAGGGCAGACAGATACGTGATGCTGGCCACAGATAGAACCCAGAGACGCTCTGTGATTGAAGTGTTTCTAATACCTGGAAGCTTCGATTTGCTCTTATAACGTGTTCTAAAGCCATTTAATTCAAGACTACCCTTCCTAGTTGGTACCTGTAGATGTAATGCATCTCCTAAAGTATTACTCTAGGCTCCATCGGACAGAACAGCTACCTGGAGGTAGGTGGTGGAGCCTCCGGACTCCACGACACATTTCACAATGCTGTTTACTCCAAAACACTGGCCTAATTGAACTAATGTAGCTGTTGGGTAAGACGAGAAGTAACACACGAACATTCTTAAAGTCTGTTCTCTTTTGCCTTGTGACCTTAAACATTTGAAAGACCAAGATGAACACTATTGAATAGAATTGTGTTTCCATCGTCATAACTAATCTGAAAGCCTAAGTTTTACCTCTTTCACTGCACATCCAATCTATTTTATGGGCAGAAGATCACAATGGGCTCAGCTATCCAGGCTTTAGGAGTTATTTTAATCTTTAAAGAACAATAGACACAAGTAAAAGTACATACATAAAGTAGGTATTTTATATTTAATTTTTATTTTCATATGCATGAAAAGGGTGTTCCAAAAAAAGATTAGAGAAGTCCATGGCATGTCTTTCTGGTTAATGTTACTTTATTTTTTGGTTCATCTACCATACTACTTACAAGTTACTTGTTTTTATTTTTTCATGGAAAATTTAAATGAATTGATTTTACTTTTCATCAGCACAGTTGTTGACTAATACCAAAGTTAGTTAGAAGGTTATGATTTTTGTATTTATAGAATGGCAGGGGCAGCATTTAGATAATACATCATAGTAACTTGGCAATTATGGAATATTGGTTTTCCATAAACATGAACTCAGAGAGGAAGGTTACATGTTTTTAAATTATAATAACATTTTGAAAACCATCTGTCCTTTAAAATGGTACTAAAATATATATTGGAACTGGTGTTTTAGATGCCAGTCCTGCCTGAAGAGTGTTTTGAGATTTTTTTCAAATACTGCCCAGTTCTATATAAAATAGAAAAAATTCTGCCTTGTAAAATGACTACTGGATGTAGGTAAGAAGAAGTTAAGGAAATATTACATAGAAATAGATTTGCAAAGGTAATTTACTGAAGGATTATTTACACTTTGATGAGTGGATCTGGATATTTTGATACTAAGTGAAAGTGGTTCCACTGGAATTAGAAGGGAACAGAGATCTGCAAGCAGCAGTGAAAAGAATGTGTGTAAGCCGGGCACGGTGGCTCATGCCTGACCTCAGGTGAGCCGCCCACCTCAGCCTCCCAAAGTGCTGGGATGACACGCTTGTTAAGTGGTACTCTAATTAATCAGTAACTTAAACCTCAAAAGAGATTCATTATGTACACAAAATTAATCTTGTGTAATCAAGTGTATAAGTAAAATTAATTGAAGAAATCAAAAAACGCACGGTGGCTGACACCTGTAATCTCAGTGCTTTCGGAAGTCTTGGTGGGAGGATCCCTTGACTTAAGGAGGCTGAGACCAGTCAAGCAACACGGTGGGACCCCATCTCTGTAAAAAAATTAGCCGGGGATGGTGGTGCGTGCCTGTAGTCCGAGCTACTTGAGAGGCTGAGGCAAAAGTATCGCTTGAGCCTAGGACTTGGAGTCTGCAGTGAGCTATGATCACACCACTGACTCCAGCCAGAGCAACAGAGGGAGACAATGAGAGCACGTGGACACAGGAAGGGGAACATCACACTCTGGGGACTGTTGTGGGGTGGGGGGAGGGGGCAGGGACAGCATTAGGAGATACACCTAATGCTAAATGACGAGTTAATGGGTGCAGCACACCAACATGGCACATGGATACATATGTAACAAACCTGCACGTTGTGCACATGTACCCCAAAACTCAAAGTATAATAATAAATAATAAACCACAAAACACTTGTAATTCCAAATCCAGATATATAAACCACAGGAATACTTAGATAAACACACGTTATACACACATATAGTATATGTATGATAAAATATACTTGTATGTTCAACTTGGGAAAGGTTGATGATTTTAGAAACAAACTAATAATTCTATTGCCTTGTGCTCTAATGATTTTCAATTTGAAGATTTATTTGGGATCAAATACATGAGGCTCCATATACAAGACATCTTTCCTTCCCCTCTTCTCAGCACCATTTTTTGGCTGATTATTGGACTACAACTGGGAGATCTAGAACTAAATTCCTGCTTAGTGTTTACTTGTTCAGAGCATAGGCTTTGAAATCGTCCTGTTTTGCCTCAGTCTCCACAGTGGTACCTACTAACCTCATGACTAGGGGATCGTGTAGCATTTCTCTAAGCCTTGTTTTCTTAGCTGTGAAGTGGTCAATTTTGGAAGTGCTTTGTTCATAGGATTTCTGTGAAAACTGAATTGGGTAAAGAATGTGAGGCATTTAGCACAGTAAAATAACCTGGATTACAGTAACTTTTCAAGGAGTGTTTCTTAGTACTTAAACTGCCATTGTCATCAAAATTCTGTTTTTACATATGAACTTAGAAATGTCATTGTAACCTTCTCAACTCATTTGGTCATTTAAAATAGAGAGGTTGGGTTAGGTGTTTCTTAAATTTCTCTTTAGCTCTGATACTATGTGTCTGACGTTAAGTAATGCAAAGTTGGTAATTAAATCTTCCCCTTTCGTGATGTAGGAGAAAGGCATAAAAAATTTCTGGGTGACTGGATTCCTTTGCAAGTTTATTAGAATTGTAATTACGTAGCATTTTGAATAAAGCGTTCATTCTGGAAATCATTAAGTTTATTTTTCTTAACTCCGTATTTTGTCAACTGTGGAAAAATTGGGATTTAGGAGTAACCTCTGATTTAAAATTCCACCTAGTAACCATTTAAATTGTAGTCTTGTAATTTCCTAACTTTGGTCTTGAAGGTGTTTATCATTCTTATGCGTTATTATACTGTATTATATATTTATGCAACATAAAATGTATAGTTTTAACTATTGCACATGTTTACATATGAAAGGTGTAGTTTTGAACTTATCATTATTAAATTTGCTAATTTTGCTTCACTATTCATTTTGGACACTTATCCATATTAGTACATGCAACTCAAGTTTATTCTTTTGAGCTACTGTATATCATTCAAATGTATGAATAAATAACCTTGCTTTGGTGGACATTTAAGTATTTTCATGTATCAGTATGAAAAGCAGTTTCAAAATGATCATTCAAATATACATTGTCATATATGTGTATAATATTTGTATATATGAAGGTTCCTGTGGGTCATATATCTGAAATCAAAATTACAAGTGTTTTGTACCTTCTATAATTAATTTTACTCTCAATTTTAAGTAAACAAGATTAGTTTTTGCACATGATGCATCTCTTTATTCAGTTAAAGTTACTGACATAATTAGAATACCACTTAAAACTTGAGAATATTTTCAAGGGTATTTATGCAAAACTTACATAAATGTGTTGAAAAGTCCTTTTGTATATATGTAGAGATTACATGGTATGTTAAATTCATCAATTTGCCTAAATATCAAGTTATACTTAAGTAGTGTCCATACACCATGTTTTTGCTTGACTGAACTCCAATATGTATATCCGGAGTACTTTTTAACATTCATAGGTTAAGTGGCCTGTTTTGGAAAATGATATTAAAAATGTAATTCAGATGAATGCTTAAAGATTAAAAATGAATGAGCTTTCGTATTAATCATCAATATGACAACCCTAAAGGGAAGCATGATTTTCAAATGTACCTCCTTGTAGGCAGTATAATTCAGAAATGCACAGTGCATATTAGATATGGGATTTGAGTCATAGTGTATTTCTCTAAGAATGTAATTTATTGTACTTTCACATCCACCCCACTGAATATGCAGAGTTTAAGATGCAATGGCCAGAAGACATGAGGGTGTCACTAGAAGGATGTGGACGTGGGCTCCGGGGCTGTTGATGATGACGGTGGTCTTTTGGGGTCATCTGGGGAATGGACAAGGCCAAGGTAAGTGCAAGGATTTTCTAATTCTTTGCGAGTTGGATGCGAATTTCACTTTGTGATGAAATTATGTTGAGTCTTTGGTTTGATGTTTAAGCAATTTGTTACAATCTTCCGTCAGGTTTTTGTTACAGGGTATTGTAATATCTCTGCACCAGTTAAATTGAAATAGAATTAGGTGTGAGTAAATGCATCAAAATTGAAGCCATCTTTCTGAAATTGGCTTTTGTCTGTTGTAATTGATGATATGTATATATATGTGAGGTTTTATGAAGCCATATATATGCGTGTGTCTCTGTTGTAGTTGGTGACATGTATATATATGTGAGGTATTACGAGGCCATATATATGCGTGTGTGTGGGTTTTGGGTGGGTGGGTGTGCCTGTGAGTTTGTGTGTGTGGTATTTTACAAGAACACGTAGCATATAAAGTTGTCGTGATTTTGAAGAAAAGTTTTTGGACGTTTGTCTGTTTAGGGTTTTTATGTTTTTGGATGTTTGTCTCCTTAGGGTTTTTATGTTTTACATTTTAAAATTTCAAGAACCTATTCTTAAAGGATGCGATGTTCTTTAGAAATTAAATGAAAAATGTGACGTTTCTCATTCTTCTGCCAAGTGTATTTAGGGGAAATTAATGAGAGAGTGGAGCTGCAAGGTTGTGGCATCCTGAAATGTCTGTTGGAGCGTAGAAAAGGGCCATAGATTTTGTAATAGGGCTTTCAATACTGATTTCATCAATAGCTGTATGGAGTGGTTTGTGCCAAATCTAGTATCTGTGAATGTATTTTGTGATAAGTATTGTATTATTTTTGGAGGTGTGTTGCCTGCTCAGATACAAATTGCAATTCTGTATTTTATGTGATAAAACATCCTGACACCCCTGAAATTTTCTTTTCCTTTCGGGGCAAGTATATTCGGCATTGATTTTCTGCATTTTCAAGGCTTGAAATGAAATCTGTGAGCAGGAAGTTTACAGAGTTATTTCAAGGGATAGGTATATTTCTCCAGATAAAATTGAAAGTGTGCAGTGTTATTATATAATTGTGATGAAGTTGAGCTTTGCTAGTTTGAAGTATCTAATAAAGTTTAACACTTTTTAAAAGATCCTTCAAAAAAAGCAGTTTTCTTGCCATATGTAATATTGTTCAATGAAGTTTTGAAATGAAATAGATATTTTTCAAAACCACAAATGCATCTGTGCCTTTATATGAACAGTTGTATATACATGTAAGCAGATAATACATTTTGTTAATTAAGATCAGCTTTGATTTTAATTTTTCTTTCCTGTCATTCAGAATCTGTATTTGCATCTAATAGAATTCTCATTTTTCTTTTTTGTGATAAAACTAATGTAAAATATATTCAATACACATAGTAGTTTTTTTCACCAAAGGTCTGAAACAAGAATATGTAGACAGTAGCTACGTTGGATTTCTGTGGCTATAAGAGTTGTCTATTTCTCTGGTAATGTGTAGAATTACTAAAATTCAGCATGACAACTGTTTCTCTGTAATAGCGATCCAACATGACATGTAGTATTACACAGGGTTGCTAAAACCTTCCTCTGACCATCATTTCCAGTAATTGTGGCTTGTTTTAGATGAGGAATAGGTTATTAGATATTTAAAATATTTGAGAAAAATAGGTATCTTCTCTCTTATTTACCCAAACCCTTTTATTTACTCAATATTGATGGCTCAAGTATTCTATCTTTCACTAGGGACCATCATTTATTAAAAAATGGCCTGAAATCAATTCCAAGTCCAGCTGTAGTGAAGCTTCTAGTGGGAAATGCAAGTTAAGTAATTTGTTTTCTTTCTAAAAGGATAAATTAAAATAGACAATGATTCAAAGAACAAAACAACTTATTAGAAAACATAATGGAATGCTTTGATATTATGATTCAGGGAATTTTGCTTCCTTTGTGGTAGCTAGATTGAGTGAAGGAGAATGCTTAGGTATAATGAGCAAATCTTATAATTGCAAGTATAACCCAAGCTGCATATCATCATTTAGCTCAATAAGCCTCATTAAATATTAAATATTACCTTTTAACTTTTATGCAATTAAGCAGAATTTAAAAATAAAAGTTTTAAAAATTAAAGTTTTTATTACTAAGTATCTTTTAAAATACAAATCTCACAGCTCCTTATTGTCAAGAAAAGAACACATGAAAATTTATAAATAAGGTTTTCTCTCTATTAAGTTTACAGTCTTGCATTAAATATTGGTTATTGGGACCCACCATGTCCAAGATTATGATTAAGTATCAATGAAGTATGACTCTTGCAGCAAATATGCATGCAAATGTTATAAGATTATTTTCACATTATTTCACATAATTTCTTAAGCATAATAGGATAAGTAAATTATAGTTTCTACACAAGCTCTTCATATTTATGAATAGACCATGTTCTAAATGTTTCAGTCATTGGGGAATCCCAATGTCATATTTATGAATGGACCATGTTCTAAATGTTTCAGTCATTGAGGAATCCCAATGTCATATTTATGAATGGACCATGTTCTAAAAGTTTCAGTCATTGGGGAATCCCAATGTCATATTTATGAATGGACCATGTTCTAAATGTTTCAGTCGTTGGGGAATCCCAATGTCTTATTTATGAATGGACCATGTTCTAAATGTTTCAGTCGTTGGGGAATCCCAATGTCATATTTGTGAATGGACCATGTTCTAAATGTTTCAGTCGTTGGGGAATCCCAATGTCATATTTGTGAATGGACCATGTTCTAAATGTTTCAGTCGTTGGGGAATCCCAATGTCATATTTATGAATGGACCATGTTCTAAATGTTTCAGTCGTTGGGGAATCCCAATGTCATATTTATGAATGGACCATGTTCTAAATGTTTCAGTCATTGGGGAATCTTCCTAGAGAAACCATGTGAGAAATTGTAGCTAAGCTCAAAAAATGGAAGGCAAAAATCGGTTTAACGAGGAATGTAGATTAATGTCATAGTATTATCGCAACTGTGTGCAACCACTACTTATAAACAATGATAGAAGAAATGCAGTCTGAAATCTGAATTCCAAATAAGAATGTAGGGCCATTATCCCTCTGGGACCCTTAGGGTCAAAATAAGAGAAAAGGGATGAATGGTGGGTTGGAAGTAAGTCAATGATCCTTGTCAATTTTTTGTATCTGTCAAGAAAAGCATCTGCTTGAGGACATCCATTTTCCTACTTCTGAATTACAGAATAATAGGTGCTTATCCTGAATGTGACATTCCCTGACGTGGACTCTGTGTCTTTGCTGCTTAGGTGGTGTGTGCATGAGAGAGTGCTTAACATCTGGAAACGGAGACAATCCTTAGAGAAAGATATTCATGAATTTTAAAAGGAAATATACCTACGATGGAAATAAAACAAATAGCATAAATATCTAGCTGTATTTTTTCTTTTTGGTAACTATTACAATATATACATTTTCAAACAACTAAGTTCAGCACTGACTTTGGGAGAATCTAGATAAAACTGAACTGACATATAATAAGCATTGGTGTAATTAATAGCACAGCGGGCAGAACCATGGGGGTATTTCCTGAGGAAGAGGGACTATAGAGAGGCAAAAGAAAACCCAGCTCATTCTGGGGAGTGCCAGGAGCAGTTATTATATTCAGAACTGAGAACTTATTTCTGACTCACCAACCCATAGTTCTGGCTGAAGTGCAGTGGTGCAGTCATAGCTCATTCACAGCCCCAAACTCCTGGGTTCATATAGTCCTCTCATCTCAGCCTCCTGGTAGCTGTGACCACAGGTGTGCACTACTATGCCCAGCCAGTTTATTTTATATTTTATTTTCATTTCATTTGTAAAGACTGGGTCTTGCTATGTTGCCCAGGCAGGTCACAAACTCCTATCCTCAAGCAGTCCTCTAACCTAGGCCTCCCAAAGTACTGAGATTACAGGCATGAGCCATTGCACCTGGCTCAAAAATATTTCTGTCTTAATGGCTTTAACAAAGAAGTGCCATTTTGGGGATATATACAATGGTGTGCTGTTTGGGAGTGACAAAAAAATAATTATAAGAAGAATGGAACGAATATGTCAGTATGCTTTCAAAAGCAAGTTAGCCCAAGTTTTTAAACTAGCATAATTTTAGAGTTTTTGTAACTAACTTAGGGTTTAAATGTAGCAAAAATTTTAAACATTATCATGAATACACAGAAAATTTTAATCAAGTTGGTTTCCACGATGAATTTACATGCTTAAATTCCTCATTTCGATTTGCTGCTCGATATGAGAAAGTTTGAGATTTTGAAGAAGCAAGTGGTTCTTACAAATGTAGCAAACTTAAATTTTGAGGACAATTTAATTTAACTTCCATTTTTATGACCAGATTTTGAGTCAGCTGTTAAGCATTCAAAAAATAAAATCTGATAATATCTGGCAATTCCAATTTTCAGTTTTATTGATCTTCACCATGAAATAATATGTAAGGTAAGGGGCAAAATTTTGGAAAAGCAGATCACTTTGTTGTCCTATTTAGCAGGTTCCCAAATTATGCCATCTTGGAATCATTACAAGTAATTATACGAAGACAATATCTTGTGTTTTGTATTTCATTGTTACACATCCAATTGTTCTCTAGAGATACCAGAGAAAACCCACTCCAGAAGGGAAGGTTAGATAAACAGCCCTCTCTCTCTCTCTCTGTCTTTGCCTCCATTTGGTTCCTTATATTCATTTCCCAGTGCATTTCAAAGTTACTTTTATTGTTCCCTTCATTTTCTCTTTCATTCCAGAAGTTTAAGTGATTGCATAATTCTTTTGACAGCTGAAGCTAGTATCTGACTTTGAATGAAAGGTTTACAGCTACGGCTTTTCAATTAGAAAATCTCAGATCATGTGATCTATGAGTTTTAATATCTTAGGATCGCGACCAGTAAGGAATAATCACTTTGAAAAACCTTGATGCTACCTAGAGTTTGTGTTTTGTGAGGTTGCTTGGTAAATTATTTTCATTTGATAATTGAATATTGCTTCAAGAGAGGTGAGCTCAGACATTTGGCAATGAATATTGAATGTGTATTCCAAGAGACATGACCTTAAAATATCATCAAGCTAAGTAGTAGTGAAATTGAACTCTGCTGTATAATAGAAGTCAGTGTTTATTACATCTTTGTGATATATAAATATTTTTACATTGTGGTAGATAATAATTTGTATGGGAACATTTAATTGAATTTAATTTATCCTATGGCAGAATTATGTTACATAGGTCATTTTAGTTTTTGATTTAAGCATCTTAAAATTATAAATGCAAATATTCAACACATAAAACCCACATGAATACACACTCCCAAACATTTGAAATCCTAACAGTCATTTCCAACAGCTTTTTCCTACAAAAGAAGTCAGCTATTCTTAGAGAAGACATGCATTCCCATAGCTTGAGAGGTGCACACTATAAGGTAAACAGAGAAAGGATTACAGCAGTTTAAGAATACCAGCGGATTTACTTTAAAGACAATAGACTTTTGAATTACTTGTCTTCAAAATTTGGTTTCTTGAGAAAATTATCTGTGTAGATTAATCATGCATTTCAGATACTTTCCAGACATCTGAATGTTGTTTTCTTAAAAGTAGCCAGCAAGCCTTTTTATGCAGTCTGCATGGGAGATAGTAAGAGATGTGTATGCTGTATATCTACTAGTAGAGATTTGTTTTTGAGTGCTTCCTTAAAAAATTATTTTTCCTGAAGAAAGGGATTTCTTTTTTATAATTTAGATTAGATGATTTTAAATGTTTTTAGGTTTTAACCTCTCTGATCATCAGGGTCATTGCCATGGAAAAAATGCAAGTTATAGCATATTACATTTTTACAAGGAAGGAAGTTGATAATTTAGACCTTTTTCTTTTACTAAATTGAATTATATCACTCAATATTTGGATGGCATTAATTCACAATAGTAATAAATAAATCTTACTATTCAACCTAATGAAGTATGATTTCCTTCACATTTAACTTAATTTGTTCTTTAAAACATCTCCTAATGAAGGTTTTCTCATCTTCTGAAGCTGAATTTATTTAGGAAAAAATATTTTAAACACCATCCCAAGTGATATAACTATTTTTATTGAGCTTTGATGTTCTATTTGAACATATTTGAAGACTGTACAAGCACTCAATTTAGAATTAAGATTTTATTTGGAGATTTTGGTTGTATTTGAAATCTGTAGTGGAATTAAACATGAAGAATACGTCAATTTACTAGATGTCATTGTCTATGACACATTTTAGTCTTATCTTTCTGTCTGTATGTAAAGAGGAATAGAAATAATTGGTATAAACAGGAAAAAAGAAGTAAAGTGGTAGGATGAGATGTGAGAAATAGATAAGCTACGATACTCTTTGTTTGTTTGTATGTTTTTTGTTTTTCTGAGACAGAGTCTTGCTCTGTTTCCCAGGTGGAGTGCAGTGACACAATCTTGGCTCACTGTGGCCTCCACCTCCCGGGCTCAATGGTTCTCCTGCCTCAGCCTCCCGTGTAGCTGGGATTACAGGTACGCATCACCACACCCGGCTAATTTTTGGATTTTTAGTAGAGACTAGGTTTGACCATGTTGGCTAGGCTAGTCTCAAACTCCTGACTTCAAGTGATCCACCCACTTCAGCCTCCCAAAGTGCTGGGATTTCAAGTGTGAGCCACCAGGGCCAGCCTAAGCTAAGATATTCTAGAAGCTAATAATAGTAAAATATAATGTAAATTGTTTAAAGTTAATTTATATATGAATTTTTTTCTAGGACTTTCCTGCCTGAAAAGTAGGAATACAATGGCAGAAAGAACGAGGTTCCTTCACAAGGAGGCACACATTCTATTTCACTTTATCCTGTGATCAGTCTCATAACCATCTCCTGGTGTGAAGTGCTAAAACTGTGCTTTAAGAGTAACTTAAGTCCTTTATGTACAAACTAAAGTATGAGAGCCTGAACCTTGGAAACCAAGAGATTCCAAAAAGCCTTATGTGTGAGACTGGGTGTCACAGATCTTGGCAGAAATTACTGCTTATTCTTAATTCTTATTGTTCCTTTCTAACACTTCAACTTATAATGCCAATATCTACCTCAGCCTAAAGACAAGCTCTAGAATCACTTGTGTTACTTATTACATTTCTTTTAAAAAACTCATGAATTACACATGAATTTCAAAGTTGCCAACTGAGATTCCAAGGACTTGAAAAAAAAAACCTGGCACCTTTCCATTATAAAGGCTGTACGCAGTCTTCATAGTGTTTGTCTTTAAGGGACGTGCCTCATCCATCAGCAACTTTTCTTCCTTAAATCATCATATCTTACCTAAAAATGTTTTCTCAAAAGTTAGGAAGCACTAAGATTTGCAGATTGTTATATCACATCTTAATCTACGTATCAACTTTCGCATTATCAAAGCATGAACTGTTCTGGGTTTTCATAGTTAATTATGTTTGTGATAATAACTGGGATGCAATTGTTTTTCTTATGATGATTTTGTACTTGCTTTTCTTATGGTAACTTCTGATGCTTGTTTGTAAGATCTTCCTCTCTTCTCTCCATCTGGTTATCTTCTTACCTTCTGTCCTTTAACTCAGATGTCACCCACACTGTGTGTCTTTCTGGATTGCTTCTTATTTAACTGTTGCTTCTCATAGTTTACATACCTCCTCCTATACCACACTATCGATATTTCTCAAACTGCACTATATGCTGGGATGTGTCTTTATTTATTTATAAGCTCCTTGATAATTCGGACTATATATTTGTATATTCAAAAAATACTTATGAAGTGTTTACTTTGGTTCAGGAATTATTGAGTGAAGGAAATTGACCAAAACTCTGCCATCGTGAAGCTCGCATTCTAACTTAGGGAGACAGATAACAGACGATGAGCCACATAAATATGCAAAGTATCGTAAGTTAGATGGTGAAAAGTAATCCTGGATGGGGATCAGATAATTTTCAAAGGGTAATTTTTAACTGGGTAGTCAAGAAAGGCAGCACAGAGAAGATGGTAATTGGAAGAACAAGGTGGTGAGAACTGCTGAGTCTGGAGCAAACACACAATTTGGAGTAGTAGAAGATTCCAGAAGTAACAGAATAGAGGTGAAGAAGTGGGAATTGTGTGGAGTCTTACTTCCTGTTGTAATGACCTTGGCTGTGCTTTGAAGTGAGGTGGAAAGTTGCTAGGGACCTTAGTTTTCTTTTCAATAATTCATTATGAATTTTGAACGGTCACTATTAAAGACTCAATAATTTTGCTTTATTACTCTTGCAATTGACTACAAAATAGTGTATTGAAGAAATGTTAAATTCTAATTTAAACTGATTGAAATAGGTTTTTATCTTTTTATATTTCTCATCACTGAATATCTCATTTTTAATTAATTTGAAAGCATTCTAGGATAGTGAGCCAATGCAATTCAGCATAATGCATAACTTATTATTCATCAGATTTAGGTATTTAACTGAAGATGCTAATTAGGAAAGTAACTTGTTCTGTTGGGTGATTTTGATAAAGCTACTTTCAAATTATTATCACATCTATTGATGTCATATTAAGTTGTGTTTCTGGAAGCCAAATTTAGGCAGTGGTAATGAGTTAATATCTCTAAGTGGATACCTTTTATCTGTACAGTCAAGGATACTTGAAAGTGGAAAAACATACTGGCTTCAAGTCTTGGGAACTAGGACTTACCGGAAATGTTTTGGTTTGTTTTGTTTCCTGGTGGAATTGTCTTCTCGGAAAGATGGTGTTTCCTTTTCAATCGGAAAAAATTGATCCTATGCTGCTTTACTTTAATGCTTTGCTTTTGTCAAAATAGTGTTTTCTTAGGAAAATTAACCTATCATAATATAATGAAAAGAGAAATGCTGAAGACACAAAATGATGTCCATGTTGATATTGAGTAGGAAGCATCAAGGGACATGAGAAGAGGGAAGTGAAGAGAGGGAGAAGAGAAATATATAGTGTAACAAAAATTAGTAAAAAGGATTAGCGTATACATGTAGTCAATAAGTCAATAAATGGCTGTTTATAGAAAGCCTACCAGGCACTAGGGGATATAGCAGTGAAGAAGGCGAAGACACAATTGGCTATACTGTAGTGAGGAGGGAAAGAGGACGAAGACATACAAATACCTAAACAAAGCAATGGTGTGAAGGGCTATAAGGTACACTACTACGAAGAAGATTACATGTGATAACATGGCTGAGTAAAACTGGCAAGGAGGAAGGCACTGATCTGGCTGTAGGTATTTCAGAGCATTTTTCTCTCTGAGGAGGTAATATTTCATTTGAGGGTTGAGTGAAGACAAATAGGAAGGTACTTTGAAGATCTGGGGTGCTCTGAGCAGAAAGAAGGGCAGATATAAAGATTCTGTAATTTTAAAAGAGAGCTTGATAGTTTCTTACAAAGAAAAGTAGGCCGGTTTGGCTGGAATGTCCATGAAGGAAGAGCATGGAGAGAGATTACATGAGTGTTCTCAGGGACCAAATCTAGATCTTATATCAAAGTGTGAATATAAATTAACTACATTGAAAAGTGTATGATGGATGTGTGATACGATGAGGTTAGCTCTTAGGAGGGTGTACTATTGTGGAAGGGTACAATAATGAAGGAAGGGGGTTCATTTAGCTGACTATTGCACCTGTCCAGTTGAAGGATGATGGTAGTTGGGATTATGAGTGTAGCAATAAAGTTGGAGAAAATCAGCTGAGATTGTAAGTTGATTTGAAGATGATTGAATTTACTGAGCAAGAATTATATCAAGGTATTTGGATTTAGGGACATGGGGGATTATGGTCACTTTTAGTGATATGGCAAAGTCTTGATGACATGAGGCAGTTTGCAAGTGACAGAGGTGTGGGTAGGTGCGTATGTGTGATTGATTTTACATTTTTTAATCTTAAATTAAGACGCTAGTTAGAATCCAAGTGGAGACATCAAGTAGGCACTGACAAGTTGACTTGGCTAGAGATGTGAGTTAGATCATCGTAGCCTATAGATCATGCCTAAAGTCATGAATCTAGGTGAGGGGTTGGAAAACTATTATAGCCCATGAGCCAGATCTGGTCTGCCGCCTGTTTTTGTATGGCTCATGAGTTATAAGTACGTGTGGCATTTATAAATCTAACATGTAAAATACAGGGAAATTTTTCAGCAGGGAAAGTTCCATAAATTTGCCTCTTGGAAACACAAAGCCTGCAATATTTACTATCTGGCTCTTTGTCAAAATTGTTGCTGACTCCTGATCTGGATGAAACCCTGTGAGGAGAGAGTGTTGATAGAAGAGAGAGAAGCATCATAGTGGAAATTAAAATTATGTCAACTGAAGTGTGTAGGGTAGAGAATTTAAGCCTGAGTATAACAGTAAGAGATTAAAATAACAGTAAATTCATTATCAGCGTGATCAATGAAACCTTTGGCGGCAAAGAGGAACTATCTTCATCAGACCTTTCACTCACTCATAGAAAGATCTTAGGCAGGAAATATAACTTGTTTGAAGATCTGAGATAAGGCTAATGTAGTTTGGACAAAGAAAGCCAATGGGAGGATGACATTACGTCTGGCCAAAGATTTAGTGAAGAGCCAAATACTTCAGGCTTTTTAAAGTGATCTTTAGATAAAGAGGAGGTCATCAAGGCATTCCGAAGTTGGAAGATCAAATCACATCTGATGGGAAAAAATCTGGCTGTATGTGCATCTAGGATGTAAGGAAGCCAACATTGATGTGAAGTTAAAATTGTCCATTGCAAATAATAAAATGAAGGCCCCAGGTAGCCTTGGCAAGGGCAGATTTGGTATAAAATCCTTATGGGAATGGGCTTAAGCAGTAACGGGAATACGGATCTAGCTGTTGTGTTTAGTGGAATTTTATCAGTCTTTTTGTTGTGTATGATATATAGATGGTCAAAATAAGGAACTTCTACATTTTCGGTTTTTGTTTTATTTTAATTGAGATTTGAATTAAAAATAAGAAACTTTTATTTTCAAAATTGGAGACTGTGTTTAAAAAGTATAGAGTAGGGCTAGAAAAAAACATAAAACTTTCCTGATGGGGAGAGTGCTAATCATGACTCTAATAATAATAAAACACTTTTCTGATAATTTTTTGTGTGTTTCATTATTTATATATATATGGGAAGTTGTACCCTAGCCACATGCCAATTCACCTGGTGAACTTTCTCTTCAACGTGGCACAAATATTTCCTTCTATCTTTAGCCATCCGGGGTTTCTCACATGGACTATTGGCTCTTCCTACTTGAACCTGCTGGTAGTACTCTGTAGGAGACATGCTACTCCATGACAACAGGCACCACGCTGTAGGGGATTTACCAAACCTGTCAATCACTATCTCTAGCATGTGGCCTTTCATGAGCCCTGAGATTTCATACTGTTTCTCTGAGCTGTAACAATATTTATATTGAAAAAATAAACATGTTCTTCTATCTTTAATATTTTATATCTTATAATTTGGATATCCCATTTTCATTATACTAGTTAGCTGCTAAGTTATGTTATAAAAACAAGTTTTAATTATCTGCAAACACCTTCAAATCTAATCCTTACTGGTGAAGACTGATGTCTGGTTAACATCTGCTAGGACATTTATTTCCATAAAGTATTTATAGCGCCTTTTTGTTATTGATTGGTATGATAAATGTGTAACTCTTACACAAAGATAAAATTTTTAGATTTTTGTATTTAAAATACTGGTTATCAAAAGAAAAACCCAGATGTTATTTGTTTATGTTTCTGCTTGAGGTACTGAATCTATTTCAAGTCATATTTTTCAGTATTGATATACTTAATTTTGCTGAAATAATAACACACTATCTTTAGCTACTTTTTTTCTCAGTATGTCTCCTCGTCGCTCACCATTTTCGCCTCATCTCATTTCTCATCTTTATTTCTTTTTCTTTGTTCTTCTTTTACTTTAGGGATTCTTTCAATTTAGAACTGTTCTTGTTTTCTGATAATTACTATTCTTCTTGGATGTACACAGATATCCTTTTCCGTTTCATTTGTGAATTTATCTCAAAGGCATTTTGTGTGTGCCTTTTACCCATAGCTTCTCAGAAGTCCCTTTCGAGGTTACCGATTTAACATGTCATGTACTATAAGGTTTGCATGGCATGGTGGAAGCTGACTTTTGCCTTTACATGGATTGAAATGTTCACTCAACATGGATTGGTAGAATTTTTTTTTTCCTTAAACATTACATTGCCCTGTAAACAAACAAAAGCAAACCCAAGACTCAAAACTGACATTACTATTGGTGCCCCTGGAAATAGCTACCTTCTCACTAAAAGTAGATTTTGTCATCCCACTTTATGTGTTGTTGAACACACATGGTGCTGTATGATCACTCACTCACTAGTCTGGAAAACATTGCTGTGACCAGTTACCAGAAAAATCAATTCAGATTGCTCTTCATATGCCACAGATGACCCTTCTGAAAGCTATTTGAATTCATTATAAATTATAGTTATATTAGTATGACTTTAATTCATTTGTAATCTGAACTTTATGTGCAATGCATTTTTTTCTCGTGTTTAATCATTTTTGAATGCTAAATCATTTGCAAACAAATGGCTTGTCCTTGAGAAAGAATTTAAGGCTGAAAGTACATTAAGTGCCATCTGGGTATCTGTGTCAATGGTTTTGTCACTACGTGTGTCTGTGTGTGTGTGTGCATATCACCTACTTTATCACATTTATTTGATAAAATTGATATGCAATCTCTAAATCATTGTGTCTCCAACTTGTGTTATCCCACAAATACAAATTTTTGTCCTAAAATTGGTGGTACCCTTTGTAAAACTAGAAGCTCTCATTTGTGCAAAGGAGGGAAAAATAAAACAAACAAATTCAATAAAAATTTAAAGGTCAGATTTCTTTTATAGCTGCTGAGTTCCTTTCTTTCCTTTCCATCATCCTCACATTCCCAAATCTCTACAAAGTTAAGAAATTAAAACACACATCAGGAGATCATATGTTCACCTTGTTCAGGAACTGAAGGATTACATATACACGACTATACCTTAATAATAGAGGGAGAAATAGGAAGATATAAATAGAATATGAAAATTTATTATAATGTAGTTCTATTCTAAAGTGTTTCCTAGGCAGGCTAAGAGTATGTTGCCAGGAAATTTTAAGAGACCGACTCCATTATATAGAAGAGGATGTGTGTAGATCTCTTAATTCTGAAATGTTTAGAACTGAGTACAACAGGTCTTCGAATAACGACGTTTCATTCAATGTCATTTCATTATAATGTTAATGAGAAAAAACAAATTGATTCCAATTGGGGTTCACTGTCTGTGTAGAGCTTATGTATTCTCCCCATGTCTGCATGGATATTCTCTGGATGCTCCAGTTTCCTCTCACTTCCCAAGGCTGTGCATGTGAGGTTGATTGACGTGTCTATGTGGTCCCAGTCTGAGTAACTGTGGGTATGTTTGAGTGCACCTGCAATGCGACGGCGTCCTGTCCAGGGCTGGTTCCCACATTGCATCCTGAGCTGACAGGCTAGGCTGCGGTCAACTGCAAACCTAAACTGAAATAAGTAGGTAAATAATGATTTTACTAGCTTTTATTGATCTTAAATGTATGAATAGCTGAAATTTATTTCAGCATTTAATATTAGAAGTGTTTTGATCTTTATTTACAAGTTTGTTGATGTTTTAGTTACCAAAAGCCATAGAAGCTGAACTCTTTTGATGTCAACCTATGGTAAAATCGGTTTCGCTTACTGTATTTTTGTACCAATTACCATCCCCAATTTATCCCCCCGTATGCGTGTATCAAAACATCACGTGACCATAAATCTGTATACCTATGACCAGTTTTCAAGCACCTGTCGATGATGTTAAGTGAAGACTTATTGTAGTCCTTTTTTGGCATAACAAAGATGTGTGTGTTTTGTTCAAGATTGGAAAACTTCTTTCTGTAAAGAACTAGACAGTAAATATTATAGGCTTTGCTGGCCATATGTAGTCTCTGTCTCTCCTTCATCTACTCATTCTTCTTCTCCCCTTCCTTCTCCTTCTTTAAACACTTCTAAAATGCCAAAACAATTTTTAGCTCTCAGCCATATGAAGCAAGCCATTGATTAAATTTGGCTTGTAGGCCCATAATGTGTGAATTCCTTTACATCATCAGAATGCCACATATATATGAAATGTGATCTATGAGAAATTAATGGTGTTCCCAGCAGAGAGAAATTAGCCTAAGTTAAGTTTGGGCTTTGGAATTCAGGGGAATGCCATGCACAAAAATGCTCTGCTTTTAAAACTAGTTACTAACAGTCCATTTCTGATATCAGAAATCCATGAAAACTACCTATTGAACGGACATTATTCACCACTTTAGTGCTGCTAGTCATGTGTGGTGGATAAAGAATCCAGAAAATTTTCCTTTCCGTTTGAACATTCATGCAATAAAAATTTCTAAATCTTTTTTTGAACCAATTTTTATCTGATAGCTCTCTTGTGTACTTTATAAGTACCTTTTGCTGCTTATTCTCAGTAACTGTATTGAAACAATCTGTTTTCCTTTATCAATCAAAATAAAATAAGAAATTTAGCTTAATACTAATATGAAGCTGAAGTGCAAGATATATGAAAAAGAGAGAAAAGAAGCAGGATAAACTGACCGTTTGATAACTGCAGAGGACAGCAGATCAAAGACTGGACTTTAACGTCTTACATTTTCAGAATCTATCACAGTAAGACCACTGGGTCCAGAAATAGGTTTTAATCCTAGGTTGAAATGACTCACAATGCTGTCATGACATTGAGTTTGATGGAAACAGTGAAGTTAATGTTTTTCTCATATTTTTTTAAAATCAATGATTGATTTAACTATAAAATGGACTGATTCTGAAGAACTCATTCTGACACTGGAGGTGAAAATGCTTTTCCTCTAATCATTAAAATCAATTTCTCTAGATATCTGACTTTATTCTGCTTTATAACATGAAGAATGAAACTATATTTATTAATGAAGTGTAATCTAGCAAAATGGCATAAGCATAATTATCAGTCACTTACTAAAATTTTGTGTTTTTTTCCATTGCATGGAAACCCTGCCTTGTTTTAATTTGTATCGACTTTTTAAAAGCAATTTTAGGTTTGTAGAAAGAAGTGAATAAGCATTCACACATCATCCCCAGCCTCTACCCCAATTTCCCCGATTTTTAACATCTTGCAGTAGTGTGGTACATTTGTTATAGTTGATGAGTCAATATTGGTACATTATTATTGACTAAAGTATGTAGTTTATATTAGAGTTTACTCCTTGTCTTATGAATTCTATAGGTTTTGTCAAATGTGTAATGACAAATAATCCTCACTACACTGTCACACAGAATAATGGATTCACTCTCCTAAAATTCTTCCTTGCTCCATCCGTTCATCGCTTCCTCTACTAATTTATGTAGAAGATAAATTAGTAGATTGAGATGATGGTTATAGGAGTTTAAAGCACAGATAGAAAACTAAATTGTCCTACCTACCCAGACTGTGCTTCTCACTCTCACTGTGCCCTTTCTTAACCTTTGGAAATGCTTTTATTCATATATAAAATAGGCTATAACTTCATATAGTTGTATTACAAAAAGTTAATGGACAGAAAAAGACTTGTGCTAGGTATATGGTTTCTTCTCAGTTAAATGGAAGCCATTGCGTGTGTTTGTCAATGGAATTCGTCATACTTTATCTCACATATCTTTACGTCATTGTTGGCACATGACATGTTTGGACTGCACAAATCTCCTCCAAATCCCTAGTAGCCACTGATCTCTTTACTGTCTCCATAGTTTCGCTTTCTCCAGAAGGTCATGTAGTTGAATCATACAGTATGTAGACTTTTCAGACTGGCTTCTTTCTCTTGGCAATATGCATTTAAGGGTTCCTCTGTGTCTTCTGTAGCTTGACAGAATACTATTCCATTGCCTGGATATACCACAGTTTATTTTTCCATTCACTTCCTGAAGGATATTTCGATTTTACTGACCGTGAATAAGGCTCCTGTAACATTCATGGGAAGAAGTTTTTGTGTGCATGTAAGTTTTCAAATCCTTTAAGTAAATACCAGGGAATGTAATTGCTGGGTTGTGTGGTAGGAGTATATTTAGTTAATAAGAAACTGCCAAACTGACTCCCAAAGTAGCTGTACTATTCTGCATTCTCGCCAGCAATGAATAAAAGTTCCTGTTTCTTCTCACATTTGCCAGCTTTTGGTATTATCAGACTTTTATATATTGGTCATTTTAATAGTCATGTAATAATATCTCACGGTTGCTGTGACTTGCAGTTCCCTAATGATACATGACTAGTAACTTCAATATCCCTATTTGACAGCTGTATTTAGACCTTTGGCCTATCTTTTAAATGAGTTGTTTTCTTTCTTATTTTCGAGTTCTTTGTATACTTTAAATACCACTAATTTATCTGATATGTTTTGAATATGTTTTGAAAAGATTTTCTCCCAACCTGTGGCTTTTCTTTTCATTCTAAGCACAGTTGGAATAACAAAGGTCTTTAATTTTAATGATGCTCAATTTCTCAATTTTTTCTTTGTCTAACCCAATAAATCAGAAAGCTTTTTATCATTTCACATGACTTAATATTCAGGCAAGGTCTATATAGGCCCCTTTCAAACAGTCATAAAGTTTAGAAGCTCTCACCTCACAAACAATAACAACAACAGCATAGAAACAAAAATGACAGCTTTTGATGTTGTCTCAGTAATTTCTCAATTCAAGAACAGATTACTGAGCTTTATAAGCAATACGTATAGATATCAATTTCACAATAAAATACCTTATGATATTTATCAAATGACCTTAGTTTTGGTCACTTATTACTATTAGACTAAAATGTAATTTGTCAGACATGAGAAATCTTTTTGTAGTATTTTTTAGAGAACCAAGTATTTATTTTAGCCTTTTCAGTTCTTCCCTTGCTGTTTCTCCAGTATAGTCATTCCAATTGTCTCTATAGATGTATTAATACCAGGTACATAATAAACACAATTATCTCCCACGTGTACCCCAACCCCCTTCCCTGTTCATGCAGTCAACATAAAGGAAGCAGGTCAAAAGGAAGCAGGTCATGTAC
The DNA here is from genome assembly GCF_028878055.3 of Symphalangus syndactylus. Taxonomy (NCBI): domain Eukaryota; kingdom Metazoa; phylum Chordata; class Mammalia; order Primates; family Hylobatidae; genus Symphalangus; species Symphalangus syndactylus. Next base: position 87,459,903 of record NC_072432.2, read on the forward strand.
CCTGTGATGTGCTGGGTTGTAAGGAAAGGTACACAATTAATGTACCATGTCTGAGTTTTCTTCTTCTCTGTATTTGTTCCATTTAATGCATGTATGCTTTTTATTCCTCAGGCCTCTCCAGTCCTAACACACTCAGGGATACTTGATACAGCTATAAGGCTGTCTTTATCAGGTAACTTTGGGTTACCCCCGGCCAGGGGTGGGAAATAGAGGAAGTGAATGTCTGTATCCTCATTATGTATCACACAGAGCAGAAACGTAAAGAAGCCTGTGCCATGAATGGGTCTCTTCTTTCTCCAAAAACCACCTACCCCTTAAACTCCCACTGCTTAAAGGAAAATCTTGTATTAGTCTCCCCATTTTCTCCTCAAACTTGCTTTAGCAAAGCAGTTCCTAAACCTCTGTTAATGTGTGTCCCCACCCCTAACTCAACGCACAGTCTTATGTCACATCACAGAAAAGAAGTTCAAAACAAAACAAAACAAAGCCACAGTCTTACAAGAAAAATAGGTAAGTTTTACAAAAGTTGTGTACTGTATCTCTGCTTTGAATTTTGTCATTGGCCAAGGATAGTAAAACTCCTGGAAAACTATAAAACAGGAACTTACTTAATATGTTTTACCCAAGATTTTTCAAACATTTTTGGAAGGATACTTATTAACATCTTGCAGAGGTAATGTTACATGAAAAACTTAGCATAAGACCAATCAGGTATTCTATGCAATAATGCAGATATATGAAAAAATAATATAATGAAATAAATGACTTTTCAAAAGGTATTGATCCTAGATCCATATTCTTTTTTTGGTTCAGGTGAGGCAATTAGAATGTGAAAAAAAGAAGCATAGAACAACTGTCTAATGAGAGGGACGAATGCTCCTGGGGGGAAAGTGATTAGAAGATAAATTAGTAGATTGACCTCTTTGCTGTCTATGTAGGTTTTTTTTTTTGTTTGTTTTGTTTTTTTGCTAGTACCAATAGAAACAAATTCATTTTATGGTTTGTGTCACTGGAAATATATAACTTAGTGGTAGCTATATAGCAAACTTTCAATATGTCATGAGATTAGATGTAGATTTAATATCATTATTTAATTTATTTGCTTGAATACCAGTGAGGAATTTCCACTTAAGCTCTCATTTTCAAGATGAGTGTTTAATTGAATTCCAGAATTCATTTTGAAATAGAGCTTTGTGTAGAATATGAATTTCTTTGCAAGAAAAATCATTTGTACACTTGGTTTTGAGAGCAGTTTAATGTCAATATAACTTCTTTCCAGGCTTTCATTTCCTACTTTTTGATATGGGAATAATCTCATGGCGTGATTGTGAAAGTCTTAAAAGATAATGTTTGGGGGGAGGGGAAGGGATAGCATTAGGAGATATAGCTAATGTTAAATGATGAGTTAATGGGTGCAGCACACCAACATGGCACATGTATACATATGTAACAAACCTCCACGTTGTGCACATGTACCCTAAAACTTAAAGTATAATAAAAAAAAAGATAATGTTTGCAAAGATACTCTGTGCACTCAAAGCGTGCTCTATGAACTTCATTGCCGTTCACATTTTGGGTTTATGAGGCTTCCATTTGCTGGCAATTGAAATGTGACTCTGAGTTAGATGCCGTGGTGTGGGAGATGATGTTTATAGGAGTTTAAAGCACAGATAGACAACTAGATTGTCCTGCCCACCCAGACTGTGCTTCTCACTCTCACCGTGCCCTTTCTTAACCTTTGGAAACACTTGTATTTACATATAAAATAGGCTATGACTTCATATAGTTGTATTATGAAAAGTTAATGCACAGAAAAAGACTTGTGCTAGGTATACGGTTTCTTCTCAATTAAATGGAAGCTATTGCCTGTATTTGTCAATAGAATTCATCATACTTTATCTCACATATTCAGTGCTTTACATCATTTTTGGCACCTGGTATGTTTAGACTGCAGAAGGGTTAATTATGCCAAACTTATCTATCTACAGTAAATATAGCCCAAGGTACCTTGTTTAGCTGAGCCAAAGTTTGCATTTATTAAAAATGTAAATTTTATCTTGAAATGATGCCTGATCTCACAGAACTATGGGTTCCAATCTCTAAATCACTGTGATCAGTAGTAAAACTATGTACTCTGTGTCTGTCCTACTAGCTATATTGCCGGGATCTGGAGCATGACTTTTGGGTCTTTCTGTAATGCCTTACCTCTCATCAAAATTCACAAGACCTGCTCTCTGGATTGTGAGACTTTTGCATTACAAAGGAAAAGGTGCTGTCCTAATGGCATTCCAAAGCCATTTGAAATGAGTTGCTGTCGTTTCCAGGGAGTCATTTTTATGTTCATTATCATTACTTTACCATTACCTTTTAATCTGGAATTGTTAAAATCCATTGTCATGCTCCTTGGAATATAACGATCATATAGGGTCATTGAGATGAGTCTGAAAGTATCAGTCACTGGAGACGTTCTAGTGGGATAATGTTGTTAATATTGCTGGTATTCTATTCTTCACGTTTCCTCCAGTAAAATGTAAAGTGACCAAAATATAAGCGTCCCGCAGGCAAAGACTCTTTTATTTGTTCAACGAACACTGCCTTCACATAGTAGTCAGTTAATATTCACTACTAGAATGCATGTTGAATGGCAGCTCTTTTATTTGCCATTAGCGTTGGTCCACTTTATAGCAGTTGGACAAAAAAATTGGACAAAGTGTGTTGATCTTTTATGAAAAAATAGATATCTTTCTTTCTTTCATTGTTGCGTTTTCTGTGGGCAAGTTGATAGACACTGTAGTCCTGATGTTATTTTAGGGCATACAGTTGAAGTTACTAGATACTTTAGAGTTTATTTAATTATAATATGAAGTTTTGAGTTTCTGTTTCATTATTAAATAATTTATTTTATGATAGTGTTGCTTAACTTAGTGTGGAAGGCCTACAAATAAACCTAATAAATCTCTTACAAACTACCTTAAAAGAAATCTAACATTTTTTACTGAAATATTTTTAAACATGTTGAAGTTGGAATGCCAGGTAATTGTATACACACACACAGACACATACCCACACATTAGGTTTTCATTTGGTTTCTTTGTTCCTATTATTGAAATTCCTATGCTAATAACCATATCAATTTATGAAACTCATTTTGAGAAAAAAGGCCTAAAATATAACTCATTTTTAAAATGATTTTCTCTTAATTTATAATGTAATACTTTAATACAATATGGTAGGGCAATTTTGTATAAATATTTATGCTAAGTTTTCTACATAAGTTACTGCATATAGTCTAGTTTTTAATAGAACGGTTTTTTTTTGCTTCAGTATCCACTTTAAAGTCAATGACATTTAGTGTTTTTTACTTTACAGTTCTAAGTTACTTATGCTTAAAAAGTCATCTGACTTAAGTTACTGTCCAACTTGATTGGTATCTCTCTGTATCTTATCGCTGTGTTCTTGAAAGTAGTTAGATTTTGAAAGACATTACTAAGAGGGCTTTTTCTCATCTTTGGAGAGTAACTTGGGGTAAATGGTTGTCTTTCGTCTTTGTCCTCCTCTCTACCCACAACTCCCCATCCCAGATCATTAGCTGAACTTGTGTGCTCAGGTTAATGTTCTGTTTCACCTTTCCTGTCAAATTGCTAGATACAACTCCCTTCAGTTATATACTGTACACACAGTATCTCATCTTTTTAATCTCTCTCTTTTAAACAAATGTGTTCACCCTCAGATTTGTTGTCATTTAGAACAGGACTTCCTATTAGAAATATAATAATTTTCATTCATGTGGAATCTTCAATACAAAAAAAACCAGAAAAACACATATCAATGGTTTGCATTTGTCATGCTGATAGTTGGGGGGCAGCTGATATTAGAAAAAGAGACACTATATTTCTGAACACAAACCTTGTTTCATCTTAGAATTTGGTGTTGAACCAATTTTGTACCTCATTGCTATAAACCTTATGTATCTAATGAGTTGTTAATATGTGATTAACTGCCTTGGCCAAACTCAAAATCTTATTCACACATACAATACACACAGAGAACTTATTTTTATTTGTTCAGTCACTCCTTTAGTCCTTCATTTATTTCACAAACATTCATTGACACTTACGTGGCAGCACTCTTATAAGAATAGAATATACCCTGTTAAATCAGACATGATACTTGCTTTTGTGGAGCTTATACTTTAATGGAGAAACAGAAAGTCAAGCAAAAACTCAAACTATATAACTTTAAATTGGATATGTGCTAATGAAGGAAAATGTGGCACTGTAAGAAAAAATAATAGGGAGTTAAAGGATAAATAGGAGTTTGGTGGATGAAATTTATGAAGGGCTGAAGATTTCAAACAAAAGAAACTGAGGCAGGAGGGTGCAGCTTTGGAGTCAAGAATGAAGTTCTAGGAGATAGCAAGGAAATGGTAGGAGAGGAGGTCAAAGTAGGTAGGATTTTATATATTATCAATGGGAAAATATTGAACAACCCTAAGCAGAAACGCAATGATATATGTTCATCTTCATTACAAATTCTTCTATCTTTAGTAGACCTGTTTTCAGGCAAAACTTCATGAGAGAATAGTAACAAAGAGAAAGAAAGCGATGTTCTCAGATTATCTCTAACTCACCTGATGACTTTAAGTTAAATGACCTCAACGTTTTGTGAGGCTTTTCCTTCTTATAAAGTAAGGAGTTTAGATGAGGTGAGGTGTCCAATTTCATTTAGCTTCAATTTCCTGTAATTTGACGGCTGTCAAGTCATGCTTTGATTTGTTCTGTTTGTGAGCCAGGGTAACTTTAAGGCAGTATATTAACTAGGAGATCTATTTCTTTACTTTTAAACTTCAAAATTATGATGATGTAAGTATTTTAAAGAGCATTTAGAAAGTAGACAAATGAAAAATTTTTAACATTTTGGAATGCTTCTATTTCTTTTTGAAACCTAGGTTTTTGGTGGCAGTGGTGATATTTATTTTTGCCAAACGAACCATTCCATGTAATTTTGTAGCATTTTGGGTTGATGACCACCGTAAGTCTAGTATTCCCATTTGTGTTAAAACTTATCTTTACAATTAATATACTTTCAATGAATTATTTAATTAAAAATTAAACTACGATTTCTAATACATGTTCAGTGAGATATTATTAGGCATTACCTGAAAGGGATTTCTGGTGAAAGAAAGAATTTCTGGTTAAAAAGAGTTGAGCAGGTTTTCCTAGAGCGATTCTCTCGGTCTCTAGGATGGAGCTACAGCATAAAATATCCTCCAAATTTACTTCACAAATTGGCCCTTAGATTTCATGAATTGCTTATAATTTTTTTTGTAGACCACAGTTTCTTTGCTCCTCAGTATTACACTTGCTTATGTGAGTTTCTAAAACTAAGTTTAATTTTGGAAATTCTTAATTTTATGTTTATATTTTGAATTGTGTTTAAAATTAAGTTTAGTAAAAAGCTAGGTTTTTATTTCTACCTACAAATTCAGTGTCCCGTCAATAGAAAAAAAATTCTCAATAATATTTTGAAGTTACTTTAGTCTTTGTCATTAAAGAATAAAAATTTACCAGGCAGAAATGCCCCAGAAGCTACCTATGGAGGAAATATAAATATTATTATTACCTACTAATATTAATATACAAAATAGTCAATTATGTGTATAGAAGTTAGATGTATATAAAAGTTAAATATTTATAAATGATACAGGACTCACGTGTTTGTATGCTCTGACTGCTGTGCAGTTACAGTCTGATAAATTGATAAACAGAGTTTGCAGTAAAGAAGGAGTTTAATGATTGCAGGACAGCTGAGTGAGGAGATGCGAGCACCCTCAAATCTGTCTTTCCAGAGAGTACTTGGTTGGGGTGAAGGGATTGTAGAGGGCCACGGGCTGGATAAATGGGGTCACTGACTGGTTTGGGTTAGGGGGTTTAAATCACCAGGATGTGGAAACTTCGCCCTTTAGTGAGTCAGCTTCTCCTGGAGCCCTTCGGAGGAGCTGATGTCAGTAGTTTCACTGGTATGTAGGATCTGAAAGAATACCTCAGAGAGAAAACTTAACACTTCACAATGCTCAAGTTGTTATCTATGAGGAGTTAAGTTTAACTATAATCTTGTGAGAGGATATAAATGATTGTGGGGCTGTACCTCATAAACAATTATGAGGAAGCAGGACAGATAGCAAGTTAACTTAATGTTTAAGGCTGGATGTGTTGGAAGCTTATTTTTATTTCATCCCCTCCCTCCTTTCCCAAAAAATTTTATAAAGATTATAGGGGTGGTTTATATATATATGTATAAAATAACTTCTAATATTTTATCAGTTAATAAAAGCTCACATTTTCTAGACATTTTTGTTGATTAAGCTAATAAGATGGCTTTTACCAATGGATCTTGAAATGTGGTATGCTAAATGAATTTCTGTTTTCAAAAAGAATTGTGCATGATCAATAATTCACTAAAACAGTAGGCAAGTAAACTATATCACTAAGACAGTAGGCAAGTAAACTATATTTTTAAATTTACTAGTGGTGCAATCTTGTGCAAGTCACCTGACACTTCATACCTTAATTTCTAAAAGAAAAAAGAGAACTTCCTAAATTACAGAGTTGGGTTCAAATATGAATGAGAAATATAAATATGAAGGTATTGGAAATATTAGAAATAGGAATAAGAAGGTATCTGCTATAGTGTTAGTGACTGACATGTACTTAACTATCATTGACAAAATTATTATTCTTTTCTTTTTTGAAATAATGGAGACATAGTAGAGAAGATTTTGTTAATTTGAGGTGTTTTAACTCTTTATTCAGTAAGTTCTTTGTAAAAATTTATAGGAAGAACTGAAGGGATATAAAGGGTTCATAATAAACACAGCAGATGATTTCTGATCCTTAAATCCAGAAACTGGGCCCTAGTCTATTTTACTTTCTTATTTCTAGCAAACTACCTAGAAAAAGTTGGAGAACGGCACTTTTTTTTTTATTGATCTCAGCTTCAAAAATTTCAAAATGTAGTTTTTCATTAGTAGTAGAAATTCAAGCTAGAACATATAATATATTCAACATTACACTAAGTGATTTACTTTTATATAAGTTATTTCATTTAACCTTAAGAATACTTTGTGGATATATTTATATTTATTTTTACAGATTAATAGATTGTTATTAGCAGAGGTTGGGTAACTTGCCGAACTCTGATACATTGCTAAGGAGTGATTGACCTACAATTGAGCCAGGTTTCTTCTAAATACTATGCTCCACTGTAAATATATGAGATTACAGGTTAAAGTTTGAGGATTACTTCTAAGTAATAAATAGTTCACTCAATTTTAATATTGATTCTGGTAAAATTCTTTATAAAGGGTTTAGCATTCTTTATAATGTTTGGGGTTCGGTCAGGGAGAAGATAATGAAAAGAGAACAGAGCAGATAAGAAACATTTTGCACATCTGACTTCCAAACTGATCCTCTAAATAGATTTTTTTATGCTATCTCATCAAATTGAAACTTTTTGATGGATATAGAAACAAAAAATATTGTATTAAAAATATTGAGAAAGATTGAGGAGAAAGAAAATTTTTTTCAAGAGAATCAAACTATATTATTTAAGGTATATTTCTGTGTGAATCTTGAAAGTAGGGAAAGAAATATGTCAGCAAAAATACTAGAAGTAATTTATTATTTGATTGTCACAAAAATATTAATTGATTGATTAATATGTATCAATCACTAATCTAGGATGCTCTTGCTCTGACTTATATTCCTTTCCCAAATATTCCAAACCATGACCTTATATTAATAAAAGAAGACATTCAAGTAGTATATTGATAGTTTACAAGCACTTAGAATGTATATTTTGAAATTTTGTGGTGATCTGATGAGTGACTTTGAGTCTCAAAATTAGAGAAGTTTCTAATAATTCTGGATTAAATAAAATGTGAGGGAGTTAATCTTGAAACAAAAGGAAAAGAACTCATCCATACAAGGAAACGACTTTGTGATTAACACCTGACTTTTCATCAGAAACAATGATAGTCAGAACACAATGGGATAGTACATCCAAAGTGCTGAAAGAAAGAATAAGTGTCTTGTTCTGTTTATGTTACCAAAGTTGTAATGTGCGTAGGATTTATATTTAAAGGGGAAAAACTTTAAGAGGAATTAGACATAGTCAATGGAAAGAATATGACCAATAATGTGTTCTAGATCTGGCTTGGTTAGATATAACACGTTTAACTTTGGATAATTCAGGAATCCTTTGCAAATCTTTGTTTCTTTGCCTCCAATATAACAGGGCTGGAGTCAACACTAAAAAGCTTGAACTCTCAATATTGTGTATATCTGTTATTTCAAGTTATCTTTGCCTCCGATATAACTGGGCTGGAGTCAACACTAAAAGCTTGGACTCCAAATATTGTGTATATCTGTTATTTCAAGTTAGTATATTTTATGTTTCCTTCTTGATGGAAGCTTGTCTTATTTTGTTCTCTACAGTCTGTATTATTTTCTTTTCATAGTTCTGTAGCAATTGTTTTCCAAATATAAAAATAATTCTTTTGTGCTGTGTGAAAATATGCATCCTTTTATTTAAGCTGCCAGACAGATGTGTTATTTCAAGTGGGAGACTATGATTTTTCTCTATAGATGATGGGTGGGGTTTTGTTGTTGTTGTTGCCATTTGTTTGTTTGTCTAACTTTACTAATAGGTAGATTATTTGAATGACTGATCTGATTAACCAGCATTCCTTCTAAATCTGTCTCCTTTCCTTCAGGTCTCTCATCTGAACACATTAGAATTTCTCAATACAGTTGGTATTGTGCACAGCTAAATCCATCTGATTTTTATTTTTAAAAATGGCAAGTTGATGTAACATTTCATCATACTATATAAAATAGAAAAATCAGAACAAAATGTAATTGACAGTTTTCTGAGTTTCTTTTAGTCTTAAGTTTTGAAATTGTTTTTGTCTATTTTTATTAGGGTTTCACTCTGTCACCCAGGGTGGAGTGCAGTGGTGCAATTATGGCTCACTGTACTCTTGATCTCCTGGGCTCAAGCAGTCCTCCCAACTCAGCCCCCAAGTAGCTAGAACTACAGGTGTGTGCCACCACACCCAGCTTTATTTTTTATTAAAGGAAAACAATTGTAGACCTTAGCTTTCATTATGTTGCTCTGGCTGGTCTTGAACTTCCAACCTCAAGTGATCCTCCCACCTTTGCCTCCCAAAGTGCTGGGATTAAAAGTGTGAACCACCTCAAGAAATTGTTTTTTTAAATTATCATTATAATACTTGATAAAATAAAATAAACATCTGAAAATGATGCTGACATAGTTGGGTGCTGGCTTTAAAAAGTCCATTATGTCCGTTTTCTAAGGTGGCACTTAAACACATGCACACACGCACAGACTGGGTGGCTTAAACAACAGATATTTATTTTCTCACAGTTCTAGGGACTGTAAATCCAAGGTCAAAGTGCTCCTCTGAGGACCATGATGGAAGGATCTGTTTTAGGCCTCTCTTCTTGGCTTGTAGGTGTCTGGCTTCATGGAGTTGTACTTCTGTGCATGCATGTAGCTGATTTTTACCCCTTTCCAATTTTTATTTTATATGGACTTCATTTTTGTTGGATTGGAACCCACCCTGAGGGCCTCATTTTAACTGAATTCTTATTTAAAACTTCCAAATGTGGTTACTTTCAGAAATACTAGGCTTTAGAATTTCACCATATGAATTTGGAGAGAGGGGAGCACAGTTCAGCCCATAACTAACACACGGTAAGTAACTATTGACCAAGTTACTCATGTTACTCAAGAGAGATAATTCACTTTGTTAATACAAAGCAATTATTTTCCTCAGTAGGTGTAAGAGTGTGTCACACAGAAGTAGCATTTTAACATATAAGATGCGTAGCTGAGCTCTAAATATAGGAGACAGTATGATAATTTTTACATTTCAAATTCTCTGCCTGCATTAGAATATTTTTGCAGAATGTGTAAAACAATCTAATGAATTGATTGGAATGTGTGGGAACAAGAAATATTGTTGTGGTTTTTACATAAAGCTTTTATATAGTTCCTTTAAAAATATAATTCTCATTTACCTATTTCCCTAAGGTAATGGGTATATTTTGTTTTATTATTTTTGATCCCTTGATTTTTCTGACTATGGTTCCCAAAAAACCATAAGATAAAGTACCATCCTGTACCTTATTTTCCTGTGACAGTTTTTTTCTGCTAAATTAATATTTTGTATATTTTTATTTTGTATATATTTGGTATAATTCTGTTAATATTTTATATATTTTGCATATTTGTATATGAGATGCAGATGCCTTAGACAACATGAAAATATCTTTGAACATCCCTATTTTACCAAGGAAGAAAGATAAGCAAAGCACATGATTAATAGATTTTAGAACTAACTGGTAAGTTACACAAGTTTCAATTTCCCAGAACTCTAATATATATCCCTGCATTCTTATCGTGAAATATACAGTAACAAGTAATGAAATTAATGTATTAAAGTATTTTAATCTATCTAATTAAATGGTATTTTGAAAAGGACTTTAATGCTCTTTTGACATTGAAATAAAGTGAGTTTATCTTGAGATTCCATAAGATAATGAAGAGCTGGTAATTACATCTTTACATTTTATGGCTCTTTAAATGGCAGAATCTTCATTATTTCTGCAAGAGGTCACAAGCATGTTCATCTTAACTTGACTATTATACAAATAAGGCTTTATTAATACATCTCTAGAAGTAGCCAAATCATTCATTCCATGACTAGGCAAGTAAGTAATCCTGTTAAGCTAAAGAAGTAATGACTCAAATGTGTTGGGTAAAACTGTAAGACACAGTGTCAGCAAGGTGAAGTAACTTCTCTTTAGCACTTGGCCTAAATAACGTTTTTTTTTAAAGAGACATATGCAAAAAAACATGAATGTATCATGAATTAATTTGTGCATCGTTTACATGTAAAATAGTCCCAGTAGCAACCACAATTATGGTAAATTAAAAGTTGTAAAACTAAATGTTTTTAGATCAACAGTTTTCTCTTTAATGCTGTTTTCAATTTAATGCTGGCCTATTTTTCTGGGCTTCCATACAGACTTTATAATTAGTTGGATACAGTGGTTGTATGATTAATAAAATATAGACTGTGGTGCTGCCATGTTTGCATTTGAATCCTGCCTCAGCCACCCAATATGGCATGAATGACGTCAAGTCAGAACCTGCGTTTTCTCATACAGAAAAATAGTCATAGAAACATCAATCTCATAAAGTTGTGTGTTGTTTAAATAAGAAAGTTATGTAAAACTGTCAAAGCACAATAGCTACACATAACAGGCATTCAAGTATTAGTGCCTATATTCTGATCTCTGTTGCCCTCACTTTTCTATTCCCCCAAATGATAACAGAAGCTACATTTAAAATCACTATTCCACTCTATAATTTCTGTTGTGGAAAAATAGAGAAATCTGTGTTTTCTTATGTAGTAACTTTTATCTGTATATTTTCTTGAGTCTCTAGAGTTGTATAATTTTCATATATACAATTAATTTGACCTCCGGTCTGTACAGATAGTTTATCAACACACTGCTACACATAGACCCAGGTCTTTGATTTCCACAATGTGTGTGTCTGCATGTGTATTTATTAATATGCTTTATTTTCTGGCTGTTGAGTTGATGGGAGAAAAGTGAAGAAATCATAAGTAAAATTTTTACTCCACGATAAGATGCTGAATTTTCTTTTAAGGAGTATACCCATATACCTATTTAAACTTGGAACTATTAAGCTATCTTTTTTCTCTTTTTTGTAAGTATCTGAAGCTGAAATGACTGTCAGCAGGATGAGGCACATGCCAGTATATGCTGCCAATTTGAGATAGTTCATATTCCAGGACATTTTTAGAATTGTCTATATGCCAGTCTTGAGAAAATTTCAGTTACTTGCAGAGTTTTCCTTTGTGCAGAAGTGAACTCAGTTCAGATATTTTGACTTCACTACTAAAAGTGTGTAAGTCAATTTTCTATAACTGGAGACAACTGACTCAACTTTTAAAATAATTCTAGGTGTCTCTAGGATTACTGTATATTAACGCAAAAAGGGTTATAACCACATACTACAATAACTACAATAATTAAAATAACATAAAATTACAAACAAATTTATGGCACTCAGATTTATTTGGTAGGTATGGCCTTTACACATTTATTTATCCTAATAATTTGTTCTGATAGCAAAAAGGTACCCAAGTAGGAAGAATAATGTTAGAAGGCATGGAGTAATCTTGCATTTTTCATTATAATTTCATATAAAATTTCATTTTTCATATACAATTTTGTTTTTAATGCATATTTACCATGCATTAAAAACCAACCTTCTTTTTAGCCTCTTTAAATAAACACAGTTAACACAATCAAGATGGCAGAGATTTTCAGGGATCACCTTATCAAGTTGCCCATTTCTAAGAGTATTTGGAAGCAGATATTACTAGAAACAGTAGTTAGGGTGCCACAAATGCCTTGAGATAATATTGACTATAAGTATCTTCAGTGTCCAGAAGTTTTCCTGAAAAATAACTTCAAATATAAACTTCACGTGATAATTTATTTTTTTAATTTACAATAGTTTATTTTTGTTTCGTTGTTTTCGAAAATGGTTGCGATCAAGGTGACACATGCATACATGATCAGAGAGGCAGTTAATTAGGACGATAGATGCCTGAATCAAGATTTGCTGTTCTGTTTGTGTTTTATATGTTGCAAAAATAATATATTCACAGCAAAGTTTTCGATGGTTTGGCTGTCAACGCTATGGATGTTATTACTGTCCCTCAGGCTTTGCTGATGTGTCTACATGTATCAGGTTGTATCCTTCCTCTACTTATCTTCCATCATTGCCACTCTAATAGGATCGAAGTAATTGTAAATCTCTCCCATTGAGTTATTTTTTCAAGTTTTGAAATTTTTAATGTATAAATTGTTAAGTTTTCATAACCTACATTTTAGTTTATTTACTTATTTTCACGGTACATATTTAAGGCATACATATATGCCGTGAAATTATTACTACAATCAAGCCAATTAACATATCCATCACCTTTCACAGTTTTATTTTTATGTGATTGGCAAGAGCACCTAAAAAATATACTTTTAGAAAATTTTCAGTATAGAATACAATATTATTAACTATTGGTATCATACTATACGCTAGATACAACTTACTCATCCTACATGACTGCCAGTTTGTACCCTTTGATCTGCTTTTTTTCATTTCCTCTTAATCCTTATCCCTGATGACCACCATTCTACTGTTTCTGTATACTTGGCTTGTTTTTAGATAGCACATAGAAGTGAGATCATGAAGCATTTTTCTTTCCATGTCTGGTTTTATTTTACTTAGCATAATGCCATCCAGGTTCATCCATATCATCAAAAATGGCAATGTTAATCTTTTTTTAAGATTGAATACTATATACATAATATTTATATTATTACAGAGTTTAGAAGATTATTATATATTATAACTATATATCATAATTTGTTTATCCAATTGTTTTCATAGCTTGGCCATTGTGAACTATACTGCAATAAACATGGGAATACAGATATATCTTTCACACACTGATTTCAGTTCCTTTGGGTGTATACCCAGCAGGGGGATTGTGGAGTCATACAGTAACTCTGTTTTAAATTTTTGAGGAACCTTCATACCGTTTCCCAAAATGGATGTATCAGTTTACATTCCCACCAGCAGTGAACATGGGTTTCCTTTTTCCACACCCTCATCACACTTCTCTCTTTTTATATAATAACCATCCTAACAGTTGTGAAATGATATACTTGTTTTGATTAACATTTTTCTGATTAGTGATGTTGAGCACCTTTTCATACACTTGTTGCCCTTCATATGTCTTTTTTAAATAACGTCTATTCAGATACTTTGGCTATTTATCAGTCGGATTGTTTTTTGACATTGAGTTGTGTGAGATTTTATTTCACATGTCAACCCCTATCTGACATATGGTTTGTAAATATTCTCTCCCATTCTGCAGGCTGTCTTTTCATTCTTTTGAGTGTTTGCTGTGCAGAAGCTTTTTATGCACTGCATTTTGATGCAGTCTCACTTGTTTATTTTTGCTTTTGTTGCCTGAGCTTTTGGTGTGATAGCCAAAAAACCATTGTCAAGGCCCATATCAAGGAGTTGTTTTCTCTGTGTTTTCTTCTGGGAATTTTATACTTGCAGGTCTTACACGTAGGCCTTTAATCCACCTTGAGTTGGTTTTGTGTACAGTCTAAGATAAGGGTCCAGTTTTATTCTTTTATATGTAGATAACCAGACTCTCACTGTTGCTTCTTCACAGGAACCATTCTCTGCCCAATTTTGGCCAAGTACCTTCTACACCACCTTCAAGTCTAAGTGCAACAGAAAATGCACCTTTCTCAGAAAAGACATTTATTGTTCACTCATAATTCGGTCTTTAATAGACATATCCAATAGAATATACAGTTCGCAAGATTAAAAACAAGGTTTATATTGCTTCATAAGGAGCAAGCACATTTTTGAAGCACAGGGTAATTCTTGACAATGAAACCTGCAACTCATTATGATTTTTATGTTGTGTGACGTGGATACCCAGCATTTTCATGATGAGACTGTGCTTTCTTACATTTTCAGTGATGAAGAAGACATGCCAACAGAGGGTTAGTTTCAGATAAAATGCAATGTTCCAAACAGTATGTATTGTTTATTTGAATCATCTGTGGGGGAAGGAAAGATAATTTTCCAAAGGACATTCCTCCTAAATTCTGTCTTAAAGTTGTTTGTAAGTAGAAGATTGAGTTTATATTACATTACAAGACTATAATGTCTTTATTAAATTCACTGTGCAATCTTTAATCAAATAAGTAAACTCATTATTTATTTCCAAGTTTGAAGTACACATTCTCTTCAGCTGAAATGCCAATTCTGGAGGAAAACATATCCAATTATATATGAAACTGAAGGCCATTTTTACATTTTATTATTCTTGTAGCATTTAAAGACCAAAAGCCTGTCTTATATCTAGTTGCATGTTTTCAGGAAATATGCTTTTTGAAACTATTCTCATCAATATGAAATTAACCTCAATAAATAATTTATTTTTGAACTCTTATTTCTTGCTAATTAAATATCTTTGGCCAAAACATTTTTAATCCTCCTATTTGTTCTTTGAGAAATTTTGACAATAAATTCAAAACTTTTAATGGAGAATATTTAAAAGGTCTTCTTAGAATAAAAAAAAAATTTACTTTTTTTCTTCATCAAAGTTGTGTATCCCTGTATTTCTAATGTTTAGGACATAAACAATTAGATGTGATTATGACCACTAAATAACTCAGAACAATATACATTTTTAGATTTCAGGCTTTAAAAGTAAAACACTTGTTAGAATTTTATGGTTAAATCATGTTCTTTGTACCATGAAAGAAAAGAATAAAAATCATCGTGTTATATATCAAAATATAATAATGAGGTATCATCTCTCTCAGAGATCTCTGAACAACATCATAAAACCTGAACATGTTTCTTTTCAGTAATATTTGAGTGATGAAGGCATCAAAAACTTGGAACAAAATAAGATTAAAGCAGAATAATAGCTTAAAAATTAGGTCTAAATTCTAGTTCTCTTGCTTGTGGCAAAACTTTGGTCAAGTAAGTAACCTCTGATTTCTCATTTTCTTCATCTATAAAGACAGAAAATTTCAATTCATCCTACTTTGTCAAACTCGGTGAGAAAGCTGCATAACTTTGAAATTTTGTGGTAGCATAGAATTTTTTAACCGTCTAGAATATTAAAAATTCATTTAAAAATTAGCTACTTTTTGAAGTACAAATTCTAATAAATTCTATAACTTTGAAAAAATTTTTCAAATTTGGAAAAACTTCAGGCTACATGGCTAAATCAGAGGGCAATACAGCATGTATACACCAATATATATCAAATTTTTCTTGTAACATTTTAGATATTCTTAAGTTTTACAGAAGCTTATTCACAAAAAGTGTTGCTACAAATTCAGAAATAAGTATAAAAGTTATGTAAGGTTTATAATCATAGAAATATTTGAATCCAAAGATATTTACAACACAATGATGTAATCTTTTTAAAAAATACTAACATGTAGGTTAGCTAATATTTGATGTCCTATATATGAACAAGAACAATGTAAGGCTACATGTGAAAGAACCAAGTGGATGTCCACTTCAATAAGAGCGAGGGTTCAGAGGAAGTTAAATTTGTGCTTCGTGATAAATAGTGTTGCACGGAGGCAAGTTCAGGGATGTTTCTTAGAGGAAGTAATTTGGGCTTTATGGAAGACTAATTGTAAAGTAAGGCTGAAAGCAAGGGTATTCAAATGCTGAAATATGATCCATGCAAAGTATGGAAATGTAAAGGGTTGTCCAGGTGGCAACGTGCAGAGTTGTGGCCATTCGTGATGGCAGATATGGTTTTGTTTGCCATCTCTAGTTGAGTCTAGTACAGCTGATTTTGGCCAGACTATCCAGGAATTTGATGATCCAATTAATGAATCTGGTGTCGGAGTATAAAGATAGAATTAGGCTTTTAGGAAGACTAAAGTGGCAATAGTGTGTGTTATGAGCAACAGGAAAGAGGAATTGCCCTACAGAAGGCCTAAAAGCCCAGAAACTATAAAAAGGCAAGGAATAGTGATGGAAGGAGCAAGAGGGAGAGATGTGAGAACTCGCACCAAAAATAAAAATTAAAACAACAAAAAAAGTATAGATAGACTCTGTTACCTGAAAGCAACAGTGAAAATTTTGTCTGGAATAATAGAAATTTTGAAAAAACAGGAGAGTAAGAAAAGGAAACTAATTTTATAGGAAGAATGTTAAGTTTGATTTTGGATTACTGAAATGACAGCAGGCCATGGAAATGAAAGGAGCTAAGTAGCAGAGGGAATTGGTGATATGAAGTTTTAGATGGAGTGGCTTCCGATTCATCAAATAAAATAATAGTTCAGATTTCAGAGGTAGAAGAAAAGAGAAAATTTGAAGGCAGAAGATTAAAATTAATTACCCAGGGTTAGAAAATAATCGTAAAAAAGAAGCCAGTAAAGATGGTGGGATAGGGCTCATGAGTAGTTAAGGTAGGGATGAGGGAGGAGAAAAACCATGGTAATGTGGTTATATAACATGAGAATAATATGGAAGGAAGGGTAATTATTTTAAAGAAGAAAGTGAAGGAAAACAGCAATAGGTAATGGTGAGGACCAAATACTGCGAACAGCTTACAGTTTGCTGAAACTGAAGGGACATTGGGATTGACCATTGTGAGGTGATTATGATTGCTAAATATAGTGCATTTAGTGAATACAAAATGTAGAGGGTGAAAGAAGCAATGTATGAAAATATTTCAACGCAAGAAAGAATAGATTCAGGCACTTGGTAAATGTAAAATATAGTAGGCACAAAATGCATAGCAGTGCATAGAAACAGATAAGTATTAATTTTTTTTTTTAAGTTAATCTCCTATTTCTTTCAACTATTTTCTTACAGCTCGTTTTTCTTTTAATCATCATTTAGCCATGTGCTATATTCTTTTTTCTTTTGTATCTTGAATTTCTTTTTCTCTTTTTTTATTAATTTTTTTGCACACAAAACAATTCACATTTTCTAAAAATACATACAAACAAAAAGATGCATATCAAACATATTAGGAAAGTTGTACATGGGAAGACAGGGTATAGAAATGGGGGGTGGGAATTAAAGAAAATAAATGAGAGAGGGACTTTGTATGGAGCAATGATAACTCAATCCTCTATTTGACAAAGAAGGAGGAGAAGAAAGAGGAAGAAAAAGAAAGTGGGATAAAGGATCAGAAAGGGAGGAAAATAGAAAAATTTAGAGTATGACTCCAGGGTAGACCTGTTTTGTTGTCACTGGGTTGGTTGGTTGGTTTGTCTGTTGTATTTTTCATATGTTTCGCCATGCTGGCCAGGCTGGTGTCGAACTCCTAGCCTCAAGTGATCAACCCGCCTCAGCCTCCCCGAGTGCTGGGACCACAGGTGTGAGCCACCACGTCCAGCCCCCACATTGCGTCTGGCCTCCGTGGTAGACCTCCCAGATGGGGCAGCCGGGCAGAGGCGCTCCTCACGTCCCAGACAGGGCGGCCGGGCAGAGGCGCTCCTCACTTCCTAGACAGGCAGCCGGGCAGAGGCGCTCCTCACTTCCCAGACGGGGCGGCCGGGCAGAGACCCTCCTCACTTCTTCCCAGATGGGGTGGCCGGGCAGAGGCGCTTCTCACTTCCCAGATGGGGCGGCGGGCAGAGATGCTCCTCAACTCCCAGACAGGGCAGCCGGGCAGAGATGCTCCTCACTTCTTCCCAGACGGGGCGGCCAGGCAGAGGCACCCCTCACTTCTTCCCAGACGGGGTGGCGGGGCAGAGGTGCCCCTAACTTCTTCCCAGACATGGCAGCCAGGCAGAGACGCTCCTCACTTCTTCCCAGACAGGGCAGCTGGGCGGAGGCACTCCCCACATCCCAGACGGGGCGACGGGGCAGAGGCGCTCTTCACTTCGTCTCTGCCCGGCTGCCCCGTCTAGGAAGTGAGGAGCACCTCTGCCCGGCCGCCCCGTCTGGGAAGTGAGCACCTCTGCCCGGCCGCCCATCATCTGGGATGTGAGGAGCACCTCTGGCAGGCCACCCCGTCTGGGAAGTGAGGAGCGCCTCTGCCCAGCCGCCCCGTCTGGGAAGAAGTGAGAAGCGCCTCTGCCAGGCCACCCCGTCTGGGAAGAGAGGAGCGCCTCTGCCCGGCCACCCATTGTCTGGGATGTGAGGAGTGCCTCTGCCCGGCCGCCCCGTCTGGGATGTGAGGAGCACCTCTGCCCGGCCTCCCCGTCTGGGAAGTGAGGAGCACCTCTGCCCGGCCGCCCATGGTCTGGGATGTGAGGAGCGCCTCTTCCTGGCCACCCCTTCTGGGAAGAAGTGAGGAGCGTCTCTGTCCAGCCACCCTGTCTGGGAAGTGAGGAGCACCTCTGCCCGGCCGCCCCGTCTAGGAAGTGAGGAGCGCCTCTGCCCGGCCGCCCATCATCTGGGATGTGAGGAGCACCTCTGGCAGGCCGCCCCGTCTGGGAAGAAGTGAGAAGCGCCTCTGCCCGGCCGCCCCATCTGGGAAGTGAGGAGCGCCTCTGCCCGGCCGCCCCATCTGGGAAGTGAGGAGCACCTCTGCCCAGCCGCCCCATCTGGGAAGTGAGGAGCGCCTCTGCCTGGCCGCCCCGTCTGGGAAGTGAGGAGCGCCTCTGCCCAGTATTAATTTTTTGTTCAGAGGCACTCAGTTACAAAAGAAATTATGTTCGCAGTTGCAATTATTATCAGCATAATAGGAGGAAATATTACGCACCCTGTATTTTGAAAGATAGGTGCATTTGAACAGTTGAGAGTAGCTATACTTCAAAGTAGCTATCATGGGAATGTTTCGGGGGTTAAAATCATTAATTAATAAAATTTATCAAAAACTTGTCAAACTATTGTTGGCATTAACAGACAATTTAATTTTATGAATTATGGCTTGTCTTGTAATTCTATGTACTGCGTCAAATGTAAATTTGGCTAAACAACGTTTCGGATTTTACTGTTAGCAGTTATTCTCTAATGTTAGGTAAACATTTATAATGTTTTCAATTATTTGAGTTTAATTTTGCAAGAGATTTATTGAAAAGTTTAGTGAGTTGTAAATTTCCATATTGCACAATAAGAGGCAGTTTTGAGAGGCTAAAATATGTAGATACATTTACTTTCACAACTTTTTAGACTTAAGTCACATCATATTTATTCGATGGCAGTAGGAAAATAGTTTGTTGATGCCATGTAAAACATACAGAGATGTGTGTTTATACAGATAGTATTTTTGATAAATTGATGAGCTTTATTTTATTTTTGTTGGGCTATAACATATTTTTAACCTGTCCTCAAAATATAAATAATAACAAGTAAAATGAACTTGTTAACAAGTATAATAACATTTTTCACAATGGCTGAAAAAAATTGAATTATTTTTGAGATTCATAATGTATGCTTAAAATTTGGAAGGAGATATATACTTTGGGATTAGAACTGGATAGATATAAAATAGTTGGCAGATATCTAGACAATTATCACTGTCATATATTGGCTTATTTTGTATTTGGGTACAATACATGAATATTGGCAAATTGGGTAAATAAGGTCTTCCACAAATACAAATTTAAACATATTTGTACCAATTTAATAGTTTATTGGCCTCTTTATAGGTACTTTTGCAAGGCCAAATTCTTTATCAAATTATTTATATAAAAATGAATAATTTTTATAAATGACTAAGATATTTGAATATTTGAAGAGCAATTTCGTCTACCCTTTATTTATATGTACTAATATATTTTGGTAGCCTCTGTTTAGATCAATTTCATCTACTCTTTATTTATATATACACTTTATATATACTCTATTTATATATACTTTTTACATATATTAAATGTACTTTATTTGTATATATATAAACTTTTTTTTCCCATTATTTGGCTATCACTAGTTACCAATGTTTATTTTTTCAAGTAATATGATCCTTGATATCAACAATTATGACATTCAATCAACAATGTGGTTGGTAGAGGCCTTAAGAAAATTACCTGCTCTGATTACTTCTCAGTAAACAGGAGATGCTAACATGACCATATAGAAATAGTGTGTGAGAATTAAATCAAAGATTATGTGTGAATCTGTGATCTATAATTTATTAGCATAAAATCACTAAACAGCAAAATCCCATCTGGCTATAATTGGGAGAGATACTCACTAATGGAAGACAGGAAGTAGTATTAATCTGATTTCTACAGGACCAGGGGGCTTTTTATTGGTTGAGCCTAAGTTGGGCCATAGAACTCCAGTCACTGCCATGAAATTCTGAAAATCATTGAATAGCAACTCTCAGTGTACATGAAGCAGAAGTCCCATTGTCAGGTAATAGAGGTCTTTGGCTTGTGCCTATGAGCTTTCATTGGAGAGGAGGGAATCGTGTCAATATCCATGCAAATGGGAACAGCAGAAACACAAGTTATAAAACTTAATTAAAAAGAAACTCTGCCAAAAATTTACATGTGACTATGCATATACCATGACCCAGAAACACAATAAAAATGTGTACATGTGTTTAAAAAACCGTACTGAAATGTTTGTGTTAGCAGTATTCAAAATAGCCACACACTGGAGATCACTCAAATGCCCAGAAAATGTAGAAGAGATAAATTAATTATTGCACATTCATGCAGTGTAATACTATTAAGCAATAAGATTGAACTACAACCGTGGGCTGTAGTTAAATGACTCTCCAAAATACAGTGTTGAGTGAAGAAATCTAGACACAGAAGATACATACTGTTTAATTCCACTTATACAAAGTAGAAAGGAGGGAAATTTTTTGTGACTCTTGGAGTGGAAGAGACGAATTTCAAAGACATTAGCAATATTTCTTATCTGATTTAACTATTGGCTACATGGGTATTAACGCATAATACATTCTCCAAATGTATTACATGTTAATAAAAGTTTATGGCCGGGCGCGGTGGCTCACGCTTGTAATCCCAGCACTTTGGGAGGCCGAGGCGGGCGGATCACGAGGTCAGGAGATCGAGACTACAGTGAAACCTTGTCTCTACTAAGAATACAAAAAAAAAAAAAAAATTAGCCGGGCGTAGTGGCGGGCGCCTGTAGTCCCAGCTACTTGGAGAGGCTGAGGCAGGAGAATGGCGTGAACCCGGGAGGCAGAGCTTGCAGTGAGCCGAGATTGCGCCACTGTACTCCAGCCTGGGCGACAGAGCGAGACTCCGTCTCAAAAAAAAAAAAAATAAAAAAAATAAAAGTTTAAAAATCAATTTTTCATTGTCACAAAGAAAGAATGGTTATTTTCAATAATTCATATTAAAAACCCAAATCTAAGGAAGTTCCATTGTGACACAGAGCATTGTAAGACAAGGAGTATGTAATATACGGAAGAGGAATTAGAAACAAAAGAAGACTCGGAGGAAATAAAAGGGAGGGAAATCCACTTATGAATGGCACAAACCATGTTTCTTTGCCACACTTCTGTGGAAAGGGTTACTCCATACCATAGAATGGAATAATTAAAGACTCATTATCTATATGGTGTGTTTTATTTTCAGCTGGTTGCCTCTAAAGTTACGTTACCTATCAAGGAAATGGCTTAGTGTTTGCTTCCCATTATGTAGCTTAGGTATTCTCAATTATCCCTCCGTTCTTTATAATGTGTTGTGTTGGATCACTCTTTCATATAGTATCAAAGAATTGCAAAATAATACTTTTGTGCATAGAGTTCTACAATGTGATTAAAAGCAACCATTTCAGGAAAACATGCTAATTAACAGATCAAACACTTAACGAAAGGAATTCTCGCCTGGCCTTACTCTGTCTCACAAATGTGCCTGGCAACGTAATAGACACTTGATAGGTTCTGATACGACTAGAGCACAGATCACAAGAAAGGTCCAAACATACACCAAACACATAGCTGAAAAGTAAAGTTGAAAAAAAATTCATGGTCTGTGCTTGGTAGAAAGGATTATCTCAACCTACTACTACTTGTCGGAAATATCTAACTTAAAGTCAAATAGCTAATTGTAGACATAAAAAAGTTGCGTCTCCATATTTGGTTTTCAGTTGATTCAATGGAGAATAATTTTACTTTTGAATCCATAAAGTTGAAAACTCTTCCTTTTTGAAAATGCTTAAAAAGGATTTTCTGCCACAAGCAACTCTTTCTACATGCCATACTTTATACAAGTTAGAGCCATTATTTGAGTTTACTTGAAATATAAGGATATGAATTTAGCTAAATAAATGAGTAGGGGTATGCTAGTTGCAATTTAACTAGGATGGATCAATGTTCATGATAAGGAAATTTGAAAAGCGTGAACTGCCATATTGATACATACACATCAGCATATACTTTGTACTCAAAAATCCAGAAAAGGTAGAGTGACAAAGATAAATTGCACTATACATTATTTTCTGCTATTGATTATTTTCACTATTTACAACTTGTGGTATTTTGTTTAACAATGAGACATTCTTGTATACCACATGAACAATTTTGAAAACAATGAGTAAATTATTATAGCTTTAACATTTTCGCATTGAACTTGTCAATTTAGAGACACTATCCTGAAACCAGCTCTATGGAAAGATGTTATAATGTAAAGGAAGTTAAATTAGCAAGAAGTAATACAACGTTAGTTCAAATATGTCCCAATTTTTCAAAATAGTGATATATTACACATCAAAACAGTTTGTAAAGCTATATCTGAAAAAATCAGCAATAGTAGTTTTCTGTAGATATTAAATTTTACCATCATAAATATGGTGTAGAGAATTATAGTTCAGAGTAACTTGAATTGGAATCATGGTGCCTCCACTTAAAAACTGGTTGGCTTTTGTTAAACATTTCACTTCTTTGTTTTTCTGTTTTTTTCATAAGTCTAGTGAATATAATAATGGCTCTCCTTTTGCAGGGTTTTGTAGAGCAGTCAATAATTTTAAGAAAGTACTTACAATGCCAAAATTATTCAATAAGGTTTAGTTATTATTTTACTAATATTTTATGTCAGCTAGTATTTCAAACTTCAAGATATTTCATTTTTAATTTAATATGCAATTGATGGTGTTCAACAAAATTTTACCTATGTTTTACAAAAACAAAATATTTTCTAAATGCTTCACAATGTTAAAATAAAGCAAAATATTTAAAAAATTGATTAAATGAAGTGAGACAAAAAAGTAAAAAGCTGTCTGAAAATTTTAAAATTACTGTATTTATATATATTTAATATGAAGTATTTGGTATTCAGCTTATTAACTGATGTCAGTCCTGAAGAGTTAATAATTGATCCGAACTCTCAACAGTAGTAAAACTGCACTGTTATGGTAAAGACACAAGCAATTTCCATGAAAATTTTACCAACCAAATGAATAACTTTACAGAATAAATAGACACAGTTATTTATACCAGTAATCTCTTTAAAGTGAGGTTTTGCTACGAAACTATGACATTTTCTTGGCAAGCTCACATCTTGTTATTGAGTATCACTGGAACGGAGCAGAGTACATTTAGGATGGAGCGTAAGTGCTTGTGCATTTTTGCTTCCTCACTGGCTCCTCTCCCTCCACCATGAGATCATACCTGGGTTAGTATGCTAAAGAATGAGAGATTAGAAAACAGGTGAATACTTTCAGCTGAGGGCTAACTATGTCAACCAATGTCTACTTGACCCACCAGCTGAAAACCGATGCATGTGTAAGATCCACTGCTCCCAGCTCAGATAGGCAGAACCAGTTAACTAATCTATAGACATTTGAAATATAATAAGTGATTGTTTTAAGCCATTGAATTTGGAGGTGGTATGTTATAAAAAGTTATGGCAGTAATAACTAACATGCTCTATCATACTAGGATGGCATGATAAAGATATGTGGGACAGTAACTGGCGAGGGATAAAGGGATGAGTGAACCTTACATTTTTAAAGTAAGGGAATATACACACATATACAGAGAGAGATAATAATAGACTTGCTTTTTTAATTGTATACTAATTATCTTATCCAAGAGAGGCAGGGGAAGTGCTGTACAATGTCTTGAATAGGCAGGAGAGAATAGGATCAGCCCCAGTGGATAGTGTTGAAACCCACAAGAATGGATAAGTTTATCTAGTAAGTGATTACATTGGAAAAATGGTTCTGAGGACAGGTTTTTTTCACACTCTAACCTATCGGGAGCACATGGAAATTCTCTTCTGGCACATAATTTTTAGAGTTGTTAATGGAGATTTAGGACATAACATGCATTAAAATGCCTTGTCTACTGGTGTCCAAAATAAGTTGGGTGCTTTGTGTGTTTCTTGTTTCCCTTCAATGTCTATATAAACTTCTTAAGGGCCTCAGCATTCTGAAATTCAGATAATGACCATTAAAACACAACCTTTATTTCTTCTAAGCCTGAAAGCTACACATTGTTTTAGTTAATTCTTAATTTCTTCCAAAGTATAAATTTTGTAGAGATAATGTTGATATCCTTTAATCCAATATTTAAGAAGTATGCCATTTAATTTTATGTAAGTTGCTTAGTTTATTTTCTCACACTGTTTTTTCAAGAAATTCCATTTCCTAAAAAATACCCATGGGAGCCTTGGATAAGGACGAAAATGCTAAATTATATGCATAATACAAAATTAAAAATCAGTAAGTGGCATTTTTCAAGTTATATCAACTTGTCTTACATTTGTAGTAGGTGTTTCGTGTTACTATTAGCTGGATGAGTAGTAATACCAGTTGAAGTCCTCACGTTCCACATTTCCAAGTGATACAGGGCAAAGTATTTTGCCATCATGGACTTCAGATTTCATAAAGAAAGTGCTTCCATTTCTCTTATTAAATGAATTCTCTGAACTCCTAAAATGTATAAACTTTATGGGTATGTGGAACATGAGCCTCCCTCTCTGCCTTCTGCTTTCAGAATGATGTCAGTGCTTGAAAACGGAAAACAGTTCAGTGTCTTTAGGGGTTCCTGATCCAACAATTACTTATTCCATTCATCTTCTATAGAAGCATTTCTGATGATGTTTGAATTTGACTTTCAGTCTGAGCCAAATGTATATGGCTTTTTTTTCTGCTTAGTATTCATTGTCACACTTACTCTTGAAATTATAAAAAACTGTTGTGAAGCAAACAGAAGTGAGTAAGTTACCTCAAATCTTTTCATGCATCAGCATCCATGACTGTGGAAGAGGCAGCAGTTTATTTTCGCATGAAACATGTCAAGTTTCTGTAGTCAAACTATACAAAGCTGGGCTGCACCTAATTATTGGTATAAATTACATAAGGCATCTAAACAGTGATAATTTAGAAGACTCAAAGCATTGCTATTCACTTAAATCCGAAGAGGATCTGACTGGACACATGTATCTCTGACAAAAAGTCCGAGTGCCATGTAGATGTTTATGTTGGCGTTCCTTGATTCTCGGCCAGTAACTTCTCCCCACCACTTCTCTCACTATTTTCTGAAGAATACACTGTTAAGTGCAGGAACAAACATTATTAATAAGATAGGGAATAATAAACATGTATTATAAGATACACATTGATGTTAAAATAAATCAATATTTACACTTCTATGTAGAAAATATTTTTGCAACTATTTTTACCATATGAAGTATTCAAATAAAGTATTATTTTGTGCAACAGAAACAAGATGGTTAATACTTTTTATATGATAACATTACAACTAGCTCAAATATTAGCCAAGCATTTCTATTTTAATATCAGGAATGAATAAACAGATTATATTTGCCATAATGTAACATCATTTTCTGTATTATGCAAGATCAATGAAGACAAGGGTCCGTGTGTTTTTTCAGCAATATTTTAGAGCATTAGCATTCACAGTGGTGAAGAAATTGGGCAAAATAATTACACAACCTTATATTTTATTCCTTGTTCTGCCATTTAATTGCTGGAACTAATTATTTAACTATTCAGTTTCCCAAGTTTTCCATTGGTACAAAGGAATTATCTATGTCCTATATTCTATATCTACATCATAGGCTTGTTGTGAGGAATAAAGTAGGATGTTCATATATCTTGAAAGACAGTGTTAATTATATAGTATGTATTAAATGTTAGGTTTTGATTATTATTATTCACAAAAAATAACTGATGTGACTCTATGTTGAATGCCTACTATGTGTGAGAGATGTGAGTTGCAGTTTATATAAATATTTTAATTAATTATTAAATATTAATATTTGTATTGATATTACACAAGTTCTGTAAACTGTAATATATATTTAAATTGTTTTTTATTTTTATTTTTAAATTTTTTGTGGATCCATAGTAGGTGTGTATATTTATGGGGTACCTGAGATATTTTGATACAAGCATGCAACGTGAAATAAGTACATCATGGAGAATGGGGTATCCATTCCCTAAGCATTTATCCTTTGAGTTACAAACAATCCAGTTACACTCTTTAGGTGAATTTGAAATATACAATTAAGTTATTATTGACTATAGTCACCCTATTGTGCTATCAAGTAGTAGGTCTCATTCATTCTATTTTTTGTGCCTATTAACAATCTCCACCCTCCGCCCCCTCCCAAAAACCCACTACCCTTCCCAGCCTCTGGTAACCACCCTTCTACTTTCTATGTCCATGAATTCAACTGTTTTGGTTTTTAGATCCCACAAATAATTGAGAACATGCGATGTTTGTCCTTCTGTGCCTGGCTTGTTTCCAGTAACCTAATGATCTCCATTTCCATCCATATTGTTGCAAATAACTGACTCTCATTCTTTTTTATGGCTGAATAGTACTCCATTGTGTATATGAACCACATTTTCTTCATCCATTCTTCTGTTGATGGACACTTAGCTTTCTTCCAAATCTTAGCTGTTGTAAACAGTGCTGCAATAAACAAAGGAGTGCAGATATCTCTTTGATTTACTCATTTTTTTCTCTTTGGTATATACTCACCAGTGGGATTGCTGGATGATGTGGTAGCTCAATTTTTAGTTTTTTGAGGAACTGCCAAACTGTTCTCCGTCGTGGCTGGTTGTACAAATTTACATTCCCGCCAACAGTGTACAAATGTTTCCTTTTTTCCACACCCTTCTCAGCATTTGTTACTGCCTGTCTTTTGGATAAAAGCCATTTTAACTGGGGTAAGGTAATATCTATTGTAGCTTTGGTTTGCATTTTTCTGGTGATCAGTGATGTTGAACATCTTTTCATAGGCTTGTTTGCTAGTCTTAAAGTGTTCTTTTAATAATATATTTAAATTTTCAAAGCGCCGATTTTTCAGTAGAAGCAAATAAGTCCCAGGATTCTGTCTTCCATTTGTGATTTCAATCACATCTTTGTTTTACCTAATAAATCACTGCTGTTGTCTTCTTCCTAGGATGAATGCAAAAGTTTGCTAACACTTTTGACACTTGACTGTGGCAGTTGTCTGCTAGTCACCCTTCAACCTTGCCAGCAAATCCAATCAGCTTAAGAGCGTTTTAATGTCCCTATGGAAGTCCTCAGCATTTCAGATTAGGAAAGAAAGCAGGTCTTGTGACCTTCATAAGTGGTATTGAATGGTTCCTTTGGAAATGATAAAATTAGCTGAATTTCAGCTGCAATTTGATGGAAATGTTTTCCAATTTTAAATTGGACATTCTACTAGCACCCACGATGTGAGGAAGGTTCTATGCTGTGCGTTTCTAATGCAGTAGAAATGCAGTTGAGTCCAACAAAATCATTTGTCATCAGTAATCAGGAAAAGGTTGCCCTAGACGTTTTACATCCCAATTGTAATTTAACAAGAAAGCTTAAGTGTACAGTAGGATAGAGTATATTTGACTCAGCTCTTTTTCCTTAGAAAAAAAGTGCAATATTTTACTTCATTCTGACCTTGAGTCAAAAGCTTTAGAAGTATGTGAAGAATCTGATTCTGAGTGGACTGAGGGTAAGCTGAAATGAAAAAGAAGAAGAACTGCTTTTAACATAACCAGATGGTAATTTTTACTAGTTGGCAGTGTACTGAAAGCACATTTTCTGAAAGGGAAGTATACATTATAGACTGGCACAATGAAATGTGTAAAACCGTTCCCAAAATAGATTAAAAATATTCTTTAGTTTTAAAGTGAAATTATGATAAACTGGTGTGGTGTATGTTTCTCTTTAAGGTAAAGATGGTAGCAGACTAACTGTACAGTCAGAAGTCCTGTTGAAATTAGAATTGATTTGATGGTATTTAACATTTGACATTATGTTCTAAAAAGCTGAATTGTGCCCCTTACATTGCCAGCTTCAGGATAAATAATAAACTGTGTATAATAATTGAATATTGACTGTTTCCTTATTCCACTGAGATCCTGGCCAGTCTCACTAACCCACATCCTGGTTTTCCTAACTAAGTTTCTGATGTCAACTGCAGTCATCACAGGGTAGACATTTTGAAGTCTGCATTTAAACAGCTTATTTCATTCCTTTATGCACATTCATAGAGTTGGCATGAAGTTATCTGAAAACTATTAAAACTCACTTGTCAAAAGTCTGGAAAACACAGACATTTAATTACTTATTCATAATTAGTTTCGTTTGTCTTATTTTTGGCATGGCCAAGCTGGTTAGACACAATCGCTCTGCCTGATCCTTTGCTCACTAATTCGGTTTATCTATGTGCTCCTTGAGAAATAGTAGCAGTCTTCAAACCTTTCCAGTAGGGGGATACCTAAATATTTCCATCTGGAAGTGACTGAAACATCGTTACAACACACCACTGCAAGTGGAAGCTGGAACACGCCCACGTTTCCATAAAGGCCACTGTCAAACCTTAATATCACTGAACAGGTCAATGTGTTATTCAGAGATGTACAGTTAGAAGAATAATAGAGTACATTGTTGAGCAGCCACATTTGTATTAATTAAAAACTCACTCTTTTAAAGGAGTTATTAAACTAATCACTAAGTTGATTTGCCTTTTACTTTAGTTTTTGAAATAACCAGTATGGTTAGAGCAAATTGCCCGTGATGGTAGTTTATTTCCCTTGTTTTTTAACTGTAAAAAACACAGAGTGATATTTATTTTTGTTTGAGTTTTCAGAGGCAAGCTTGGAAAATGACTGTAACACAGATTCGGATCTCTGGATAAACCAGTAATTAGTATCTGATAAAAAGAACTGAGAGCATTTGAATACTCAGTACTATGAGATAAGCGTAAATACTTAAAATAAATTTGTAGCATAAATTTAAATTTTTATACTATAGTCATTAACTGGAATGAACACAAATAGCCGAATAGGATAATAACAATACAAAAACCAGTATTTTTCTGCATGCTGTGTACATGCATACATCTATAAATACATGTATTCGCATACTTAATTCTTGACAGAAATTTATGAGGAATGGAGAAGTTAACGCTAATGGTTAATCACACAACTGGTGAGTGATAGAAGACCTGAAAATCCAACCCAGAAAACCTGGCTTAGGGGTCTATTTCTGATCATTACATAATTCTGCCTTTCTTAGATAATTGGAAGAATTTGTTTTCAATTTAATAGTAGCATATTTTGTATAATGTATTGGTTTATTTTACAAGCATGATATACACTTGGAACATAAGGGTAATACTCTTTTATTTAAATGGACATCAATTCTACCAAAGCTTTCTAATCCCTATTAGTATCTGCATGTTTCCTTGGAGATCTTTATTCTAATCATATAAAATATACACACATATGTCATTTTTATTTAGATTTATCTAAATAGAATAATGTTGCATATACTCTTCTAAAAATTGTTATTCTTCATGTAATAATGAATGACTCTTCTTATGCATCGGATCTTGACAGTAAATTCTGTCAAACTCTCACTGCCCCACCTAACAAACTTTCCTACTCATTTTATTATCACGGCTCTCACCTGCTTCAGACTTTGGCCAATATCCGTAAGTGAAGACAGAGATGGTAACTTTGCAAAATAAAATACATTTAATGTGAAATTTATTATCTTAATTATTTTAAAGTAGACCATGCATCACTTAAAAGACAGTGATACATTCTGTCCATAGGTTACAAACCTGTAAAGCATGTTACTGTACTGAATATTACAGATAATTATAAGACAATGTTAAATA
Organism: Symphalangus syndactylus; assembly: GCF_028878055.3. Classification (NCBI taxonomy): domain Eukaryota; kingdom Metazoa; phylum Chordata; class Mammalia; order Primates; family Hylobatidae; genus Symphalangus; species Symphalangus syndactylus. Next base: position 87,490,640 of record NC_072432.2, read on the forward strand.
TTTGTGTATCTAAACATAGAAAAGGCAATGCATTGATGCATTGTACTATGACATGATAGCTTCAATTTCACTGGGCAATAGGAATTTTTCAGCTGCATAACAAACTTATAGCAACAATGACCTATAAGTGGTCTGTTGTTGACAGAAACATCGTTATGTCGTGTATGGCTATATATAGGTCAGTGATACTAAGTACATTTATATTGTGCAATAATCATAACCGTCCATCTCCAGAGCTCTTTAGTCGTGTGAAAGCAAAGCTTTCGACCCATTAATCAATATATATCTCTGGAAACTACCATTGTTTTTGTCTGTGATTTTCACTATTCTAAGAACCTCATACAAATGAAATCATACAGCATTTGTCTTTTGTTATTGGCTTATTTAATTTAGCGTAATGACCTCCATTTCATCCTATTGTAGAATATGTCAGACTTGTATTCATTTTTAAGGCTGAATAATATTCTTTTGTTTGTGTACACTACATTTTGCTTATCCATTAATCCACTGACAGACACTTGGATTGCTTCCATTTTAGCTATTTTGAATAATATTGCTGTGAACATGTGTGTACAAATATCTCTTCAAGACCTTGCTTTAAAATCTCTTGGGTATATACCTGGATTGGGGTTGCTGGATTATATGTACTTATATTTTTAATCTTTAAAAGAACTGACATACTGATTTCTACAGTGGCTGTATCATTTTACATCCTCACCAACAGTGCACAAGTGTTACAGTTTCCCACATTCTTGCCAACAGTTTTTATTTTCTGTTTTTTAAATAGTAACTATCATAATGGGTATGAGGTGTTATGTTATTCTAGCTTTGATTTGCTAATTGATTAATTATGTTGATTAATGATTAATTATGTTGAGGCTCCTTTTATGTACTTATTGAATATTTCTATTCTTTGGAGAAAAGTTCTTTGCCCATTTTTGAATCAGGCTATTTGTTTTATTTTGTTGATGAGATTTTAAAATTCCCCATCTATTCTGGATCTCAGTCCCTTGTCAAATATCATTTGCAAATTTATTTTTCATTCTCTGGGTTGCCGTTTTATTCTGATGATAGTATTTTTTGAATACAGTTTTTTAAAAAAGTTTATCAACTACAATTTTTAATTTTTTTTCTTTTGTTGCCTGTGCCTTTGATGTCACATCTCAGAAATTATTGCCAAATCCGATGTTGTGAAGCTTTTGTTCTATTATTTCTTCTCAGAGTTTTATAGTATTTTTTGTATTACATTTAGGTCTTTGATTAATTTTGAGTCAATTTTTCCACATACTGTTATACAAGGGTCCAACTTCATTATTTTATATGTGATTTTTCAGTTGTTCCGCCACCATCCCACCATTTTTTTTTTTTTTTAAGATTGTTCTTTCTCTCATTGAATGATCTTGGACCCATGGTCAAAAATCATTTCACCATATATGTGAAGATTTATTTCTGTGATCTCGATTTTACTTCATTGGCCTGTAAGTCTATCTTTATGCCTGTGGCACCCTGTTTTGATTACTGAAGCTTTGTAATAAATTTTGAAACCAGGAAGTGCGAGTTCTCCAGCTTTGTTCTTTTTTAAGATTGTTTTGGCTATTTGGTGTCCCTTGGTTTTTCCATATACATTTTAGAATAGATTATTTCTTTCTATAAAAATTGCTGAAGTTTTGAAGGGCATAGTATTTAATGTTAAGATTGCTTTGGGTAGTGTTAACATCTTAAAAATATTAAGTCTTCCAACACATGGACATGGAATATCTTTCTGTTTATTTAAGTCTTCCATAGTTTTCGTTTTACAAGTCTTTCATATCCCTGGCTAAGTTAATAAGTATTTCATTCTTTTTGATGCTATAATCAATGGAATTATTTTGTTAACTTTCTTTTCTGATTGTTCATTGTTAGTAAGTAAAAATGAAACTAATGTTTATGTGTTGCTTTTGTATCCTACTACTTTCCTAAATTTGTTTCTTAGTTTTAACTATGTGTGTGTGCATGTGAGTGTGTGTGTGATCTTTAGAGTTTTATACCTAAAGTATTATGCTGTGTACAAACACAGATAATTGTACTTCTTCCTTTCCAACTTGGGTGCCTTTTATGTCTTTTCCTTGCCCGATTTCACTGGTTAGGACTTTCAGTATTTTGTTGAATACAAGTGGCAATGTATGCGTCATTGTCTTGTTCCTGATCTTAGAGGTAAAACTTTCAGTCTTTTAACAGTGAGTGTGATGTTGGCTATTGAATATTTATGTATGGATTTTATTATATTAAGGTAGTTTTATTCAGTTCCTAGTTTGTTGAGTGTTTTTGATATGAAAGATGTTGAATTTTACCAAATGCATAATTGAGACAACTATGCTTATTTTTTCCCTTCTGTTAATATGGGGTATTACATTGATCAATTTTCGTGTGTTGAACCATGCTTAGCTTCCAGGAATAAATCCCACTTTGTCATTCTAATATGCTGCTGAATTTGGTTTGCTAGTATTTTGTTGGGGATTTTTGCGTTGATGTTCATAATAGATATTAGTCTGTTGTGTTTTCTTGTTTTTTGTTTTTTTGCAACGTCTTTGTCTGGTTTTGGTAGTATGGTAATGCTGGCCTCACATGAAGTATTCCTCCTCTTTAAGTTTTTGGAAATGTTTATGAAGGACTGGCATTATTATAGTTCTTCTTTAAATGTTTAGTATAATTCAGCAGTGAAGCTGTCAGGTCCAGGAATTTTCTTTGTTGCTAGATTTTTTATTACAGATCCATAATCCTAACTAAGTATAGATCTATTCAGATTTTCTATTTTTCATGATTTAGTGTTGGTATGTTGCATATTTCTAGGAATTTGTCGATTTCATCTGGTACATGCAATTGTTGACATATAATTTTTCATAGTACTCTTATAATACTTTTTATTCATGCAGAGTAAGTAGTAATGTTCTCACTTTCATTTGTGATTTTGGTGATTTGAGCCTTCTTTATTTTAAGTCAATCTAGATAAAGGTTTTTCACATTGATTTTTTTTTGAAGAATCAACTTTTGATTTCATTGATTTTTCTCTACATTTTAAATTCTCTACATCTGCTGCCTTTGGGTTTTCTTTGTTCTTCTTTTTCTAGTTGTACAAATGGGTTCTTGATTTAAGATCTGCATTCTGTTTAAATGGAAGCTTTTTAACTATAACTTTTCTCCTTAGCACTTATTTTACTATGTCCCATAATGTTTGTTTTGTTTTTGTTTTTATTCATCTCTAAGTATTTTCTAATTTCTTTTTATGATTTCTGTAATGATCCATTAGTTGTTTAGAGAGTGTTTTTAATTCTCAGAAATTGAAGTTTTCTAGTTCTCCGTTACTGATTTCTAACTTCATCCTCTGGTGGTTGGAGAATATATTTTGTATGATGTTTATATATTAAAATCTGATGATATATAATTTAGTATGTCAGTTCTATTTTAACTGAAATATTATAAAACATTACTATTAATATAAATTTAAAATCTTATATTGGATTTTTTATAAATCAAATGTGTAAGACTGATTTTTCTTGGATTTGTTTTATAAAGTTACTTCACGTTAATATATATGTTAATTTTAAAAATGTGTTTTCGCTACTCTATTTTTCCATGAAGTGTTGCATTATTAAATATTCGTTTTGTTGTTGTTGTTGTTGTTTTGTTTGTTTGTTTGTTTTTGAGATGGAGTCTTGCTCTGTTGACCAGGCTGGAGTGCAATGGTGCGATCTGGCTCATGCAACCTTCACCTCCCAGGTTCAAGCAATTCTCCTGCCTCAGCCTCCCGAGTAGCTGGGACTACAGGAGCACGCCACCATTCCTGGCTAATTTTTGTACATTTACTAGAGATGAGGTTTCACCACGTTGGCCAGGCTGGTCTCGAACTCTTGACCTCATGATCCACCTGCCTCAGCCTCCCAAAGTGCTGGGATTACAGGCAAGAGCCACTGTGCGTGGCCAAATATTCTTAAAGGGGCTCTATGTTTTAGGAGCATTTAAAATTGGTTAACCCAACAAAGCGTTCTTGCTTCTCAAACACAGCTCAAAAATGATTCTTTTCCAGTAATACCTGGTGGATATTAAGCTACTTTATAATTTACAACAAGAAAAAATGGAAGTTAATAACTTCTTAGGAGTTGCAGGTTTTAAAAGAACACGTTAAAGAAGTATGGAGATTACCAAAAAAAGATTTGTCTCTCAGGTTTGTCTGTTCTCACTTCAGCTTTGCTAGAACCGTGTTAATATAAGAATGATGTCAATACAAAATAAAATTTGAAGCTGGCCTACAAAATTCACAGAGATATCAGAGGGGCTGTGGACAGAGAAACAGACAAACTGATGAGAAGTTGTAGAAGTATGTGCTAAGGATGCGTAACACACATTCTGTGATTGGTGGCTGTTTTGCATGTCAGCAATTGCAGGCCTATTTTTGGCGATGTTTCTGCCACACTGTTACTGATCACAGCTAGGAATTTCCTTTTAATTGGCATGTGTGTTTTTTTTCTTCAAATTAATAATTGATTTCTCAAGGTATAAAAAATCCCGCAATTGTATTCGTTACAGAATTTCTAAACTGTAACTTTTCTTAAAACCATTGTTAAAATCCTTTTAAAAATTAAATAAGCTTATCAATTATGTTTCTAGAAACACACTTAACATTCTCAAGGCATAAAGTATATCTCAACTGTATTTATTACAGAATTACTAAACTACAACTTTTCTAGAAACTATAATTAAAATCCTTTTAAAAAACAAGCTTATAAGCTATGTTTTTAATACTTTGGTTTATCTCTCGATCACATGATTTCCTGAAAACTCCGCTTAAGGGCTAACAGAATTATAGAGATTATACTTCATAGGGGATATAATTTGTTTTGGGTCACCTGTCTTTGGGTTTTATCCACACATTTGTTGGGGACTGGCTCTGGAACAATAAAGGGGAAACTTAGGGATGACTAGGCTTTTGTGAAACGCATTTATAGAGTTGGCCTCTAAAAGTGGCTTATTTTTTGCTCCAGCATAGATTGAGGTGGAGTGCATTAATGCTCAATTTAATGTTGCCAAGGGTTCAATAACAAAATGGTGATATTTTTTCTAATAAATTACTGAAAGATAGACTAACCTTTTGTAGTCCATTGCTAAAAGGGAAATAAATAATTTAATTGTGAGCTTAAAAAATAACACTCAGCTAGAATTACCACCATTGGAAGGTAAGGTAAGAGTTGTATTTATGCTTTAAACTAAAAATAGCCAGGTGCGGTGGCTCACGCTTGTAATCCCAGCACTTTGGGAGGCCAAGGCAGGTGGATCACCTGAGGTTGGGAGTTCGAGATCACCCTGACCAACGTGGAGAAACCCCGTCTCTACTAAAAATACAAAATTAGCTGGGTGTGGTGGCCTGTAATCTCAGCTGCTCGGGAGGCTGAGGCAGGAGAATCGCTTGAACCCAGGAGGCAGAAGTTGTGGTGAGCTGGAGATCATGCCATTGCACTCTAGCCTGGGCAACAAGAGCAAAACTCCATCTCAAAACAAACAAAAAAAAAACTAAAAATAAAATATGCATTAATCTTTTTGTTCTTTATCTAGTCCTTATCTTTTTCATGAAATATTTAATTTTTTTGTGTTAACTTTATTCACCTAAGGAATACCCAGGGAGCTGGTAAGACATTATTTATGAGTCTGTCTGTGAGGATCTTTCCATAAGAGATTAGTACTTGAATCAGTAAACTGAGTGAAGAAGATTTGCCCTAATAAATGTGAACAGGCATCTTCTAATCCACTGAGGTCCTAAATAGAACAAAAAGGTAGACTACGGGTGAATTTGCTCTAACTGGGACATTCATCCATGATGACTTTAAACATTGGCACTCCTGGTTCTTTGACCTTTAAACTGAGCGTGAGTTATATATAGTACCTGCTTTCCTGTTTCCTACCTTTCAGACATCACATGGTGGGACTGGTGGGTCTCCCAAGCCTTGTGAGCCAAGTCCCATAATAAATCTCTTCATCTGTGTGTGTATGTATGTATGTATGTATGTATCTATTTATTATTGGTCAATTTCTCTAAAGAACCCTGACTAGTACAATAATTATAATAAGGAAAAGATACAAGATGACAGTTGATATGGTTTGGCTGTGTCCCCACCCAAATCTCATTTTGAATTGTAACTCCTACAATTCACATGTGTCATGGGAGGAATCCAGTGAGAGGTAATTGAATTATGGGGTCAGGTCTTTCCCACACTGTTCTTGTGATCGTGAATAAGTCTCACGAGATCTGATGGTTATAAAACACAAGTTCCCTGCACAAGCTCTCTCTTTGCCTGTTGCCATCCATGTAAGAAGTCATCTTCGCATCCTTACCTTCCACCATGGTTGTGAGGCCTCCCCAGGCATGTGGAACAGTAAATCTATTAAAATTTTTTTCTTCCCAGTCTCAAGTCTGTCTTCATGAGCAGCATGAAAGCAAACTAATATAGTAAGTTGGTACCAGTAGAGTGGAGTGTTGCTGAAAAGGTACCCGAAAATGTGGAATCAACTTTGGAATTGGGTAACAAGCAGAGATTGGAAGGGCTCAAAAGTCAGGACAATGTGGGAAAGTTTGGAACTCCCTAGAGACTTGTTGAATGGCTTTGACTAAAATGCTGATAATGATACAGACAATAATATCCAGGTGGGGGAGGTCTGAGATGGAGATGAGGAACTAGACTCGTTTGGAAAAAGGTTACTCTTGTTATGCTTTAGCAAAGAGACTGGTGACATTTTGCCCCATCCTAGAGATTTGTGGAACTTTGAACTTCAGAGAAATGATTTGGAGTATCTGGTGGAAGAAATGTCTAAGCAGCAAAGCATTCAAGAAGTGACAGGTGCTGTTAAAGGAAGTCAGTTTTAAAAGAGACACAGAACATAAAAGTTTGGAAAATTTGCAGCCTGTCAATGAGATAGAAAAGAAAATCCCATTTTCTGAGGAGAAATTCCAGCCAGCTGCAAAATTTGCATAAGAAACTGGGAGCTGAATGTTAATCACCAAGACAATGGGGAAAATGTCTCTCGGGCATATGAAAGGTCTTTGTGGTAGCCCTTCCCATCACAGGCCCAGAGGTTTAGGAGAAATAAATGGTTTCATGGGTGGAGCTCAGGGTCCCCCTCTTGTGTGCAGTCTAGGGACTTGGTGCGCTGTATCTCAGTCACACCAGCCATGACTAACAGAGGCCAAGCTCAGCCCATTGCTTTGAGGGTGGAGCCCCGAAGCCTTGGCATCTCCCACATGGTGTTGAGCATGCAGGTGCATAAAAGTCAAGAGTTGAGGTGGGGGAAACTCCGTCTAGATTTCAGAGGATGTATGGAAACATCTGTATGCCCAGGCAGAAGTTTGCTGCATGGGTGGGGCCCTCAGGGAGAACCTCTGCTAGGAAAGTGCAGAAGGGAAATGTGGAGTTGGAGCCCCCGCAGAGAGTCCTGGGACACCACCTAGTGGAGCTGTGAGAAGAGGGCCACCATCCTCCAGAACTCAGAATCATAGATCCACTGAAAGCTTGCACCATGCATCTGGAAAAGCCACAGGCACTCAATGGCAGCCTGTGAATGCAGCCAGGTGATGGGCTAAACCCTGCAAAGCCACAGGGGCAGAGCTGCCCAAGACCATGCTAATCCACCTCTTCCATCAGCATGACATGGATGTGAGACATGAAGTCAAAGGAGATCTTTTTAGCACTTTAAGTTTTAACTGCCCTGCTGGATTTTGGACCTGCATGGGGCCTTTAGCCCCTTTGTTATGGCCAATTTTGTATTTACACAATACCTGTACCCCGTTGTATCTAGGAAGTAACTAGCTTGATTTTGATTTTACAACCTCATAGGTAAAAGTGACTGCCTTGTCCCACATGAAACTTTGGGCTGTGGACTGTTGGGTTAATGCTGAAATGACTTAAGACTTTGGAGGCTGTTGGGAAGGCATGATGGGTTTTGAAATGTGAGGACATGAGATTTGGGAGGGTCCAGGGGTGGAATGGTATGGTTTGGCTGTGTCCCCACCCAAATCTCATCTGAAGTTGGAACTTTCATAATTCCTGTGTGTCATGGGAGGGACCCAGTGGGAAGTAATTGAATCATGGGGGTAGATCTTTCTTGTGCTGTTCTCATAATAGTGAATAAGTCTTATGAGATCTCATGGTTTTAAAAAGAAGTGTTCTCCTGCACAAGCCCTCTCTCTCTTTTTTTGCCTGCTGCCATGCATGTAAGATATGACTTACTCCTGCTTTCCTTCTGCCATGAATGTGAGGCCTCCCCAGCCATGTGGACTTGTAAATCCATTAAACCTCTTTTTGTTCCCAGTCTCAGGTATGTCTTTATTAGAAGCAAAAAAAATGGACTAATTAAGCAGTAAATTAATTTCTAGGACTAGTCCCTTAACTATCTAAGCCCCTTTCAGTTTTTTTAATTCTGCAATTTTAGGTGGAAACTGTACAGATATCTACTGGCATGAAGAGGAAGACTGTTTACTGAATATAATTGAATGGATTTTTTTATGAGTATTGGTATTATTTCAATTTTTCAATTAAAAAAATAAACTGGTATATGCAAAATCTTCATGCTGTGGGCCATATTGAAAGATAGTAAATAATTGAAATAAAATGCCAAGATATTGGTGGGGACCCGTCTGCACCTACTAGGGTCTTGATGTTACCTGAGCCCCCTTAGGTATTTTAAATATGTGCCAGAAGACATGCTTCTCAGGACATGATTTTTCTATTCCTAAAAATAAATTACAGGAAAAATAGACAAATGAAGACTAAATGTTTCAAGAGGGAACCCATATAATGGGTTAAATAAGGCATAGGATAGCAGTGTGTGAGGCATTTTGTATTAGAGCTCATTTAAAATACCATCGGTTACATGAGGTTTCAAAAAAAAGAAAACAGCCTGTGTTCTGCATAAACAACTGTATGCAATGTATTGTAAAACGGGTATGAGGAATTAAGGAAAGAATGCCTTTTCTTCTGGTGTTCATCTTCCTCCTGGTTCCTAGCCAACTACAACAATTTGTTTTATAAACTTGATTATGGCACCTTCCATGGCAACAGGTGCTTACTCATTTTGACAAATGCCACTTTATTAACAATCGTGATGTATGCAAAGAGGACTAACAATCCCTCTAGTTATGCAAAGGACAGGCACAGTACCCGCTGGGTATCAGAGCCTACCAACTTTGTGACAGCTCACAGTATATTTTCACTATTGAAGCCAATGGAGTATATATTGAATATACACGTTGTTCAAGGATTGGTCCTGCTTTATGCTTGAGGCTTATTTTATTTTCAATGTGCCCTGATTTATTAAACTAGTTTTATGATGGGCACACCTAAAGAGCATCTGTCTCCTATACAAGAAATGGCCATGGTATAGTTACAAACTTGGCAATGTAGAAATAAACTTAGAAATGTAGGCAAATATGAGATGATACCTGAACATCATCTCAGCCACACCACAGTTATTGAGATATTGTTTTCTAAGGCTAAGGTCCAAACACTTTATCATATTTTTATATCTTGCATGTAGTAGATAATTTATATACATACCAATCACACACACACACACACACACACACACTCAATGTCATAGCAATCTAATTAGAAATAAAAGTTTCTAAATTTCAAATAATGTGGAGCAAAACTATAAAATATTGTCTTAAGTTTTACAAATTTTTTAAAAAGATGATTCACAGAATTATGGAGGATATTGATCCAATTGAATAAAACATAAAGCCCTGAATACTTCTCCACTCTTCCATTTTTGTAGAAACTAAGAAGCAATTTAAGGATTTCTTTTTTAATGTGAAGAAAAATGTTTTGTTAGATTTTCTGCTAAATTCCATTTAAATAATCAATTTGCCAACATTTAGTGAAATTGAGTATGCCACTTCTCTAAAAAGCTTGTCATTTCTCTTTAGGGTAACGTGTAACAGAGATGCATAGGAAAATTCAGGGATGTGCTTTGAAATACTATTAGTAGATAGCAAATGGGGGATAGATGGATAAAAATTTAATCTATATATTACTGGGCAATAGTTAAAGGGAATAAAGTATCTCTCTATATACATGGGTCTCAAAATTGGCCTCAAAAATGATACTGAGTTGAAAAACACTAAGTGAAATATGGTGAATATCACATTTCCCCTGTGTAAATATAAAAATAGAAAAAATATAACAATCATTGTTGATATATATTTAGGAAAGAAAGGATTAATAGTTTAATATTGAGAGTAGATTAGACACACACATATATTAAGTATATAAGAATTAGCCTTTGGATTTGTTAATCTTTTTGTTTTAATCTGCTGTATCTCTATTTACTATTTCATTCATTATTATTGTTGGTTTTTATAATTGCATTTCTTCTGCTTGGGTTTCTTATTTTCTCCCTAATATCTTAAGTTAACTGTTGAATTTATCTGTTTTCAGACTTTATTGCTTTCTTGTATGTTTTAAATATGCTTTCCTATTTCCAAATCTACAAATTTTTCAAAAAAAATTGTTTTTTTCTGACTTTGAACTTGGTTGTGCTTAGAGAAATATATCTGTCTGATAATTCCTTGGAATTGGCTGATATGTGCATTATGTCTTCCCCACGTGGTTCGGCTTTCTCTGAAGCGCCGTGCGTACCTGAGAACACTGTGTATTCCTTGGTATGATGGGTTTGCTGACTTCTTCATATGTTTAGAGGCATCGAATTTGAACTGAGTGTATAATTATCATTGTTTTATGATGTTGTCCATTCTATGTGATGCTTTGTGCCTTCAAGACTTCACTCTATAATATTAATATAGATACACCAGCTCTCCTTTGACTTGTATTTAAGCTGCCTAATTTCTTATCCTTTGTGTATCAGTTTTCCCATATTTTTATTTTCATGTGTGATTCTTCGATAGTATAATCCTGGATCTTATCTTTTATTGAATTTAACCTTTAACTAGAAAGTTAATTTATTTACATTTATTAGGATTGCTGTTATATTTGGATTCATTACCATCCTATTTCTTGTTTTGTATATTCCTCTTTTGCTTCATCGCTTTTACTTTTTATCACTTTTTCTGCATCCTTTACATGAAGTTTTTATTTAAATTCTATTTCCCTCTTTATTCTTTTAATAGTTACCATGAAATTTTAACAGATTTATTTACTTAAAGTCTACATTAATCATTTTCTCTATTCCTTCTTTATATAACATAGGGACCTTCGAATTATAAAAATCAAATCACCTGCTCTTTAGTCTTACTTATTGTCCCATATTTTAATTATATCCTTTCTTTATTCCCAAATTTCATATTTTTGTTATTTCACACAGACTCTGTGGTTTATCTACATGCTTTCCACGTTCTTCACTCAACATTTCTTCTTGCATCTCCAGCTTTCCTTTTGTGGTTATTTTCCATCTTGCTGACATATCATCAAAAGTTTGTTGAAGTGTGAATCTATTCACTTTTAGGTTTCCTAAAGGGAGTTTTAGTTTTTCTTTAGGTTTACTTACATCTTACTTTTTAATTATTTCACACATGACAAAATATGTGAGAGGAGTACAGATATTAATAATTCCTATATACCTTGCGCCCACATCCTTTACTTGTTTATGTTTTACTGAATGCACTTTATCATTCTCTCTCTCTCTTTCTTCATCCTCAGTGTTCATTTTATTACCATGTTGACAGGAAGAGTTGTTCTTGATATTAAGTAAGGATTTTAAATCAGCTTATTATCACTGCAAATTTCCAAAAGAGAGAAAGAAGGGTAACAGTGTGAATGTCTCTATGGCTTCTAGTAGAAACGGAAATATTGCTTAGATTGGAGGAAGGTCATAGAGCACTCAGAAGAAATATGATCGTATTGCCATCATAGAAGCAATACATTTGTCTTTTGTCTCCTTACTTGTTTATATTTTTTCAACTATTTAAATCAAATAATTTGAGGTGAAAGTTCACCACCACTCTCACCTACCAATAACAAGATAGAACAGTGGAAATATTATTTCCCAAACATGTATTTTCATTTTGATGATAGTCAGCTACTAATCTAGATGCTTGATATAAGAGACATTATCTAAGCTCTACCATACCTGTATCAGTAGAATTACTTCCCTATTATACATGAAGATATACAGGCATACCTTGGAGATATTGCAGATTCAGTTCCAGACCACTGCAGTAAAGCAAACATTGCAATAAAATGAGTCATACAAATTTGTTGGTTTTCCAATGCATAAAAAAGTCATGTTTACATTACAATATAAGCAGCTGAGTGTTCAATAGAAGTATGTCTAAAAAACAATGCACATACTTTAATTTTAAAATACTTTATTGCTAAAATGCTAACGATTATCTGTTCCTTCATCAAGTTGTGATTTTTCACAGGTAAAAGATTTGGTCCCAGTGTTGGTGGCAGCTGACCAATCAGGGTGGTGGTTTCTTAAGGTTAATGTGGCTGTGGCAATTTCTTCTAACAAGGCAGCAATGAAGTTTGCCACATTGGTTGATTTTTCCTTTCGTGAAAGATTTTTTTTTTTTGTAGCATGTGATGCTGTTTGATAGCTTTTTCCCCACAGTAGAACTTCTTTCAAACCCAAATTCTGCCACTGCTTTATCAACTAAGTTTCTGTAATATTCTAAATTCTTTGTTGTTATTTCAGGAATGTTCACAGCATCATTACCAGGAGTAGATTCTTTCTCAAGGAACAACTTTCTTTGCTCATCTGTAAGAAACAAATCCTAATGCATTAAAATTGTATCTTGAAACTGCAGCAACTCAGTCACATCTTCAGGCTCCACTTCTAATTCTAGTTGTTTTGCTGTTTCCACCACATCCGCATTTACTTCCACTGAAGAGTTAAACCCCTCAAAGTCATCTGTGAGAGTTGGACTCAACTTCTTCTAAACTCCTGTTATTGTTGATATTTTGGACTCCTCCCAGAAATCACAAATGTCGTTAGGGTCATCTAGAGTGGTGAATCCTTTCCAGAAGATTTTCAATTTACTTTACCCAGATTCATCAGGGGAGTCATTATGGCAGCAATAACCTTACCATGTTTAGTTCTTATGTAATAAAACTTGAAAGTTGAAATTACTCTTTGATTCGGAGGCTACAGAATGGATGTCGTGTTAACGAGCTTAAAAACACGAATATACTTGTTCGTCTCCATCAGAACTCTTGGGTGTTCAGGTACATTGTCAATTAACAGCAATATTTTGAAAGGACTCTTTTTTTTTTTTTGAGTAGTAGGTCTCAAGAGCAGGATAAAAATATCCAGTAGACCATACTGTTAACAGATATGCTGTCATTCAGACTTTGCTCCATTTATAGAGTACAGGCACAGTAGATTTAGCATAATTCTTACTATTTTCAGAATCGTTAATCAGTATTGGCTTCAACTTCAATTTACCAGCTGCATTAGCCCCTACCAAGAGTGTCACCCTGTGCACTGAAGCTTTAAAGCCAGGCATTGACTTATTTTCTAGCCATGAACGTCCTAGACAGCATCTTCTTTCAATATAAGTCTGTTTCATCTACACTGAAAATCTCTTGTTTAGTGTAACAAACTTCATCTATTATCTTAGCTAGATTTTCCAGATTATGTGCTAAAGCTTCTACATCAGCACATGCTACTACTTCACCTTGCACTTTTTCTTTTATTTTGGGATGGCTTCTTTCCTTAAAAATTATCAACTAACTTCTTCTAGTTTCCAACTTTTCTTCTTCATTTCTCTCAGCCTGAAGAGAATTGAAGATAATTTGGGCCTTGTTGTAGTTGATTTGATTTTCTATCCAGACTAATAAAACGTTCTTCATATCAGCAACAAGTCTGTTTTACATTCTTCATCGTTCATTTGTTCACTGTAGTAGCACTTTCAATTACCTTCAAGAACTTTTCCTTTGTGTTCATAAGTTGGCTGTTTGTTATAAGAGACCTAGCTTTTAGCCTCTCTCAGCTTTCAACATGCCTTCTTCATTAAGTTTAATCATTTCCAGCTTTTGACTTAAAGTGAGAGATGTATGATGCTTTTCTTCTCACTTGAACACTTACAGGCCATTGTAGGGTTATTACTTGGTCTAATTTTAATATTGTTGTGTCTCAGGGAATAGTGAGGCTTGAGGAGAAGAAGAGAGATGGAAGAACAGCTAGTTGCTGAAGAAGTGGGAACACACATGATATTAATTAAGTTCGCTATCTTATATGTGCAGAGTGTATGGTGCCCCACAAACAATTACAATAGTGACATAAAAGATCATTGATCACAGATAACCATAAGTAATATAATGACAATGAAAATATCTGAAATATTGTGAGAAGTACTGAACTGTGACCCAGAAACCAAAAGTGAGCACATACTGTTGGAAAAAATGGTGTGGATAGAATTGCTCAAGGCAGGCTGGCCACAAACCTTCAATTTGTAAAAAACACAACATCTACAAGAAAAGTGCAATGAAACAAAGTACGCTTGCCATTGCTCCAGGTTACAGAGAAAAAAAGTGGAAGAGATTAGATTCAAATCAAATCTCTCTGATGCCAAAATCCATGATCTTAATCATTAAATACATTGCTTCCAATTTTATGTCTAGATAATATATATTTCATAGGTTTTATATAAAAATCTGTTGTTTAACCTCATCTCATTAGTAATATATATATAATATTCAGAAAGTTTAATTAAACAATGGTTGCTTAAATGAACTATTGCTTTATTAAGCAAGAAACAAATCTTAATCTGTAATATATATTTAGAAGTAGCATTTATAACATTAAAATAAGCCATGATGGTTTCCCCAAAATAATGAGAAAATGACCCCTTAAATCAATTATATTTTAAAAAGAAAGATGCCTGTTTTGTCTATCTTTATGAAGGAGATGAAATTTGGCAAGGCAAAAACTTTAGGTTGTTAAAAGAAGCAAGTTAACTCATGTTTATGTTTTATAACTTATTTTATTTTTTAAAACAACCTTGAGTTGAGTTTTCTTTGTATTTATTTTGTACTATTTTAAGATGTATAGGTCATTTGCAAGTAGTTAGTTGCTGAATTTTCGGTGCAATCCAAATACTTAGTTTAGTATTACCTGTTGTTTACCTGCTAATTTAAAAAAATGACTATAACATGCAAATTAAGATTATAACCACGCATTTTCAACTGCAAACTATATGGAGAGAGTATTCGTTATGAAAAAGACAAAAGATAAAAATTATATAGTTTCTATTTTCTTTGCAGTTTAAAAATGAATTGGAAAATGAATTAGTAATAATGTTTAAAATGCATTTAATTGTGTTTTTTAATGTTGCATGGCATAAAATTTTGATAGCTCGGTTAGAAATGTATGTCTGAACTAGATTTCAGAGAAATTGTTTTCCTCTTTCTATTGGTGAAATACTAACTGCTGTGTCTTGATATGACCACTTGATGGAACTCTTTCATTTTGCTTTCAGCAATCTCTAAGCAGTGACAAACTTACCTTTCTGGGAGGGTATAAAAGTGTATATATGTATGTATGTGTGTATATATACATGTATATGTATGTGTGTGTGTCTATATATATGTATATATATGTGTGCGTATGTATATATGTATATATATGTGTATATATGTGCATATATATATCTATGCTTAAAGGAATTCGTTATTTGGCACATTTAGTATTCTCTACCTTTTTTTATGTATGTGAATTTTATTTATTTCTATGGAGAACCACAGTGTTAGTAAGTCGATCTGTAGAAAAAAAAATAAAATACTACTTCTTAAATAAACTCTTGTTCTCATTTCCAAGAATTTTTTGCAAAAATTTAATTTTAAATAATTCTAAATATTTAAATATAATAATATCCAAGATGTTATTTTCTTTATAATCAAACTGAAACTGTATTTCTGGAATGCCTTCAAAATTAATAGTCAGAAGCATTCACAAGGTCTTGGGAATTAGAGGGTGTTAGGTAGCTGTGGGAACTTCCTAACAATTATCCTTATTAAGAAAGATAGTTTGAGAAGGGGAGAGATTGATTTTGAAGTGAAGCTTTCAATAAAGTCATATGGAACAATTACGAAAAACTAGAAGTGAAGGACGGGGTGAAAATCACCTTCTTTTCATTGAAAACATTGACGCTATAGGTCATCCAAGAGCTGTGGATTAGGTATCAATCATCTATTTGTGACCTTTCATTTAAACTTTCTGAAGTTTGGCATAAAATAGGAATAATCGTATATCTCTCATGAGGCTCAGATACAATAAAACTCACTATGGTAATACATTTGTAAACTCTAAAAACATCGCGGAACTAGTAGTTGCTGGAATGATCACATTGTTGTAAAGAAAGCCCACATTAAGCATGTCAGCATATCTCGGAGAAAAAGGCCGTCTTCGGTAACTCTACCTTACAAAATATTTTCCATGCTCTGTAGTGTCTTGCTCCTAGTCACAAGAATCTCAAGGAAGTAAGGCCTTTTTTTTGTTTGCCATTTATTCTAAGTGATCTCTGCCACTTCAGTGGCATCTAGTCCTATGCTAATGGTGGCCAAATCATTTTTCCAGTCCAGAATCTCTACATAAACTCCACCATCCTATTAGACACTTTCTCCCCAATATTCTGGAAACTTAAATTTCTGTGTCTTAAACTAGACTCACTGTGTTTATTCTGCAAAACTGTTGCATACACTTGGCTGACAGAGTTTTTGGTTTTTAAATTGATGACCGTGATTAATTTCTCTTTTGGCTCCCCAGTACCCAGCCTACAGTAGTCAGTGACCGATTAACCATTGAATGAATGAAGTATTTTGAAGCTCAAGACACAGATTTGACCTAATGGTGATAATTTCAAACATTAATTTGTTTTATTGTGACTCTGTTAGAGATTGGCTTATACAATATTACTTTCCTACTGATTCTTGTTTTTATCTATTTTTGGTCTACACAAGGCATTGAAAATATAAGTCACTGAATGTGCCCTCATTTTCAGAGTTTAAAAGAAACTTCACTGCTACACTAATGATAAAAATTTAATCAACCCATTTTTAGGAATAAGTTATAAAATACTATTAATGCTTTTTCTCTATATACACTTTTTCTTCTTGAATTACTGGAGTAAGGAAATTCACTTAAGAGGAATGTCTTTCAATAAGAGCAGCTGTAAGGGAAAAGCATATTTTCAATGCCAAGAAAAACTATCAGATAAAATACATTCATTGTACAAAAAAATTACAAACGATTTCTGTAGACATGCAATATGGTATGTACTATTGAATGTGTTGGGGATAAAGTAATAAACAAAAGTACATGTCCTTACATTCTTTGAGCTTGTGTGGGAAACCCAATATAAACAAATGTGCTATTTATATTTTGGTTTAACTTATTTTATTTCAGGTTGCAACAGAACTATACAAAATGTGAAGTAGGGAAGGTGATGAAGTAACACAGGCTGCTATATTCTAATGGGTTGTCAGAGAAGATCTGTCTAAGGGGAGACTTTATATAGATATCTGAGTGAAATGATGGGCCAAGGCATTTCGGGAAGACATTTTGGATTGCCTCGAGAGGTCTCAAGAAACTTCCAGGTCTCTCCAGAACCCCTCTTCAGGGATCTCTTACAAGATACTGATTACAGAGATGTCTGAGGACTGAGCTGGGACAATCCAACATTTGTAGTACTGATGCAAAGAAAGCCCACCAAAAGAGATTTAGATCATTTCTATAGTTCTATAAAAATATTTTTATGACTCCCAATTTTCATTTAGTTAGCGTATTTTTTCTTCTTCATGTCACTTTTACCGTTTTGTTGACTGTAAAGGAATCCATACACTTACGCAATGTATTCTGTAACAGCATAAGCTGTTTTCAATGATGGGAGCATCAATTTATAGGTAAGTATAACTCAATTAAAGCACATAAGTTCAGGTACTAAAATCAATACAAAGAGCATATTCTGCTACCTCCCAGTCGCCAGCCCCCGGTTTACATATGCTTAACATTTCTGGTGGACAGAATCTTGCTGCTTGTTTGGGATTCTTGACATCACAATATTCATCGTAGAGTAGGCATGCAATGCTTTTAATTTAAATCAATAAGTTAATTTCAAGGGGCAGGGAAGTGAGCAAAAGGGGGCTTATGACCCTTTTTCCTAAAGAGCAACCAATGGTCAGCCACCATTGATTGCTACAAAAGGCCACTCCTGAGATCCCAGTTCTAATATCATAAATAATCAAGTACATGAAAATAATAGAAAATGAAACCCATCCTTTTCTGACAACAGTGTCTTGCTTCTGGAGATAAAACTAATGATTTTCCCAGAAAATTTTTAAGCACCATTTGGAGGAAAAGCTAAAGAGAGATTTGAATATTATTCCTTTAGGACAGGATTGCCTGGTAGCTTACAGGGCACCTATTTAAATGTGAACTTCAGATAAGCCTGTAAGTATTTAAGATGTTCTTATACTAAAAAGTTATTTGTTTTTTACATGAAATTGAAATATAAGTAGAAATCCTCTATTTTTATTTGCTAAATCTGACAATCCTATGTTAGGAATACTTTAGACAGATGAGGGTAAGATACTTTTTCTGGAAACATCAAACAACCTATTTTTGTTAGTCCATCAATCAAAGCCAAGGAGCCAATAGGATAGATTAGTATGGCTAAATGTCTTAGGCTATTGGCAAAAATGTGTGGGTGTAGTATTTTTCAGGACAAAATAAAAGAAAGCAAGTTAGCTTTTAGATGGATGAAATGTTCTTTCTTAGCTATGATTTTATTAAAAATATACTGAGATGAGAAAATCAATCCTTTCTCAGATGAGAAGAAATCCAAACATAAGCACAATAAAACGTGTGAAAGCAATAAAATACATGCTATAGAATTAAACCATATTCAAATATATACTGATAGAGCAAATATGAGAGAGGATAATAATACATGAAGCTAAACTAGGCCCTCTTCCATGAAAAATCATAGGCTCAAATTGTCTATGGAGGGGCTAGGCCACTCATAATGACAAAAGATGAAGACACTAATAAGAGTTATATAACATTTTTGTAGTTATATTAAGCTTCTAAGTGAGGGTAAAAAGTAACAAATATTCCCAACCGTGTGATAAAAACATTAAAAAATTACTACAATTGACAGAACACCAGGATCATAAGAGACTTGAGATTTAGAGCTTTTTCCAGATATCCTCTATCAACTTGAAGAAGTTCTGTGTTCCTAGTTTACTGAGAATTTATCGTGAATGGGTGTTTGATTTTGTCAAATGTTTTTTCTTCATATATTAATATTATCATGTAATTTTTCTTCTTCAGTCTGTTGATGTGATGGGTTACATTAATTCATTTTTAAATATTTAACCAGACTTGCATGCCTAGATAAATCTAATTTGTTTGTGGTGTATAATTCTTTTTATACATGTTCAAATTAATTTGCTAATATTTTCTTGAGTATTACTGCAGCTATTTTCCTGACAGACATTGTTTTGTAGTTTGCTTTTCTTATAATATCTTTGGTTTTTCTATTAGGGTAAAGCTGGCCTCAAATAATGAGTTTGAAAGTATCTCCTTTGTTTTTGCCTTCCAAAAGAGACTGTGGAGAATTGGCATAATTTATTTTATAAATGTTTGCTAAAATTCCTCCCTGAACTCATCTGGGTCTGGTGTTTCTATTTTGGTAACTGATGAAGTCAATTTCCTTAATGGATATAAGCCTATTATAACCGTGTCTCTTTCAGTGGAAGATTTGACAGATGGTGTCTTTTAAGGAATTGGTCATTTTTATTTGGATTACCCAATTTGGAAGCATAGATTTGTTCGTAATATTCTTTTACTACCCTTTTAATGCCCATAAATCTATAGTGATGTCCTCTTTTTCATTTCCGATATTGGTAATTCGCGTGGTCTCTCTCGTTCTCTCTCTCTTCCACTCCGATCTTTTCAAATAACCAGATTTTTGTTTCACTGATTATTGGTATCTGTCTTTAGTTTCATTGATTCCTCCACTAATTTTTATTATTTCTTTTCTCTGCCTACTTTGGATTTAATTTGTTCTGTTTTTCTAGTTTCTTAATGTGGAAGCTTATATTGTTGCTTGTTCTTTCATCTCTCCTAACATGTGCATTCGATGCTATAAATTTCCCTCATGCATTGCTTTTGTTGCCTCCCACAAATTTTGATAAACTGTATTTTCTTTTAAATTCAGTTCAAAATATATTTTTACTTTTTCTTGAGATATTTTATTTGACCCATGGGTTATTTAGAAATGTGTTATTTAACCTCCAAGATTTTGAGATTTTTCCAGCTGTCTTTCTGTGATCAACCTAGTGTAATTCCATTGTAGTCTGATAGCAGACAATGCATGGTTTCTATCTTTTTTAATTTGTTAAGGTGTGTTTTATTGTTCAGATGTAACCTATCTTGGTGAATGTTCTATGTGAGCTTGAAAGACTGTGTAATACGTTCTTGTCAGATAAAGTAGTCTATATGTCAGTTACATCCAAATGATTTGGTAATGCTGTACATCCATGTCCTTACCAATTTTCTGCCTGTTGGATTTGTCCACTTATGGTGGCAGGGTATTAAGGTCTCTAATTATAAGAGTGGATTTATGCATTTTTCCTTGCAGTCCTATCAGTTTTTGCCTCACATGTTATAACACTCTGATGTTAGGTGCATACACATTAAGGATTTTTATGTGCTCTTGGAGTATTGACACTTTATCATTATGTAATATTTTTCTTTATCCTTGATAACTTCCTTTGCTCTGAAGTCTGTTCTGTCTGAAATTGATATAGCTACTCCTGCTTTCTTTTGATTAGTGTTAGCAGAGTGTATCTCTCACATCCTATTTTTTACTTTTAATCTATCAGTCTTTAGATTTAAGACTTTTTATAAATAACATAATTGCTTATAGTTTCTTGATCCATTCTTACAGTCTTTGTCTATAGTGTGTTAATATCATCCATATTACTTAGAATTAAAATTACTTGCCCTACAGGTTGCAATATACCTTTACATCTAATCCAAATGCACTTTAAAACAATGCTTTACTGCCTCATGGGTAGTGTGTGAACTTTATAACACAATAATCCTAATTACTCACTCCTGTCTCTTGTATCATTAGTGTCACTCATTTTATTTACACATAGCCATATATATGAACAGAAGTGTAAACAATCTAATTCATTATTGCTATTATTATTTTGAAACAATTATTAGATAAAATAACAAAAATAAAAGGTTTATCTTCACTTATTCCTTTTCTGATTCTATTCACTTGTTTATGTAGATATGACTTTGTAACCTGTATACTTTTCCTTCTTTCTACATAACTTTTTTTTTTTAACACTTCTTGCAAGGCAGGTCTACTGACAAAACATTCTCTCAATTTATGTTTGAGGATGTCTTTCTTTCTCTTCCACTTTTGGAGGATAATTTTGCAGGGTACAGAATTCTAGCTTGGAGAGTTTTTTATTTCTACCAAGACATTAAATATTTAAACACATTCTGTTCTTGCTTACACAGCTTCTGAAAAGAAGTCAGATATAATATTTTTCTTTGATCTTTTATAAATAGGTATTTTAAAAATCTGGCATCTTTTTAGGCTTTTTCTTTGCCTTTCCTTTTCTGAAGTTTGAGTATAATATGCCTGTGTGCAGGTTTTCTGGCATTTATCCTCGTTGGTGTTCTCTGAGCTTTCTGGATCTGTGGTTTGGTGTCTGTCATTAATTTGGGAGAAACTCTGTTATTATTGCTTCAAATTCTGCTTCTTTCTTTCTTCTTCTTGTATTGCCTTTATGCATAGTTTTTAGTTGTTTCCCATTTCTTGGATATTATATTCTGATTTATTTCCTCATTTGTCTCTTCTCTTTTCTATTTTGGATGTTTCTGTAGTCATATTCTCCAGCTCAGAGAGGCTTTTCTCACACACGTCTAGTCTGTTAATGAACGCATCAAAGGCACTCGCCATTGCTGTTAGTGTTTTTAAACTCTAACACTTCTTTTTGATTCGGTTTTATAATTTGCATCTGTTTACATTGTCTATGTGTTCTTCCAAGTTATTTACTTTTTCTATTAAAGCTCATAGCATATTGATCATAGATACTAAATAAAAAATTTCTTGTCTAATAATTCCAACTTTCTTGCCTTATCTGACTCTGATTTTGATGATTGTTCTTTGTTTTCAAATTGTGCTTATTACATTTTAGTATGCCTCGTAATATTGTGTTGAAAGGAAGACATGATGTACTGGGTAAATAGAACTGCAGCAAACAGGCCTTTAGTAGATTGGTAAGGTGTGGCAGTAGAGGAAGTTATTAGTATTTTGTTGAGCCTGTGACTTCGGACTATGAACTTCACCTGCTTCTCAGCCCCATCCACAACCTCTGCCCATTGGGTGACATAGGTTGACAAGCAGTGGCTGAAGTTGGGTGATATGGTTTGGCTGTGTCCCCACCCAAATCTCATGCTGAACTGTAGTTCCCATAGTCCCCACAGGTCATAGGAGGGACTTAGCGGGAGGTGACGGAATCCTGGGGGCCGTTACCTCCGTGCTGTTCTCATGGTGGTGGGTGAATTCTCCTGACATCTGGTGGTTTTATAAGCGGCTTTTCCTCCCCTTCGCTCTCACTTCTTGCTGCCACCACGTGAAGAAGGATGTGTTTGCTCCGCTTCCACCATGATTGTAAGTTTCCTGAGGCTTCTGCAGCCAGGCCGTACTGTGAGTCAGTTAAACCCCTTTTCTTCAGAAATTACTCAGTCTCAAGTATGTCCTTTTGCTGCGTGAGGACAGACTAATACACATGATATTTTCCTTCCTTCACGTCAGTTAGGCTTTGACAAT
The DNA here is from genome assembly GCF_028878055.3 of Symphalangus syndactylus. Lineage (NCBI taxonomy): Eukaryota > Metazoa > Chordata > Mammalia > Primates > Hylobatidae > Symphalangus > Symphalangus syndactylus. The sequence continues at coordinate 87,513,483 of NC_072432.2, forward strand.
ACCCCAGACGGTCAGTCCCTGATAAAATAGTTTCTCTGGAAGACAAGTCTTTAAGAACTGATGCCCTTTTGTATTTCAAATCGGTTCTTTTCTCCCTCTCTCTTCCAGAAGCTGACAGATTTTTATCCAATATTAACTGTGAGGACCTGGTAGAGTTCTTAGAGCTCAAATTCACAAAAGTGTGGGTGCCCTTTGTGACGGGCTCCCTTGGAGCTTTTAATTCTCAGAGTTGTCCACAGTGGGCCTCCTGCAATTCCTCAATTACGGTTCAGGTTTCCCTACTCTGGCACTGGTTCCCACAGGTGTTACTGCTGACGGGTTTCTGTGCAAGTAGGTTTTGAATCTCTGTATCTGCCTGTGTGTCTCTCCGATTTCAGGGGCAACAGTTTGCTCTGTGATCTGACCTCTAGATGGATCTAAAAAGAACTGTTAGTTTTTCATTTGATAAGCTTTTAACTTGTTGTTAGAATGAAGTGGTGACTGCTAAGCTCTTTACATGCTGTAATGAAAACTGCAAGTCTCATGTATATTTTTTATTTTAAAAAATACCTGCTAGATTTACTTCCATTTAAAAGATAAAGATAGGCAGTTCTTGTGATTTTTTGTTTACCTTTTTAAAAGTAGAAACAAAAACTAGGATTCCTTGATATCTGATAAATTAGCTTTTGTAAATCAGGTCAAACTTCCATAGCATTCCTATAATACTTAACTAAGGTAAGATAAGAATGAAACATTTGTTAAAGGTGTCTTTGAGAATGAATTGGTTTGTCAATGATTCTTAAGAACTTTAGAAATCCACTTCATGATATGTTTCTATATGCATATACTCAATTTTCCATTCATACATATCATATATGTATATGTGTGTGTGTATGTGTGTAAACTGGGGGTTTGTGTTACACAAACTCTGAAGCAGATCATGGATAAGCTTTAAGCACAAGAATAGTCAGCATTTCCAAGCACACAGGTGTTACATGAGGTTTCATAAATTTTTTTTTAAAAAGCCTAAATATTACCTAAGTAATGTAGTTGGGTACTAATTCAGACACATTCTGAACCTTTATGTGTTTCATTTTATTTTATTAATTTAATTAAGCTAGGTTTCTATATGTTTCACAGAATAAGATGTGGTCCAAGGATTGGATGAGTCCACAGAGAATACCCTAATTGCCTCTTGAGCAGCAAGGACATATTAATGTGATTTCATTCTGTAAGGTGGTAATTCTTCTGTCAGTGTATGTAGATAGAAAAGAAATGTAAACCCCATAATTTAAAAATCCATTTACAGACATGAGAAGATGGAGACAGGGCACTAGTATGGACAGACTTTAGAGGAAACCGCAAGCCAGATATTATAATGGAAACCCTAATATGTAGCCAAATTCGGGTCAGGACAGTGGAATAATATTGAGAGATTTAGAATAGGTTAGGGTTTAATTCCTGCATCTGTGCCTCAATTAACTGTGTAATTTTGAGTAAATTCCTCATCCTTTCTGTTCCTCAGCTTTCTTATCTGTAAAACAGTAGTAATAACTGCCTCATAGAATTGTGCTGAAAATTAAATGATATAATGACATCGTGTTCATAAAATATGTAGCACAATTAATGGCACATGATAAATGACTAATTAGGACTCCGGTGGCTGTGGAGAAGACTAAGCAACTCCACCTTAAGGAACAGCCACTTCTTACTTCATATGACTAAAAAGTCTACATGACTCATATGAAGAGCTTCCATAACTATTTTCTTTTTGTTTCTTTGTTTCTCAGATCTGCATTCTTCTACATATTTGGCTTCATACTTAAGGTTTGCTTTTATGATTACAACATGGCAGCAGCTGTTTCTCATATTCCCTCACGAAAGAGCACAAAAGTGTCTGCTTTTTTCTAGAAATTCCATTAATTCTTACATATCATTGGTTCTGCATGGATTTTTTTTCCCCAACACAATATCCAGCAGTCCCAGTTCCATTAAAAACAATAGACTGAGAGCGGGTAAGTGGCCGTTTCCCAGGTGTCTGTTGGAAGAAGCTCACCAATGGATGGGTGGCTTTCCAATGCCTCCCTGATGAGCATGCAGTTGTGGTAACCGTCATGTTGCCATCATTGTTGACATTGCCATGATGGAATTTTGGTGACCAATTTAGAGGAGTGAGAAAAGGGTGTGCACCTGAGTAAGTCTACATGGTATTCAATTATTTCTGCTTTGTAACATACAGAATAAAAGGAAAGACATTCAAACAGGAAATAAGTACATAGAAGAAGGCATAGGAAGTGTAGACTTTTGGGACAGGAGGGAACATTTCAGATGCTGGTTCTATCAGGGAACTGGTGAAAGACAAAAAGTGCTCTATGAATCTATACTCAGATGTTGACCTACATATTTTTGAAATCTAAAAGCTTAGTAAGTTTCTACACTTAAATTTAAAGTGCAAAAATCACAAACTAGTCTAGCAAAAAGTGTATATTTTTCCTTCCCATGCTGTTGCTAAAAAAAACAGAAACAAAAACTTATCTAGTTCTCATGATGAACAGTGGCCAATCTCAAAGACTCCCAGTGCAACTTCGGAATCATAGAATTTTTGTCATCCTTAACTCTCATTTTTAAAATATTACCATTTTATTTCCTGACCTTAATATTTTTCCAAATGCTCTATACTTTGCAGTATTTATATTCCTATGCTCACTATTCATATTACTTTTATATTTGTGTCTTCTACTGCTATCAATTTTTAATGATTTATACATCCCTACCTTAATCTCAGAGCTTTCTCCTGGGCCCCAGGACTGCAATTCCATTCCCTTTTGACTGATAGAGAACTGATGTTTAACACCCCTGATACTGAATTTATGATCTCCTTCCCAAAGGTGTTCATATTACATTTCATTTCAGTGAATGTCATCATAATTCATCCTATCTCCCACACTGTGAAGGAAGCACCTCCTCCTTTGATCTTTCCTCCCTCATTACATATATTCCATCACCAAATACGTTTGGTGGATTTAATTTAGAAAAGCTTCTTAAGTCTGTAGTCTCTACTCTATGCCCGTGGTGATCGCCTTGGTCCGGGTCTTTACGAGCTCACATTTTGAAAAAAATCATTGATTTATTCACAAAATATTTACTGAGTAGCTACTACGTCCCAGGCAACATTCTGGTCACTGAGGCTATGGCAATTATCTCAAAAGATATAAAAAATGGCATACTCATGGGAAAATCATAACTAATCCTGTAATGATTTTTTGAAAGAAAAATAAAATAGGAAATAAGGAAAGAGAGTAGCAGTGACGGTTATTTAAAGGTGACTCAAATCAATCTCTGTAAAGTGGCAATATTTGAGCAGAGACTTGAAGGAGGTAAAGACAAAAGGCTTGTCACTCCCTCCACTCTTAATGGCTTCTACTAACTTGTCACTCTCTCCTGAACAATCTTTTCCAGGGAACACAGGAGTTATTTTGTATACAGATAAGAGTCAATTATGTAGCTCTTCTATTTAAGAAACTGCCAGTTGTTTACCCTCTTGTTCCTGCTTCTCATTTCCCACTCCACATCCTATACTCTCATCATCTACCCTTCCCATTGATCTCTGCACATAGCATAACTTTTTATGCCTTTACACACTTAGTTTAAAAAAAAATCGAAAAGGAACTTTCCTCTTCTCAATCCATTAAATTTCTGCTAAACCCTTAAGGACTCATCTTAAATGTCACTTTCTCTGCTGAGTCTTCCCTAATTTCTGGTAGTAACAGTAGTCACATCATCTCTTATACCTACTTTGTCATGGTACGTAACACAGTGGATTGAAATTTCTTACCTTTTACATCAGTCTACCTTTAGGGCGGTGATTGACATTTATTTGGGCATATGGCTCAGTGACTGAAGCTTGTAGATAGTAAATATGTTTGTTGAATTAATCAAGTAGCTTGGAGTGAAGAAAGGAGATTAAAAGTTGGGGGCTCAATTATCTTTGCCAGTCAGAAAAATCTGTGGCTGGATTCTATTTTCATTAGCAAAATAAAGTTATATTTTATAAGCATGTCTACGCTTCTGCATCTGAGTATTTTGCTCTTGAGGCTTTCCTTTATCTTTTCTTTCAGTTTTTCTGGTGTGTGTGTGTGTGTATGTGTGTGTGTATTTTCATGTGCCATTTTGTATTCTATATACAGGACAAAGGGAAATTGAACAGACTTAAAACCATGACAGTTTAGCTACTTACAGGCCTTTAAAGGACAGGTGTGGTATCCAGCTCGAGAGAAATGAGAACATCTATGAAAAGGGGACCTTAAGCTCTTATCCAGCAGCCTCAGACATGGTTTGTTTTCTGATGGCAAATTTCTCTGCAGGAGCTGAGTGAAGTGAAACATATCTAAGTGTTCAATTCACGTCTGCTTTGGTGACATAGGTGAATTTTTCATTCTCATCCAATTCTATGCCAGGTATTGAAAGATAGGGAAGTATTAAAACAAGTTATTTATTATTTTTATTATTGTTTATTGATTTCTTAACTATGTGAGGCTGAGCTAAAGTCATATTATCAAATATTACCCATTTCACTATCCCTTTGTTGAGGCATAATTTTCACCATTTACAGAGAAAATCGGTTCAGATAGGTTTAGTTACATGACTATTCATACATCTATTAGGAAGTAGAGCTGGGACAAAATTCAAGTATCTACATCAGTCTACATAAATCTACGTTTTAGAACCATAGATTGTTAATTTCCATCTAGTAAGCATCTAAGTAATGCCTGCTTAAAAATGTAGTTTGTACATGGAATAGAATATATATATACACATACATATATGTATGTGTATATATATGTGTATATATATAAAATTTTGTAAAAAAAGTATAAAACTCTAATTTTCAATGACTCTCATGAATTTTCCCTTAAAGTAACTTGAAAGTGGTTGCTAATGCCCCTGATTTCTTGCCACAAAGCCCTTAAAGAGCTGTGTTTTTAAAAGAGGAGCTATAAATTTCACTTGGTTGAATTTTTTTCCATTAACAAGCCAGTCTCTTTAGCATTAGAGAATATTTTTATAAAGGAATACTAATAGGACAAACAATTGTAAGATTGTATGTCATACTGGCAAAGTCAAGGATTAAAAATAGTTTTAAGAATGCTTTAAATATGGTAATTCCAGTGCCGCAAAGAAAAAGATGATCTATTTTCTCTTCTTTGTTTGCATAAAGAGTCATATATCTTACTACATATCCTTGGCCTATTTAGATCTGTTGTAGATGGTTGGAAAAGAAATTTTAACAGATAATTTGCCCCTGAAATAAGTGAAAATGATGAAAATAGAGACTGACATCTAATTTTAAAATGCTTTCATTTATAAATGTGACAACTGAGTAGACAGTGAGCAGACATACATGATCAAAAAATTCTTTGTAAGCAACCTCAGATCCATTTAGGGGTTCTTTGATTAAACAAATAGAGTGAATCTGAAACTTAACAATGGCAGAAATTAGCATCTTTGGCAGAAACGAAAAAGAATGTGTTATCCTCCTACCATCAGGCTAAAATACTGTTTTTTACAACATAATTCAGGTACCAGTTCTTCCACCTGAAGTCCTGCACAAGTTGGTCTTTGGGAACAGTAGAAAAAATCATGGTTGAATTTTACTTTAGGACTGAATTATAAATGTCTTCATGGTCTCACTATGTTAGGATATTTGAAAGCAACCAGGAATAATAAGCGCTGAAGCCACAAATAGAGCCGATTTTTCTGGTGGTCAGTATGCACTGAGCCTGGGTCAGAGAGTTAGGCAGCGGTGCTTTCGTCAGCATCCTCTCCGAGGCTTCTAAGCTCGGACTAGAATTGCTGGTCTTCACTAAACCACGGCAGGCGGAGAGCCGGGTCACTACTTGGCTAGATTTATTTCGCCTTCAACATGAGAAATCAGTGTGTCATGTTTCTACACAAAAGGGAAAAGCATTTAAATATTGTATCTATGTGAAGGCCAATGATGTTATCTCATTCTTATGCATTCCTGCTATAAAATATTTGAGGGCAACAATCAGGCATATCATTGGTTCTATTTTTCTTCTCTCATTTTCCAGATTACAAGATTTTTAGTAAAGCCAATCTTTCGGGATTTTGTAGAAATTTCTTTCTTTCTTCTTTCTTTTCTTTCTTTCATTTTTGTTGTTGTTGTTAGTCCCTTGTTTGTAATTTCTGCCTACTTAGTCACACTTTACTTCATTTAAAAACCTAAATTTTACCTAGCACTCTGGGAGGCCAAGGCGGGCGGATTGCCTGAGCTCAGGAGTTCGAGACCAGCCTGGGCAACACGGTGAAGTCCTGTCTTTACTAAAATACAAAAGAAATTAGCCGGGCGTGGCGGCATGCACCTGTAATCCCAGCTCCTTGGGAGGCTGAGATGGAAGAACTGCTTGAACCTGGGAGGCGGAGGTTGCAGTGACCCCAGATTGTGCCACTGCACTCCAGCTTGGGTGACAGAGCAAGACTCTCTCTCTACAAAAAAAAAAAAAAAACCTAATAATAAATTTTCAATGTTTAATGATACATCATAATTGCACATATTTATGGGAGTACATGTGATATTTTGATACACACATACAATGTTTAATGATCACATGAGGGTTATTGAGATATTCATCACCTCAAGCATTTATTATTTCATTGTGTTAGGAACACTCCAACTTCACTCTTCTAGTTACTTTGAAATACGCAATGAATTATTGTTACCTGTGGTTGCCTTATTGTGATACTGAACACTAGATTTTATTACTTTCATCTAATCGTATTTGTACTCATTAACCAACCCCTCTTAATATTTGTTTCTTCACTCCCCTTCCCAGTTTATTATAACCATTGTTCTCCTATCTCTATAAGAGCAGATTTTTAGCTCCCACGTATGAGAGAAAATAGGAGATACTGGTCTTTCTGTGCCTCGCTCATTTCACTTAACGCGGCACCTTCCAGTTCCGTCCATGTGCTCAGCAGCACTAGTCATCAGAGAAATACAAATCAAAACTACGATGAGCTGTTACCTTATCTCACCCCAATTAAAATGGTTTTATCAAAAATAAAACACAGGCAACAACGAATGTTGATGAGAATGAGGAGAAAGGGGCACTGGCACACTGTTAGTAGAGATGTAAACTAGTAAAACCATGGAGGTCCCTCAAAAAACTCAACATTGAAGTTATTTTATTATGTATCATCTACTCCAATTACATATAGCAAGCTTTTTGTTTTTCTAATTTTTAAGATATTGTGTTACATTAGTTAAGATATTGATCAATTTGATTTTGTTCTTTAAAAGCTTATTACTGAGGCCAGGCATGGTGGCTCACACCTATAATCCCAGCACTTAGGAGGCCAAGGAAGGAGGATCTCTTGAGTTCAGGAGTTTGAGACCAGCCTGGGCAACATAGGGAGACTCTGTCTCTACAAAAGAATGAGAATTAGCTGGGCAAGGTGGTGTGCGTCTGTAGTCCTAGCTACTTGGGAAGCTGAGGCAGGAGGATTGCTTGAGCCTAGGAGGTCAAGGCTGTGGTCAACTATGATCATGCTATTGCACTCCAGCCTAACTCTGTCATTAAAAATAAATAAGTAAATAAATACATAAATAAATACATCGCTTACTGCTAAATCCAACACTAGGACTGAGTTGTGCAAAAGTTGACTCAGATTCAGATTCTCCAAATACATCCAAATCTGTTTCTATGAAACAATGTTATAAGTTAAGTCATGGAACAACTTAAGAATGTCAACTCAGAAACGTTAACAAAAAATCTGGCCTACCTCACAACCAATAACGAAAACACAGGTTGTTACGATCAACTAGCTACCAAACTCTGTCATACGAATGTTTCATTGATTTTCCACTCTTCTAATTGCCACTAAAGGAAGATTATATTCCAGTATTGTGAAATTTTGAAAAATTAAGCAGTTCTCTGGGAAGAAGAGAGGGAGTGGAAAGCAGGTTGTTAGCAGTAAGTTTATATTGCAGGTTCATTCTAAGAAATGAGGCAATTACGCTCTTCTGTTTGATTTTGGTGGCAAAGGGGGAATGGTTATCAATGGAAGTTGGCAACTAGTGTTTGTCTTAGAATTTCAATAGACTCTTTTAATCAGTTCTTTGATCTTCCAACTCACTTTGCTGATTATCTCCACTTTGTTCCTACTTTTCCACTGCAACTCACAATCTAAGGTATTTTAATGTTTAATTATCCATTTTTGTCTTTAACGTTTCTTAAAATTTTAATTTGTCATACCCACATGTGTTTCCTCCTTAGCCATTTGTGTATTACTTCTTTTTTTAAATAATAATAGGAAAAATATTGCTCAAGTCAAGAAGAATCTTCATAATGAAAATTCATTAGGATTTTATTTATTATTATTGTTGTTATTATTATTATTTTGAGACGGAGTCTCACTTTGTCACCCAGGCTGGAGTGCAGTGGCAAGATCTCAGTTCACTGCAGCCTCCATCTCTGGAGTTCAAGCAATTCTCCTGCCTCAGCCTCCCGGGTACCTGGGACTACAGGTGCCCGCCACCACACATGGCTAATTTTTGTATCTTTGGTAGAGACAGGGTTTCACCATGTTGGCCAGGCTGGTCTCGAACACCTGACCTCAAATGATCCACCCACCTCTGCCTCCCAAACTGCTGAGATTACAGGCATAAGCCACCTCACCCGGCCTCATTAAGATTTTAAAACATTATCAAATTTATATAAGATTTCCAAATTCCCCAATCCCTAGTTTCATGTTGTTTTGCTTTTCTACACATTATGGGAAACGTTTAAAATATAATCACTCCATTCATGGACTCAATTAATTATCGAAGTTCCCATCCACACTGCATTTATTGTGTACTACTGAAAATTATGTTTTTGGGGATAATCAGCAACAACTAAAATAAAAACAAACAAAATTCACTTTGCACTACCAGGGAGTAAAATGTTACAGTAGAGAAGTAGAGCCCGAATTAAACAGGAAAATACTGGGCAATACTCCAACTTCACGATAAATCCAACCTAGACGTCTGAGCTTACATAAAAGACCAAAACAACAGTTATAATTTACCAGGGATAGTTCGACAGGACAACAGCTAATGTCACCGAAGTTGTAAACAGACAATGTATGGCATCTCTTTAATTAGAGTTTAAATCTGCTCATCTTGATGCAGTAATAAACTGAGAAATGCCAGGTTATATGCTCTTTTGGAAGACAGCATTTCTATATAACACATGTGGCCGTTTCCAGTTCAACCCCTGATTCCTGGTTCCTGCTTCTGAAACACAATGTTTCATTTTAATGAAAAATACATTACTGTGGTAAGATAAGTCATCAGCTGTTAAGTGTAATGCAATTTCTGTAATAAAATTAATTTTATAGCTTGCATAAAACACTTTACGCAGGTTAAATACTGTTAATTACTAGCTAAATTTTGTTCCTTAGAATGCATAAATGAAGCACCTCCACCCTCTATAAAAATAATGTCTATAGTACAAAATGTCCATAGGATTCTTTATGATTTCCATTTTTTATATCATGCTAAAATGCCAGCCATAGCCAACTGTGAGTTAATATGGCCTTTCATTGGTCACTGAAACAGAGGATATGTTTGCTGGTGTCTTAAGACTAAAACAGTTGTGCTGGTGAAAGGCCAGTGCAATTTTCTTCTGGGTTACTTATTTAGAGATAGCAATTCAGACCAAAAAAACTCTGATACATAGTTATAGATTTACGTAACCTAGGTTAACCATCCAGCAAATGGATGCAGTTGATCTCAAAGGGCGGTGCAGCAGAGTAAAGGACATTCAAACCCCATCTATAACCAACATTGGAAAAACATTTCAATGTGGGTAAAATTAGTCACATAAAAGGACAACAGATTATCGGTCAAATGTACATGTGAGCATTAATGCAATAACCTTTTTGCTCTATGAAAAGTTTTCGTTGAGCTACTTGCTAAAATAATATTTTAAGTAATAAAGAATTTGGAATTAGTACAGAATATGGAATTGGACAGCTCTGAATTTGAACCCAAACTTTTTCATCAATTAGTTACTTAGAGCTAGGAAAAGTTACTGTATCTTCCTGATCCTGTTTTATTATCTGCTCTGTAAGTAAGTACAAGACAATTGCCTCATAGTGTTATTGCCATGCTTGAATATAATGATGGATAAAAATTTCTTGGTACTAAGGCGGCCTTTATAGATGTTCCTTTTCCTTCTGTTTTGCTCTTTCTATTGACTCATGGGAGCCGTTAAGGAAGAGATGTGATCAGATTTTAGATGCTCATTTGTTTGTCTACGTTATTGGGATACTGTAGCGAATCGCTGATTTGAATGTGATACCTGATTTAAAAAGGCACTACACGGTGTAAAATGTTACATTCAATTCAATCTAAGAAATTTTAAATTAGTTTTGCAAGTAGCACATCTATGCTTTTTGATACTTGTTAAATGGAAAACAGGAACGCTAGCAAAAAAAAAAAAAAAAAATAGGAAAAGTCGTCAGGGGAACATTTTTTAAAATATCCCTCAATTAACTCCAGCCGGGAGGCAAAGACAGAGGAACAGCGTATATGAACTCCTGGATGTGGAATGATGTCAGAGATTCTCCACTCTGCATTTTGTCACATTCAGGCTGTAGATACCACCAGTGTACCTTGCTTTCCTGGTAATAAGGACATAATCTTTCTTCCTCCCCTGGCCACTCTCAGCCTTGGAAGTTACTGGCTAGTGGATAGTAGATACTGGATGAGCCATCACAAGGTGGCCCTGGCACAGAAAGCCTGGGTGACACGGCTCCACACAGCACAATTCAGACGGGCTGTGGGAAAGATCACGTGGGGAAGCAATGTCGTTTCAACAAAGAACTCAGCAGGATAAATACGACCAAGCTCGTATCTCACAAATGATCACTTGTGTCTGAATGTCTTCCATTTCTGTTTGTATTCATGCCTAATGGGTTAAGTCTCATCCCCAAGTATGTTTCTAGTGAATATGAAAGACCCTATTGTCACATATTTCTTTCTTTATATGCAACTACCACCATTTCATTAACTTTTGCTTAAAGGAACAATTTTTAAAAGTAATCTGACATGTTACTTTACCATTTTTTGATCAATTTATTTTGTGTCTTCTTTACATATATTTTGAAGGGCCATATCTGAAACAGAACTTTCTTTTTTCATTAAAAAGCTAGCATATGTGGGCTATGTGCCTTTATATTCATTTTATTGACTATTTTACTATGAACAGTCTTATATTTTACTTTATACTAATTCCTCCAGATTAATGACAAGTATTTAACCTAACATATTGATCCATCTCACTTAATATTAGTTTAACTTCATTTAATTCCTTCCTTTTTACTCATAATCAACATTTTTCCTGATGAGAAATTAAGAAAGAAGATATGTTTGGCACCTTTGTCCATCTCTTTGCCCATTTCTTACTCCTCTAAGAAGGCAAGAGATTCTAATCTGATTACACATTACCAATTAATTGGGCCACATTTACTTGTGGGCCATCTGGCTGAATATTTTTTAATCATGAGCAAACCATGGTGCTCTTCTTCTCTCTTGCCCCTGCCTTAATGAAGTAAGGCATTTTCCTTGGCTTATTTCCTTCTCATTGCAGCAGAGTTGAAATGTGAGACGGGGTGTAGCTTCTCCTAACCCCTGGCACATCATCTGAAGGAACTGAAGAGTGAGAAATGACCTCCACAGACCTGGAGCCCCAGCTTCATGTCTCCACCGAGATGCCACATTGGAGGCAAGCTCAACGCAATGCCTTTATTAGAAACGTTTTTAAAAGGGAACCCGTATTCACGTTTGTCAGGGCACTGCTTATCTCTCTAGTTGAACCTGTATAACTTACTTTATAAGATGGTAAGATACAAAGACTCTTAATCTTCCATCTACCAGGACTCTTGACATAAATTGAAAGCTCACTTATAACAGCTCTAGCATCCCAAGTGCCTTTGACTACACTCCAATTTAACTTATTGTTCAGTTTTTATATAACTGTCTTCCTTATATTGTGCTTAATTTTCTTATTAATTTAACATTTTAAGAAGAATACTCATTCTGAGAAGTTCACAAATCAGTTAGGCTTAAGTTTTTAAATAAATGTTTTAAAAATATTAAAGGCACACATATGAAACAATGATACTAGACTTAATTATGGAGAGCAGCCTCCCCTACAAATTTCAGCCACAACACAAGAGCAGTAAGCAGATCAGTCCACTCACCTTCATTCCAACATTTCAAGTGACTGGGGAAAGAATAGGGACAAAATAAAATAAATCAAAATAAAGGTTTCTTGTGGAACACTGAAAAATTATTATGTGCCAAAGTGTAAGAATGCTTTATATCCTTCCCATCGTTTGTCCTGGGAGGTACTTTCTATTATTGATTTCATTTGACAAATGAGGAAACAGAGGTCTGAATAGGTAGAGAAACAATTGTCAACTTTCTACTTCTTAGTATAACTTTACTACCTCTGAGGCCTGCCTGCATTCCTGCACTGGGGTTTCATGGACATTGCTCGAGACCACTGGCCCTATGTCTGTCATCTTTTATGTTTCATTTATAAACACCCTCAGCTCTTGATCTGTGAGGGTCTTAATAAATATAGTTGTATTAAATTTTTGCGCTTTAAAAATAATATATGATATTAAGAAATAGTATTTCTGATAACAGCTTAAGCCATAATATGAAGTGTGCTGATACAAGAGGAGTTTGTAGGTCTTAAAAAAACAAAACAAAAAAACTAAGCTTTAATTTAGTACAAGTTTCTGACTTTTCTGCTAAAATTTATCTAGGAGTATATATAAAGAAAAGGCCTTATTGAATAAACTGGTAAATGCATCTCTCACGTTTTATTTTATATTCAACATAATATGAAGTAAAAATAAAAATAAAATACTACTAAGAAATATAGCATTGGCTACTTTTTGAAACATTTCTCCACAAAATGGGGGTAAAATATGAAAAAGTTTTGACACAATGTTTTGAATCTCTATTTCTTTATAACCTAAAGGAAATAAGAATTTGATATGCCTCAAGGAAAAAAAATCCAACGAAGAGTTTTTTTGCGGGGGAAGAAAGTCTACTATCCAGCCTCAGAGATTAGATTTAAAAGCCAAAGAAAACTTTGTTAGATTATAGTGTGACAGAGCAAACCAATCTTTAAATCTACCAAAACACTTCTAGAATGCTAGAACACAGTATGTGTGAGAAAATAACAAGTGTTTTGAGAAACATCATTTTTTAATGTCCTAAACCACTGACTTACAACGTATGAAAAGATGTGGCATGACACGAATTTGAGAATATATACTGTAGAACAGCTATTAACAAGCTTTTCTTGGTACTGAAGTGTGTTCCACAAAACAGTTTTTACTCTTACATGAAGAAGACAGTGAACCAAAGTAAATTAAACTACCAGAAACAGGTGTTAGCTTGACATTAAGAACCTACAAATCTACATTTGTTTCCATTCCTAAAAATCAGCTTTCAATTAATAATAATATTATAATCATTAAAAAATATATATTTTTAAAGCATCTGTTTACTTTCCTTAACTTGTAAATCACTACTGGTGTTTCCAACTCTCTTAGTGAATTTAAATGACAATATCATTCCTTAATTTTTCTATGACCTGAAAAAGTCCGATTAGAAAATGAGCAAATTGCTCACAATGCTGATAGAAATCAAAGTAAAAGCTTGTATTTAAGAACATCAGTCTCTACTAAAATGAGAAATACCTAAAAATACGAATATATCCGAAATGTCGCAAAGCACATAAACCAGGTTGAAATAAAAATTTGAATGGGCAATTATGTAACATAAAGCCAGATAACCCAACCAGTTCATACATTTTATACTCAATATAGGATATTATAAATCAGATAGTTACTGATGAGATAATAGCTTTTATAGTTAACTCTGTAGTAATTAAGCAGGATGGCAAGGCAGCAAAGAGGTCAAATTAATTTCTGAGTTCTTCCATTTATCTTTAGAAATGATAGGGAAAATTCTAACTCCAAAAGTGTTTTGTGGGAATCTAAAGAACAGTTTTGACAAAGAGGAGGTCTCAAGAAAGCATTTATGATTAAGCAACCTGACATAAACAGTAACTGCAAATTATTAGAACCAGTTGATGTTTATCTAAATGGATAAATCATTCATCTGAATAATTATCAACCCAGACAAACTATAGGCCATGAAATTGCAATTATGAAAGAGAACCAATCAAATGTTAAGACCAAATTTAAAATTTTAGCAATGGTAGAAACTATGAATCATAAAATGCTACCTTTGACTCAAGAAATGCAACCCTTGGTTAGACAGCATATTAAAAACTAGATGGCTAATGAGGTATTTGTATGGTTTCTTTTTATACTTGTTTTTGTGACATTAAGACTCTCAAAGAATCACAAATTCAAATAAAGCAATAGGCCTCTTCTCTCTGAGTTTAGCTTAGACCTTCCCTTAGCTAACACGTCTGAACGTGTTCTTTGTTCTTGAACAAGATTTCGCCATTAAAACTCACACAGAAAGAACTTGTCAAGACTTTACTAAACAAAGTTTAGGATGTTTCTAATTTTCATTAAAAAATAGTGTAGGTATTTTTAATGAGATTACATAATTTCTAAGTCAGTTATTTAAGACCCACCAAATTACAATAATTTATTTCTTTCAGAAAAAAAGAAAAATAAAACTAGCAATCAGCCTGCTGTCTGGCTTCATCAGCTCTAGACGCAAACAGGAAACTAAGGCAATATTCCATTGAGAGCTGATGGTAGTTTATACCAAGTAGTGTCAGTGCAAATTACTTCAACAGGCATTCAGTTTAAAAGTAGACTTGCAGGATTTCCTGATGGATTGAATCTGGGAAAACTGGAAACAGCAGGTAAGGATAACTTTATAGAGTTTGGTTTAAATTATCGAAGAATAAAACTGTCATTTATGGAGCTGGCCAAGTTGCGGGAGAACCAGGTTTAGGGAGAAAATCAGAGGGTCAATTTTGCAAATAATAACCTTGAGTTACTTATTAGATTTCAAGAAGTAATATCAACTAGGTGGCTCAATGTACAATTCCAGAGTTCTACCGCACAATGAAGGCTGGGGATTAAAAACTTGAAAATTGGCAGTATACGCATAGGAGTTAAAGCATGACACCATCTGAGATAAAAAAGAAAATGCATTTAAATAAAGTAAATAAATGCCAGAATCATCCCTTCTGTGCTGTAACTGAGAAATCAGGAAGATGGTGGTGAACGAAGGAACGCAGGAAGCAGCAGCTGTAACAAGGTGAACAGAACTGACAATACTGTGACCTGGAACCCAGGTGACAAACATGTTTCAAGGAGAAGTCGAAGATTACCTGTGTCAAATTCTGTGAAAAGGACTAAAAGTTGAAGAATATGGAGATCAATGTTGTCCTTGGCAACAACAAATTTTGGACAGTAGAAAAGGAGAAGGCAGATTGGGGTGGAATCTTTAAAAACCAAGATGAAAGGATTTGGGTATAATGGGTGCATGGAGTTTTGCTCTGAGGGTCAGAGAAAGGAGGCAGTATCTTGAGAGATTTGTAGAATGTGGAAAGGTATTTTAAAATAAGAATAATTGTAGCATGTTTGCATATGAAGAATATTATTAATTAGCAAGAGGAGAATTGATGATGCAGAAGAAAGGGAAAAGTTGGGGGAATGATGTTCCTGCATTAGGTGAGAGGTGACAGTGTCTGGCACACAGGTAGAAGGCTTAGCATTTCCTATGAACACACTGTGGCCTTTTAGGGCACCTTCTCCATGGCACCCACAGTGACAGTTTCTCGTATTAAACCAGACCATAAGGTATGGCTGGTTACAAACTCCTCAGTGACTTTCCATCTCATTCAAAGTAAAACCCTGAGGTGTTACGGAGGCCTACAAGGAACTATGTAATTTGGCTCCATTACCCCGCTGTCTCCTTCTGCTCTCACTGTCCTTTAACTGACTACAGCCCAGTCAGACAGAACTCCTTACCCTCCCTCAAACACACCAGACACCTGCACGCCTCTCTACCTGCAAAGTCTGTGCTCTTAACAACTAGGCTATTCTGCATGGCTTGCCTTCTCTTTTCATTTGTGTCGTTGCTCACATTTCACCTGCTTAATGAAGTCTTTCCTGACCTTGTAACCCTCCACCCTCCATGTGTACTTCTTCTCCTTAGCACTCACCAATACACGACATATTAAGAGTTTTAAATATTTTCTTTGATAATTGTCTTACCCCTCTAGATTTTAAGAGAACACAAATTTTTGCCCGTTGCTCACTGCTATATATCCAGCAGCTAAATTACTATCTATCACATATTACATGTTCAGTAAGTTTGCCAGATAAATGAAGAAAATGATATTTTAGGGCTTAACCTCAAATTTTTACTGCTCTGCATAAAAATCCTAAAAGAATATTAATGTTTAAACTATATGCAATCATGTACACTAGAGGGTATTGTAGTTTTCAGTGAGATTTCTCATATGACAAGACTAGAAGGCAAAAATAAACATTGGTAACTAGAGCATTGGTGAAAGTTTACAAAATAAATACATTTCCTACTTCGTAATTGGCAGAAACCAGGCCCTTTCAGAAACGTTTTTGATATGACACCAAGTACAGATAAATGCTACAGGATAATAATAATATAAAAAAGATTCTTTTTCTACTTAATTGTATGGAGCCTCATATATTTATGGATCTTCAGGTAAACAATAGTTTTTTTTTTTTTTTTAAACATTTCCAAGGCTCTGGTATACGCTATTGTAAAGAAAAGCAGTGAATCACAGGAATTCTGTAAACTATTTGACTAAATTTGGTTGCCAATCTCTACCATGTTTTCCAAACCTTTGTTCAGAAAGATTCCTCTTAGTCCCTGTTACTAGTATACACAATAGCTGTTATTTGTTGATTATTATGCAGATATTGTCCTCCTTTGATCTTGATATACAATAATTAATCATACAACAGATGTGAGCTGTGTTGTATTCTTTATTATCCCCATTTTTAACAGAAGGGAACTGGGGCTTAGAAAAATCAGATAACTGGCCTGTGATCACATTTCTGATTTTTATCAAATCTGGGATTCAAACCAAAAAAGCCGACTCCAGAATTCATAGCCTGAACCACTTTGCTCAACTATTGCCTTGGGCTTCCTGTGTCAGCCACACAACCTCAGGCACCCTACAGTCATCGAGCTGGAGACTCGTATTTGTCCATGGAAAGTGTCTTTGTTTCAAAAGAGCTAATAAAGAATTCACATTAAGGCAAAAAGACAATTGAAAAGAAATTGCTGGCTTCAAACACGCAGCCAAGAAGATAACACCCGGATTCCAAAAGATTCTGATGCAATCTAAGCTAACTTGATTGATTATATCTATCAGCTTAATTATCTTTTAATATTGATATATTATTTCTTAAATTCTTAAAACTTAATAAACATGAAATTTTAAAGAGAACAGAAAAGAACTTATTATAAAGTACCACTAAGATAAATGTCTGAAAACCTAATTTCTAATTTCATTTCTTTGTCAGTCTAACTGATTGCATTCCTTAACATAGGTGAGCCTGTTTTTTCACATATAAAATTGGCAGACTAAATCATATTTCTCTATTCCTTTCTTCTCTGTGGATTCTAATATCCTTAAAATAAAGTTTTCTCTTAAATTTATTATTGCTAATTTGAAAAATGTTCAATAAACATCTCAATTTTTGCAAAGTCTTATTAGTCTTATGTCTATTGTATTATTCTTAAGAAAGTGGTTCATTATAAAAAATAGTTGGTTTCGTAATTTAATATTTTGTACAACTAAAGAAATTAACTTATATAAAATATTAGCAAATAATTAAATAATTTTGAGTATTCATTTGCATTATCCATTCTAAGTTATAAATTGGTGTAAGACTACAGATTTAATGAAGAGACTGGATGCTGACTAATCATTTTGATGCAAGCTTACAAAGAATAATTTCAACACTCTCCAAAATGGAATGATTTATTAGCATGTCATGTTATTTATTGTGTGATATGATAAATATAATATGATTCATCATGACATTCTATAAATATTGCAAAGGATTATTAAATTGATAAAATCCATTGGCAGAAATATAATGAGATCATGTCACATTTGTATAAAAGCTACATGATAAATTGTGCTCTCTACAGAGGCTGTTGTAACCTTAGATGGATTTAAAGTGAGAATTCTTGGAACAACAAAGCAAAAGAAAACAACCCTAAATCGTACTTAGGGTTCAATTAAGAGCAGCTGTTGAGAGCAGGGAATAATACAGGAGTACAGAAAGCTTATCATCTGCACTGCCACGGGATGGACAATTTTTCAATACAGGGACTATTCTTTAAATAGTCTCAAATATTTCAGACAAAATTCGGGATAACCACTGCACTGAATCAACATGTCTAAGTAAAACTACAAATGGCAGCATATATGTATGTATATATATATATATATACGCATATATATATGCGTATATATATATACGCATATATATACATACATATATGCTTATGCTTATATTTAGTTTAAAAATTGGCATGAATATGAAAACTCATATCAGGCTGTATTTTTAAGCATTTAAAATTTTACTTTGTCAAATAATTTTCTTTCTTCCCTAACATTATAAAAATATACCCCTTTAGGGGAAAGGTTATTATAAGGGAAATTTTATTTCCTAAGTAGAGGCTTTTTAGGTTTCTGATGCTTTTACAGACAGAATTTGCTAAAAATTTGGTTTCTTATAGTGCAAAATATGGTTAATTAGTGGCCAACAATCTTTGGCATCGATTTGGAAGTAAGTATTCAACACAGCACGATTGTTATGTCTTTACCAATGATTTTTGAATCATATACACAGTGTTTTAAAAGCCGCTTTGTAGTCATCTTCCTTGAGATTGTAAATTGTTCTCACAGATTATTTAAAATATCCTGAGAATAAGCAGTAATTACTACTTTACAATTGAGCAAAGACAAACATATTCTATAATTCTAGGACGAGCAACCACAGTGATCGTTGAAAGCACTTTTTTGGGAGGAAATCAAGTTAACTCTGACAACAGAGAAATACGCAGCCTGTGTCTCTCACCACATTAATGAAATCATTACGGGCTACAAATGTTTCTGTTTCTTACAATAATTTTTATGCTATTATATTTATTAACCACTTTTGCTTCATTTCTTTCTGAAAGTTGTTTCAACTTATCTATTTCCTTACATATGGACTCAATATAATAACAATCTGGAATGCAAATTGATTAATGACTATACATATAATCTTTGTTATACTCCTGTGATAAAGATATACAAGTCAAACACAAACAAACAAACAAAAAAAATCTTACCTTTATTTTATGGCAGCATGGCACATTAGAAATAAAATTGGAAAAGATAGGTATTATTAGGAACATATACCCTTTAAAATATTTAGATCTTTCTCTTTTTTATTTTTAAAATGTTATTTCCAGGAGCATAGATTCAAGCTGAGCTGAATAGACACTTCCTAAAATATCTTAGCTCTATTGTGCTTTTACATTGTATGTATTCTTTCAGGCCCCCAATTTTTATTTTCATTAAAAGAAAATCAGTTTAAAAGACCTAATTCAGATGTACCTATATTTGCTAAAGGAATAAAAGTAATTATTAGAAAATCTTTCTTTCTTTTTAAGGATTGTTAGAGCTAATCATATATTAGCATTCAGATAAATTTCAAATCACCAATAATTTGTCTTTAAATTTGGTCATCAGAGGACCAAACCGTAATTCTCTAACGAGAGTGGAACTACCTAGGAGCTTGGCCCAGAGGACGAGGGTTGTGCTAGTTCCCTGGACTGGTTCACGGCTGATTCCTCGAATTTGAAGGCAACCATCTATAATGGGAGAGGCCAGAGGATTTGCAGCCGAGCTTCCTCAGCAAAATACTTAACTCCTCATCAGCTGTGTAACCTTCATAATATGTCAGTTTCCTCTTGCTGCATAACAGATTACAACAAAATTAGAAGCGTAACACAACACACGTGTATTATTTCACATTTTCCATGGGTCAGGAATCTGAGTGTGTGACTCAACTGGATCCTCTGCTCTGGGTCTCACAAGGCTGAAATCAAGGTGTCAACCAGTCTGCAATTCTCACATGAAACTCGGAGGTCTTTTTCCAGTCTCATTCTGATTGATGGCAGAACTCAGCTTCTTGCAGTTAGAGGACTGACGTCCCTGTTTCTCTGCTGGTTGTCAATGAGAGTTGCTTTCAGCTCTTGGAGGCCACCTTCAGATCCAAGCCACATGGCCCTCTCAACACATAGCAGCTTACTTCTCCAAAGATAGAGGAAACTCTCCAGCCTGCTATAAGGGAGGCTTATGTAACAAGAAATAATCACAAAAGGATCACTCTTGTGGTATAATTTGCTTAGTTATATTCACACACACCAATTCCACTTAAAGGTAGGGTATTAAACAAAGCACATGTACACAGGAGACAAAACAGATGTACATTTTGCTAATGTTGTAAAACTACAGGGACTCGTACACCTGTAATTGTTTGGGGATCACATTAGTGAAGTAGTCGGACAGCATATAACTCTGCTAGAATTTCTGATAAAAAATTATGTTTCAATTGAAATTTGTAAGTTAACTTTTAAAACAAATTATTTTAGACGTGCTGTTTTGATTATCTTATTAATATTTAAATTTTACTGTTGCACCCAAAAATCAGTTATGCCTTTCAAAGATTGTTTCAAAAGTTGGCTCCATCTTTGCGGTGGGCAGAACTAGGCCATATCCCCCAAGAATGTCTGCATTCTAATCTCTGTACACCTGTGAATATGTTAGGTTACATGGCACAGGGAAAGTTAAGGTTGCTAGCCAGTTGGCCTCAAATAGGTAGATTATTTAGAGTCATCCCAGCAAGCCCAGTGACATCAGAATGGTCTTTAAAATGGGAAAGAAAAGCTGAAGAGCGAGAGTCAGAGGGAGATGTGACTATGGAAGAAAGAAACAGAGAGAGCAGTGTTGCTGGCTTTGAGGATGCTGTGGGACCACAGGAATGCGGGTGGCCCCTGCCGGATAGAAAAAGAAAGGAAATGGACCCTGTAGAACCTCCAGAAAGGAATCAGTCCTGCTGATACCTCGATTTCAGCCCACTGAGACCCTTGTTGAATTTCTAAGCTACATAATTCTAAGATAATGGATTTCTGGGGTTTTAGCCACCAAGTCATTAGAGGTGATTTGTTACAGCAGCTGCACAGAACTAATATAATGAAAAAGTGTGACTTTACTTTCTTCAGGAGGGAAATTTCTGGTGCTTCCAGCTGTATATCAAAAAAGTATTTGGTAAACAGGTTCATCTAGATAAAATATGTTTTTTTCACAAATTTCAACAGAACACGTCTCTACTATCAAACAACTCTGTTAATAACTCCTGGTCAAATATAGAAAATACAGGCAAGCAATATTTTATATCTGTGTCCACCTTTAGTTACAGAGTAAACAATCACTACAGGTTCCTTTAAAAGTAAAAAATACATCTTACCAAAAAAAGAAAAACCCAATCTGAATAATGAGACTATACTTAAACACAGAGAGCTCAAACAACTCAGCTGAAATGCGATGCATTTCCTAATTATTAACTTGGTTGCTGACCATGAGATGCAGGATGCAGGTGTTCAAAGGAAGCATGCACTTTACCTGAATTTATTCAGTAAAACAATTCCAGCTTCTAAAATTGGTTTTAGGAATGATAACGACATTTTTTTTAAACTTTGACATGAAATTAACTTGTTGCTGAGAATTTGCACATGTGAATTCACCTTGACATTGATTTTTCGCAATCTTTATAAAGAAGAATAACATAAATAAACATGGCATTTTCCAGGTGGCTGCAAATCATACCAGGGAAAATAAAATCCTCAAATCGAGTGGAGTTTTTCAATAATCTTGTCCTTGGGGTGAAACTGTAGCAAGAACATGCTTCTAGAATTTCTAATGTTGAAACACTGACCGCTGTCCAAGGTGGAAGAACATTAAATCAAATTCCACGGTGGGAACAGGGATGATCATGAGATGGCGAAGTTTGAGATTTCTTATTCTCTGTTATTTCTCTGCCCATAACAAATCATTTTTCCAAGTTAAGAGTCACAGACAAGATCTATTAATTATCTTTCACACAGCAGTAAGAAGGAGATGTCTATTCCTGACTTGAAAAAATTCAAAAGAGTTGTAACATTGGTGTGACACCTTAAGCATAACCTTGGACTAGTTATTTACAGTTGTAAAGGGACCCAAATTAGCCACAGCCGTCAGATTATATTTACACTTCCCATTGTTAGGGATGAAAATCCTCGGTGACAGTCACCAGCAGAAATCACTGCCAGCCTTCAAAACGACCACCTTCTGTGGAAGCCAATGTTTTCCCAGAAGACAACAGATCCGGGGCCAAAATGTCCTGTGCTGATTAAAACAACTAACCCTAGCATAATTTTATAAACCTCAGAGAGCTGCAACAGCAGATGGGTTTTATTATTTACTAAAAGGTAAGATATTTCTCAAGATTATGGTTACAGATATAGTTAATCGTTCCTTCACCACATGGGATTATTAATACAATACCCATATTAGGTTTTATTCTATTTCTGATGTACACAAAAATCAGGTCTCTGTGTGAAAATGCTTTTTAATTTATATATGAATGAACATTCAGCATAGATGTGATTGCTACTAATGTTCCTACAGGTAGTTTTTGGATTATAAGAACATGAAAATGATTTATAGTTATGGTCAGTGATGATAATCAAATACTCAAATCACATTGTCTTTAAAAAAAAAAAAAAATTTTCTAGCCGATTCTGTTGGAAATCACACCAAAGTACCTTGATGTGATAATGTCTTAAAAATATATAAAAGAATTTCTCTGGTACCAAAACAGAGATATAGACCAATGGAACAGAATGGAGCCCTCAGAAATAACACCACACATCTACAACCATCTGATCTTTGACAAACCTGACCAAAACAAGAAATGGGAAAAGGATTCCCTATTTAATAAATGGTGCTGGGAAAACTGGCTAGCCATATGTAGAAAGCTGAAACTGGGTCCCTTCCTTACACCTTATACAAAAACTAATTCAAGATGGATTAAAGACTTACATGTTAGACCTAAAACCATAAAAACCCTAGAAGAAAACCTAGGTAATACCATTCAGGACATAGGCATAGGCAAGGACTTCATGTCTAAAACACCAAAAGCAATGGCAACAAAAGCCAAAATTGACAAATGGGATCTAATTAAACTCAAGAGCTTCTGCACAGCAAAAGAAACCACCATCAGAGTGAACAGGCAACCTACAGAAAGGGAGAAAATTTTCACAACCTACTTATCTGACAAAGGGCTAATATCCAGAATCTACAATGAACTCAAACAAATTTACAAGAAAAAAACAACCCCATCAAAAAGTGGGTGAAGGACATGAACAGACACTTCTCAAAAGAAGACATTTATGCAGCCAAAAAACGCATGAAAAAATGCTCATCATCACTGGCCATCAGAGAAATGCAAATCAAAACCACAGTGAGATACCATCTCACACCAGTTAGAATGGCCATCATTAAAAAGTCAGGAAATAACAGGTGTTGGAGAGGATGTGGAGAAATAGGAACACTTTTACACTGTTGGTGGGACTGTAAACTAGTTCAACCATTGTGGAAGTCAGTGTGGCGATTCCTCAGGCATCTAGAACTAGAAATACCATTTGACCCAGCCATCCCATTACTGGGCATATGCCCAAAGGACTATAAATCATTGCTACTATAAAGACACATGCACACATATGTTTACTGAGGCACTATTCACAACAGCAAAGACTTGGAACCAACCCAAATGTCCAACAACGATAGACTGGATTAAGAAAATGTGGCACATATACACCATGGAATACTATGCAGCAATAAAAAAGGATGAGTTCATGTCCTTTGTAGGGACATGGATGAAGCTGGAAACCATCATTCTCAGTAAACTATCACAAGGACGAAAAACCAAACACCGCATGTTCTCATTCATAGGTGGGAATTGAACAATGAGAACACATGGACACAGGAAGGGGAACATCACACTCCGGGGACTGTTGTGGGGTGGGGGTAGGGGGGAGTGACAGCATTAGGAGATATACCTAATGCTAAATGACGAGTTAATGGGTGCAGCAAACCAACACGGCACATGGATACATATGTAACAAACCTGCACATTGTGCACATGTACCTTAAAACCTAAAGTATAATAATAATTAAAAGAAAAAGGCAAAGAAACCATCTTGCAACCAAATAGCAAAAAAAGAAAAAAAAAATAAGAGTTTCTGCTGTTTCGACATGTGATAGTTCATGTGTAACGTTCATCAACAAGTGGAAATTGTCACTCTACCTATTTCATCAATTAGGTCGCAATGAGTTTTATAATTACCCACTAGGTGCTTCATGCAAAAGGCAGTATTACATTCCTAATATGAACTTATTAGAACTTCTAAATACATTCAGTAGTAATAACTATAGTATCTGTTTTCCTTTTAAAAATGTTCTTTACAGAAAACCAAACACTGCGTGTTCTCACTCCTAAGTGGGAGTTGAACAATTAGAACACGTGGACACAGGGAGGGGACATCACACACTGGGGCCTGTCAGGGGTGGGGGTAAGGGGAGGGAGAGCATTAGGAGAAATACCTAATGTAGGTGATGGGTTGATGGGTGCAGCTATCCACCATGGCACGTGTATACCTACGTAACAAACCTGCACATTCCGCACATGTGTCCCAGAAGTGAAAGTGTAGTTTAAAAAAAGGGGGAAAAAAAAGCTCTTTATAATGATTACAGTTCTGAACCTTACAACACTATCCTCCTAAAATAACATTATTGGATTTCTTTTATCTACCTCACTCAGGTTCCATTTTTAATCATAACCCTTCACAAATACATGGTAAAAGCAGTGATTTACTGTACTGGATTTTTAACTACCTATCTACATTTATGCTTTGCTGTTAAATCTGTCATTCCTGACAAACGCAGCTAAACAAAAACATTTGTTTATGGTATGAGATTAGGAACAAAAATCAAGAAATATGATTTAGAACAGGGAATGATCTGATTTTTCAGACCAAAAAAACTAATTGAATTGTTACTTCAACAAGGAAAGACAAAACAAAGGACATTTGGTGAATATTTGCAAAAAGGGAAAGAAAAGGCTGGTCTCATTGGTCAGCAGCAGTGATCTACAGCTCCGTATAATACGTTTGCAGCTCTATTAATCTGTTCTACTCCACAATACTTTCCCGAGAAAGTGATGTATCTCTAAAAAAGTTCCATCTACGTGTCACCCTGAAAGCTTACTATGCTGAGGATAATTCCAAATGCAGAAGTGTGCAGCACAACCCCTTTTTGTGACCCAAAACTGACTTATTTATCAACCATGAACATGTTTATAAAGGAAATATGGAAATATTCTAGCTTTTTAAGGAGAATGCTTGTCTCCTTGAAAGTATTTCGAACCTTCCAAAGCTTCTAAATATTAACATCTGTAAGCATAAGAAGCTTTGTTCCTCCTGAGGTACTGAGGATCATTCTTACTGAATTACTGAAGTAACAAATGTGTCGTATAAACCCAAGGATGGAGAGTCTAAATGACTTTAAGAAACTCCTGCAATGTCGTAGGCACTGCAGGCCGTGAGTGGCACACATTTGAATAAGCCTGCATACGCCTAGTATCAGATTGAAGCACGTATAAATTAAAGGCCCTAGAAGGTGAGAGATGATCGTAACTTAAAATATTACACACAAAGGAACGGAATTCAGATGCTCATGATAAAATATTTTAAGATTTCATTTTGTTTCTAACTGGTCTTTAGAAAATTTGGGGAACTCCAAAGTTAAGTAGACAGAATATTCAGGTAAATAACATAGTTTAAATACATACACATGCATACACAACATAATTTTTTTTTAAAAAAGACCATAATTTTTAGCTGTTTTGTTTTGTTTTAATGAGGGATTGAAACTGCATACTATTAACATATGCCCCAAAATTGCAATTTGCTACATCTGACATTACACTTTCCTCTATTATAGGGTAGACTTCAGCAAATCAATTTGCAGATTACAAAGTTCTACCAATCACCACTTCCGAATTCATAATCTACTGATGTATAAGATTTGTACCTCCTTAAATTGCCATAAACATCTGCAACCCTCCCATCATAAATGTTCCTCAGAATGTTACAAGACTCAAATTTAAGTCTATGCTAAGTATTCTGAAGGCAATTGCTTCAGTGTAGTGATACATGTGAGATCCTTTTTCTTTTTTTTGTAACCTCCTCTATAAACAGGCAACAAAACCTCAGTATTTTTAAAGTGAATGGGTTTTTTTTTTCAATTTTATTTTGGAGACCCTTTTAGAACATGTAGTTAAAATTAAATACAACCAACATGATCATGCCTTTTAAAAAGTCACCATTTTTTAAAGAAAATATCATGTAATTTAAAGGTTTTAAAAGCAGGGTTAGTATTAGAACTATATTATATGGGCCAATGATTTCTGTTTAAGAATATTTTGTTTCAGTCTGAATACAGTCATCCCTTGGTACCTGTGGGGCACTGCTTCCAGAATGGACCCTCCTCAGAATCTGCAGATACTCCAGTCCTTTACATAAAATTGTGTAATATGTGTATATAATCTATGCCCATCCTCCCGTATACTTTAAATTATCTACAGAGTTGTTATAATACTTAATACAATGTGAATGCTATGTAGTTGTTATACTGTATTGTTTTTCATTTGTATTATTTGTATCTTTTTTTTGTTTTTCATTTTTTCAAATATTTTCAATTAGCACTTGGTTGAATCCATGGATGCAAAACCAGAGGATGTATTTTTAATCCCCAAAGTGTTGAATGAGTCGTGAGTCACAAAAACTAGTAAAATTAGTCAATGAAGTTTGTTTTTAAAAGCTGGTGGTCCAGCCGGGTGTGGTGGCAGCGCCTGTAGTCCCAGCTACTTGGGAGGCTGAAGCAGGAGAATCGCTTGAACCCAGGAGGCGGAGGTTGCAGCTAGCCGAGATGGCGCCACTGCACTCCAGCCTGGCAACAGAGCGAGACTCCGTCTCAAAAAATAAAATTAAAAAAAAATGATATAAAATAAAATAAAAGCTGGTGGTCAACAGTTGATTAGATTTAAAAAAATGTATATATACACCATGGAATACCATACAGTCATAAAAATAATAAAATCATGCCCTTTGCAGCAGTGTGGATGGAGCTGGAGGCTATTATTCTAAGTGAACAAACCCAGAAGCAGGAAATCAAATCATTTCACATTCTCACAAGTAGGAGCTAAATAATGGGGACACATGGACATAAAGATGGAGATAACAGACACTGAAAACTCCAAAAGCGGGGAGGGCGACAGAGGAATGAGGGTTCATAAACTGCCTATTGAGTATAACGTTCACCATTTGGGTGACAGGTGCACTAGAAGCACATTCCCTACCATCACGCATGGAATGGCCATGTAACAAATAATCTCTGCATCTAAAATTAGAACATAAGATAAATACAATAAAAAGATGGTGGTGACAATTAGTAAGCTCTGCCTGATATGGTTTGGCTTTGTGTCCCCACCCAAATCTCATCTTGAATTGTAGATCCCAGAATCTCCACAGGTTGTGGGAGGGACCCCGTGCGAGATACTGAATCATGCTGTTCTCATGATGTTGAATAAGTCTCATGAGAGCTGATGGTTCTATAAAGCACATGCCCTCTTCCCTACTGCCATGTAAGATGTGACTTTGCTCCTCATTCGCCTTCAGCCATGATTGTGAGGCCTCTTCAGCAATGTAGAACTGTGAGTCCATTAAAACTCTTTCCTTCATAAATGACCCAGTCTCGGATGTGTCTTTATTAGCAGCATGAGAACGGACTAGTACACTGCCCTTTCAAGCTGATAATCAATCAACTCAAGGATATGTCCAGAGATTCCTTACCTCCCCAAACTCCAGCTTAAGGGTTTCAGGGCTGACACGGGATGTGTCAGTTTATGCAAGCTAATGCATAAGCAAGCATACCAAGGGGACAGCTAGAAAATCTCTGCTCTTCTCTCCAACTTTCCCTGATAAACTATGCCAAAAATGCATTTCAAACTTCCATGTTTAAAATTATTTTTGAAATAATTATTATGCACCTCCACTGATAGGCTCATAGGACTTAATGTGAATAATATAATACATAATCCAAATCCTGTTGGAATTCCCAGTGTCTGTTATCTCTGTTTATGTCCATGTGTCCTTACTCTTCAGCTCCTACTTATAAGTGACAACATGCAATAGGCATGTAAACAAGAAGGCATTAAACTTGGAGGGAATAAAACTAGAAGTATTTTTGGCCGGATAGAAAAATGAAAGTCATGATAACAGTGAACAACAGGGGTATAGTTAACTTTAGTTGACGTTTCTGAATTTCTGTCTAAACTCACTCTATGACTACTACTTTTAGAAGTTTATTCCTCAAGAGAAGTGACTTGACATGTCAGTAAGTAGATTTTCCAATTACTGGAGGTAGGGCTAGGCAGGAGAGGTTTTTCCATCTGACCTAAAGAACTAAATTCAGATAAAATATTTTATACAAATTACACAATATTGTATACAATTTATACAAACATAAACTAAGACATTTCACCTCACCAAATCAGGATTCATTCATGATAGGGGTTGCCTTATGATTGTAATTACTTATAACATTTAAATATTCGAGTAAAAATATAACTCTCAATTACAAAAAGGCAGGACTTAAAACATATTTCCATAAAGACATAAAACTTAAATTTCCCTATATGTTTGTTAATGTCTTTGGTCAATTTAGTTTCAAATAGATAAATTACATTGTTAGACAAAGGTAATAGATATATAAAGTACGGATTATTGACTTTATATTTAGTATGTTTGCACGATATTTTTGGGAAATAAGCAAATGTTTATTAAACTATAAAAAGCTCTGAAAAACTATTTTATGAGTACTACTGTATCTGCTAGCCCACTTAATCTACATCAACAAGAGTTCATACAAGAAGATATATCATCAGGAAGCCAGGATTTCAATCTGCCTCTTATCACAGTAATATGAAGTCAATCTCCAAAATAAAAAAGATGGGTGGAAGAAGTTAATGAACCCATTTATCTTAATGTATGGAAAATCTAATGCCAAAACAGCAGATGATATTTTAGTCACTATTTTCCTAGTGCATCCTACATTATGGAAGAGTTATTTTATAGCATCTGATAACATTTCTTTTGACTTCTATTTGTATGAAATAATAGTTTAAATATAAAGAAATGTTTTCATGTAGAATGTATTCAAATGCTAAAATATACATACATGTTATTCTCATCACGGTTGTAACAAATCTTTGCTTATTAATGAACTACCTTTAAATAATAGAACATTGTTTAGGTTTTGAAATGAAAGGGAAAGAACCTCTACAATGCAGTTTTAACCTTTTTACAACTAGAAAATAGTCTCAGACTTTAAGTGTTTTATTTAAATTTAACTCTAGAAATAACAGTGCACTTCTCAAAGCTCTGTAAGTCTCAGTAACTTTGTATTAGTTGTAAAATTTAAAGAACTAAGTCAGCAGACTTGGCCCTCAGATATTTTATTTTAAAAACAAAAACTAAATGAATCTTGTACTTTAACGTAAAAAGTAAAACTGACCCTGAATAAGTTCAGTGGATTATATCAATGTCAGCATCTTTGTTACGATACTGTCCTATAGTTTGGCCTACATTACCACTGGGGGAAGCTAGGCAAGTGGCAGTCAAATATCTCTGTATTATTTCTTATAACTGCCTATGAACATATAATTATCTCAGAATTAAAGCTTAATTCATAAAACTAGCTTCTTTCAAATATAAATAACCAAAGGTTATATTTCTTGAGGAAAAATCCAGACTTGAACACTTTCAATGTTTAGAATTTCCTCAGTCAATTTAACATGTGATATGACCACTTAGCTATTTTGAAGGTGACAACTTTTTGTTCCCTTGTCCGAAACACAGAATGAGTTTTACAAAATATCACTTACAAAGAGATTGGTCAGTTTATCGCATCAGATATGAAGATATGAATGTTAGATTATGCAGGGAAAATTTCAATTTGGAACCACAAACAATAATTCCTGAGAAATCTGCTGTAAAAAGACATCAACATAGTGAAGGATTACAAAGATTTCTGTTTCTTATATTTTGCTTTATAAAGCAGAAAGAGTATTTGCCAAAGTCCTTACAGAAACACTGAGAAATTTTACTTTAATCAGAAAATAAGGAGATACCCTAAGTTTTAAAAATACTTCACGCAAAATGTGTATCATGCAGTTCAACAAAAAGAATCTCAAGGACAGCATCTGAAATAATTGGGGTAGGAAATTCCATAAGCAAACATTACTAATTTAGATTAACCAAGCATTTCTTTGCTAGAAATTAAACCCATTATTTTATTTCACCAATTAACTTTATTATGGAACACAAACCATCTATGCGTGCATGTGTCAGTCCCAGCATACACATTTGATGCTAGATGATAAATGTTGCAATTTGCAGGGTAAAGTTAGTATTTGCATTACTCCGTTGTCTCTTAATTTTAAACAGAATTGGCACCTCTTCCTGGAAGACATCCTGTCCTTTCCTGTGCCATTTCAAGGGTTGTTAACTTTTTCTGACTGCTGTAGTTCTTAACATATCCTATGACACTGTTGTTTACATATGGGTTTTTAAAATAGATTGAGAACTTTTAAATTTATGAAGTGTGTGTAAAAGAATGTATGATCATTCATATTCCCATTTCATGAAAAATTAAATCATATTTTGGACGTAAAAATTGTTAAAGGAAAGCTTTTCTATAAATATTTTCTTTTAATAGTACTTTTAATCATTGAAATTTAGATCATTCAATTATGGAGATTTCTTCATTGAAGAGAAAATATCTCTTCAAAACTGGAAATAAGCTGAGCTTTATCAACTAAATTTATAGGAATACAGGCTTCAGAGGTATTAATTTATCTTACAATATTTTCCCTTCTAAAATTTGTCATGTTTTGTCACAGGTTTAAAGTGCAAGGCAACTATTGACATGAAAGATAATGTGGTATATGTAGTATAAGTGAACCTGATCTTTTCTCAAATATTTATTATTTTTATTTTCTTTGCTGTCAAGAAGAGTGGTAACAAATATGTATTATTTGTAAAGCCCCACAAAATTTGTATGAAAATAATTGTTGCATGAACCAGACATGCTTTCTGTGATATTAATCTGCAATATTCTGCAAGCCCCCAAAAAAATTCACATTCATTACAAGAAGCTTATTTCAGCATTTTACCTGTCAGAAACAGTGATTAATGTACTTAAAAGTAATTTTTGCAAACACTGTTATAATATAGTCCATGTGTAATATACATGTGAAAGCAAAGTCTGCAAAAAGTAGGATGTTATCCCTTCCTTGATTAGTTCAAATTATTTCATCAGCTAAATTCCTTTGAGATGTGTAAGATAAGGTGATTCTTCAGAGGAACTTTGGACGGGAACTTATGACTGTAGTGACATGAATACATATGAAAGTACTTCATTTTTAAAATATAGAAAACAGACATGAAGAAAATGTACTTTAGAGTTTCAAATAACTGAAATCATCATTTTTTTCAAATGAGGCACTAAATAAGTGCATACGTCAATTTTTTTTCCAGCCTAGGCAATATGGCAATATATATAAGAACAAGTAAATATAACAAACAGTACAAGATTCATCTGGAGAAAAATAATTATACACGTGATAAAATACGAAAGAACAGAAGTAAACTCAATTGTTGATGTGGGATAAACTCATCACAGGATATCAATATATCACCAAGGTTTGCACATTTAAAACATGGGCAGGCAACAAGGAGGAGCTCTTGTGCAGGGATAGTGGCCTTTAATCTTCTATCTTCACTGTTTCATGAAAACGATAGGAATGTTAGTAATTTCAAAAAGCATCACAGCAGCATTCATTAGAGAAGACTTGTGTGAACTGCCTTTCACCTGCTGAGCCCTGTTGGAAGGAATCAGCTGTAGGAGGGAAGAAGGCATTTATAAAGGCAAAGATCTGGAAACAGCTCTGGCCATCAGGTACTGAGAGAGAAGAGGGAGAGCACAGCAAGCACACAGCCGTTGCGAACTCGATGGAGAAATAAACACTGTAAGAGGCAGTGGCCACAAGAACCAGCCTGTGGGTGGTATTTACAACTTAACTGTACCTCCTAGCTGGGTGTATTAGTCAGGGTTCTCTAGGGTGACAGGACTAATAGGATAGATGTATGCATGAAAGGGAGTTTATTAGGAGAATTGACTCACATGATCATAAGGTGAAGCCCCCAATATGCCATCTGCAAGCTGAGGACCCAGGAAGCCAGTCTGAGTCCCAAACTGCAAAAGTAGGGAAGCCAGCAGTGTCCCCTTCAGTGTGTGGCCGAAGACCCGAGAGCCCCTGGCAAATCACTGGTGTAATCCAAGAGTCTGAAAGCTGAAGAACTCAGAGTCCGATGTTCGAGGGCAGAAAGCACCCAGCACGGGAGAAAGATGGAGACCTGAGGACTTAGCCAGTCTGGTCCTTCTGCGTTCTCCTGCCTGCTTTTATCTTAGCCACAATGGCAGCTGCTTAGACAGCGCCCACCCAGATTGACGGTGGGTCTGTCTCCTAGTCCACTGACTCAAATGCTAATGTCCTTTAGCAATACCCTCAAAGACACACCCAGGAACAGTTATTTGCATCTTTCAATCCAATCAAGTTGACACTCATTATTAACCATCACACTGGGGAATAGCAAGCATCAGCTACCAACTACTGTCAGAAAACCATTCTGTACTCATTTAATCAAAGCTTTGCTATGCTTGGGTTGTATTACAGCACGAAGAAGAAGAGGCCTATCTTCTTATCATTTTTAATACACTGGTGCAGGAGGCAGAAATACAGAGGACTCTACCAATTGACCTGATTTCCAGAGAGGGACTATGCACTACCAGGAGTGAAAAATTTGCAGCATGCCACCCAGGGTAGGGGGACACACACATATCTTCCTCGTTTGATGAAAAAGTGGCACAAATTAGAGAACACTGGACAATAACTTTTATGAATTAAATTCAGAGAAGAATATGTGTAAGTAATAAAGAGGAGGTGCTTCTCTAAAGAGTGTGATATAAATAACTTTACTTAGAAAATATTTAAGGTCTAAATATTTTCTCATTGTTTGTCCTTGTTGGAATATTTAATACATAGACACTAAAGGAACGCTTGTGGCCAGGCTCTGTGGCTGTCGCCTGTAATCCCAGCACTTTGGGAGACT
Source organism: Symphalangus syndactylus (assembly GCF_028878055.3). NCBI lineage: Eukaryota > Metazoa > Chordata > Mammalia > Primates > Hylobatidae > Symphalangus > Symphalangus syndactylus. The sequence goes on from NC_072432.2 coordinate 87,546,934, forward strand.
GAGGGAGATGGATCACTTGAGTCCAGGAGTTTGAGATCAGCCTGGGCAATATGGCAAAACTCTGTCTCTACACACACACACACACACACACACTATATATATATATATATATATATATATATATATATACACACTTAAATTAGCCAGGGGTGGTGGCATGCGCCTGTGGTCTCAGCTACTCCAGAGGCTGAGGTGACAGGATTGCTTGAGCCCAAGAGGTCGTGGCTGCAGCAGTGAGCTGTAGTCACGCCACTGCACTCCAGCCTGCCAGCACAGCAAAACCCTGTCTCAAAAAAACAAAATCAAAAACAAAAAATGCTTGTGATAAAAGTGAGACACTGAGATTAAATGGAAAAGGGGGTTCCTTACACCCACTGCCTAGCTACCCAGCTCAAAATAAGAAGTTGCCGAGGCTGGGCGCGGTGGCTCACGCTTGTAATCCCAGCACTTTGGGAGGCCGAGGTGGGCGGATCACGAGGTCAGGAGATCGAGACCACGGTGAAACCCCGTCTCTACTAAAAATGCAAAAAATTAGCCAGGCGTGGTGGCGGGCGCCTGTAGTCCCAGCTACTCGGAGAGGCTGAGGCAGGAGAATGGCGTGAACCCAGGAGGTGGAGCTTGCAGTGAGCCGAGATTGTGCCACTGCACCCCAGCCTGGGCGACAGAGCCAGACTCCGTCTCAAAAAAAAAAAAAAAGTTGCTGAAACCCTTAGGGTCCCTGAGGGTCCCTCATCCTGACAACTCTCTCCCCCAGAGAGATTACCATTAGCCTGTATCTTGTGTGGTTTTTAATTCCTCTTTATTTTTATTAATAGTTGTACCATCATATGTGCCTCTAATATGTTGTTTAGTGTTGCATGCTTTGAACTTTATTCAAGTATACTCAAGAAGTATGTATCTTTCTGTGGTGTGCTATTTTCATTCAACATTGTGTCCTTGAGATTAATCTTCTTAACATTTATAGTTCCGGTCCCTCATTCACACTGCTGTGTAGTATTCCATTTGTAAACATGCTATGATTTGTTAACTTGCTCTCCTGCTAATCTTCAGTGCCCCGTTACCGTAGACAGAGCTGCCATGGATGCTCTTGTGTGTCCTTATGCACATGTGTCTGAGCTTCCTTGCTAGCTTCTTAGGGGTTGTGAGCATCTTAAAACATATTGTATAATTTCATATTGTTTTTTCAACCAGTGTGACAATCCATAATCTCATCTGCAGTGCATAAGGGCTGCAATATTCCCATGTTCAAATTGTCATTCATATGATCAAAAACATTGACTAATTATTTACTGCTTACTATATTAAGTAAAAATATTTGCAGTTTATGTACAAACTCATTTTTCTGGCTTATCACTGTCTGTTTGCTACTCTAAAACATAAACCTGAGTGCCAATCATGATGTGTGCCTCCCTGTCATTGCAGGAAAAATTCACAATTTTCAAGTTGCACAAATACAAGTTTAATTTTAATTTTATCTATAATGGTATGATTTCAATCAGAATTGCTCTATCACTAGCAGAAGATAGAGCTTTGCCAAACCCCACCGTGCAAAGGAAGTGTGCATATAGGTTAAGAGATGTGAATGCAACCATTTTCTTTTTTTTTAGCATAAAAAACCTGCCCACCTACGGGAATGCAAACAATTTACTCCATTTTTCATTCACAAAATGTTGACAGTGCATTCCATAAAATGTTTTACGATGACTAAATGAGATAATATATGAAAAGCCGCTAATAATACAACGCTCAGTATCAAGCAGACATTCAATAAAGCTATTGTTATTCAGCAGCAACGCATTGATAAATCACCAACTTTGAGGGCTACTCTAATAACAAACAGGTATAATATAACCATATTCATTAAAAATATAATTTCTCCAAAGTTGTAACTTCAATAATATTTAATATTCCAGGTAAGATAACCTTACTATATTTTAAAAGCCCAGGTGTTCTTTATCGTAATAAAAATGTAGTAATCTGCAGATGAGATTATTAGATCAGAGACTAACACACTTCTTCGTAGAAATTAACTGGGTTCAAAGAATGTACATTCTTTCCAGACATACATCATGCACACAGGCATATTGTCTCTGGTCTCAAGACTGAATTCAAGGCTAGCCTTTTGAACATCTACATCTTATTAAATTATGTTTACACTAAGTTAAAAGCATTTTAATATAATTATCACTGAGGCTTGTCATCACTTACAAATCCCAGAAGGATTGTGTTGCATGACAAAGCAGACCAGAGATCCAGATCCTAAGTGGCAAACAAGACTCCTTCTCACCTCCACACAGTGCTGTCAATCTGCACTGACGGCAATCTCTGTATCACTAACATCTGTTAATGTCACACACATGTTGAGAGCAGGCTAGGTCTTTTCATAGAACCAGACGGACAGAGAGAAATGGAAAATGAATATTAGCTTTAATGAATGGATGCAGAGGATCAAATATTATCCTTAAAAGACTATTTTTGGTTCTTTTCATCTCCTTTCTCCCTATTTAGCTATATTTTTCATGAGGAATATTAATGCATTATTAGTCCACAAGTTCAACCTCTGTGCACTGAGAAATAGGATTAGCATGGCTTATAAAATTTATCTGGGGGGAGGTTTCAGCTATCGAAGAATTATAGGGTGTATTAATTCTTACTTATTTAAGTTACAGACGGTTAAGCCAGGAATTATGTACTTATAATTAGGTACAGAATCGATAGCGATCCCATGGTTGTTACTTATCTATCACTTCTGTTCCAAATGCATTTAAGTTGCTTGCAAATGCATACAATATAGCAATATAAAATACTTAAACTCTTTAGAAAGAACCTTTAGAAAATACAAAAAATAGGGAAGGAAGATGGTGTCAGAAATGTGGTCAGTGAACAAATGGACACTTTGAAGAATCATGCACTGAGTCAGGGCAGAGCACAAATTTGACTTTGAGTTTTCTAATTAACATGCAGAAAGGAGAAAATATAACCAGTAACAAGACCGTGCATGATATATTCTAGTTATTTGGGAGAACACCAATATGAAATAAGAGAAAATATTTCCTACGGCCCCTCATGAAGATAAGGTTTTATGATGGCTAAAGCAGTTCAGTAAGAAGCGACTGTGTTGGGCCCAGTACGATGTGGTCCAGTTAGGCTTTTTTTTCTTTTTTCTTTTTTTTTTTTTTTTTTTGAGACATAGTCTCACTCTGTCGCCCAGGCTGGAGTGCAGTGGTGCAATCTCGGCTCACTGCAAGCTCCGCCTTCCGGGTTCACACCATTCTCCCGCCTCAGCCTCCCAAGTAGCTGGGACTACAGGCGCCGCCACCACGCCTGGCTAATTTTTTGTGTTTTTAGTAGAGACGGGGTTTCACCGTGTTAGCCAGGATGGTCTCGATCTCCTCACCTCATGATCCGCCCGCCTCAGCCTCCCAAAGTGCTGGGATTACAGGCGTGAGCCACCGCGCCCGGCCAGTTAGGCATTTTTGATGGTCTCACTTCATCTTGAAACACATTTTAGATAACATGGCAGAATGGATGGCTTCGTTTCCTCCAGGCCATCTTTCATAAATATTATTTATCTTATCCACGTGTCTGAAAAGTATCCAGCTGCAGTGAATTCGTGATTATAGTCCCAGACAAGTACCGGGAAAGCTGTAATTCTATGTTTTCATTTACAAACAAAGCTTTACACTCCAAAAGTCAACAAAATTGCATGTAGCACAAACATCCTCATGTGAAAAGCAGGAGCTGGATAAAGATGGGCCCGAACAGGCCGCTCAATTTCTGATTTGAAAGGTACAGAAGCAGCGCTGGCAGTCAAAGTGAAGAGTTCCTCAGAAAACAATTTTGGGACTACTTTAATGCAAAGAAAAGCAGGAAATAAAGTTCAACAGCTGCATTCCATAAAGCATACTGGCAGTCATTTGTCAAAAAAATAAATAAAATTAAAATTAAAAATAAAACTCTTCTAGTGAAAAATGGCTCAAGCCTTAGGAAGGAAGAAGGAAGAGAGAGGAAGGGAGAGGAGGAAAGAAAGCAGCTCCAGCTACGGTGCTTGGTTTTGAGCAACAAAGATTCCTGAAATACTTTCCAAAATAAACCTGTGGCAAAATGCTGAACTTGGAAACAGAAATAGACAACTTGATGCACAAAATAATCAGTTCTAAAATAGTCAAAATGTACAAAAGGATACAAAGCATTTGTGGTGTTGACTGAGAAATTAACCATGTACATTTGCTAAACGTAGAAATCTGGGGACAGAGACTGAAAAATACAATGATCCCCAAGACTATTTATTTTGGCATTACTTATTTATTAAGTAAATACATAAAATTGAAAGTCTTTCCTATAACCTGCTTCTCCAAATCTCTCAGAGTCTTTGTTTCAGGTCTGGTCTGGCCTCCCTCATTTTTGTTCTCAGTCTGCCTGGATCCTGAGGTCACTGGATTCTGTGCTCCCAGCGCGTGTCCATTCCACAGTGGAATGTGAGAAAGTAGTAAAACACAACAATACAAATAAATAAGATTCTATGTTTGAGTCTGAGTGAGAGCAGCTAGAGGTGACTTAGATTAACTGAAAAAGGTGTAAAAGAATTTTGCTAAAATCATGCCTCAAAGAGTCTACAGTAGTAATCGTGTAATACAGCACTACGCCACACGAGGGCACTATATGGTCAGCTTACTCAGATGAAAGCAAAATGTAAAAGGAGTTTATAAGAACAAGATTTGATGAAAATAAAATTACATTCTCTCCCAGGTAATAAAAAAAATCAAAATTCTGGAACATTTAAAGACCCTATGTGTGGTTTGTAATAAAATGGTAATAGCTTGACTTGCTCTCATTCATTTCACCTGCAGCTTGGCCCCTATCAGTTTTTCAAACAGCTTAGGAATTTTTCAACGTAAAGTCCTTTACGCATTCTATTTATCTCTGCCTAGGACACTCTCTGACCTCACTGTAATCTTTTAGGTCCCAGCTGAAATGCAATTTCCTCAGAGACAGCTAACCTAGACACCTTACCTAACGCAAGTCTCTCTTATGCAACATGCAACTGTATGTCAGCCCTCGGTGTATTTTAGTCATGGCACTTACCGAAAGTATTTTATTTATGCACATCGCACATTCCTATGTGAGTTTTGTCTGTTCCTTTCAATATGCTTTAAGCTCCATGAGGCTAAATACCTGTCAGTTTTGGTCACTGTCTAATCCCCAGAGCCTAGGACAGTGGGGCATAATAGAAACAAAGCTACGTGTTGAATGAATGAATGAATGAATGAATCTCTGTGACTGTGGCTTATTTCTCCCTACAAAGTTTGACTGAGCCCCACACTCTCACAGAAATCTTTACAATAATAACAAAAAAGTAGTGAATGTCACCATGTGTTTTCTGACCAATAAACCTGAGAACTTGTCTGGAGGTTATATGAATTATGGAGCGTTCTGATATACTCTTTATTCAACATTGCTTCTCTTCTATTTAAAAACCTGCCCTTCTTTGGAAAGGGTGAAGTGGGACAGGCTGAAGAACACAGATGTTTGAGGGAAGAATGCTTACATTCACCCACTTTGTGATAACTTTACCCTTGTTAAAACGGAAATACAGAAAAGAGGTTACGGAGGAGTTTAATGCTGCCCTTTCTTAGCACAAGAACAACACAATTCTCTTTTCTTTGTCTCCAACTTTACAGGTACTTACTGTGGCGTATAAAATGGTCACTTACAAATTAGACCAACAAAAGGGTATTAAAAGTATTTGTTTATGGGACATCGGGGTGTAAAACACACCACTCAACATCGTGATGTAACTTTACACGACAATAGGGAAGGAGATAGAAAAGACAAAATGCACGGGGTGGGGGAACAACAGCAGGGCAAAGTGATCCGAAGACAATCTCCACAGAGTTCCAAGATCATGTGGATTCCAAAAGGCCAGAGGCCATTTGCTCCTTGATATTATCTCCAGGCTTAGCGTGATACTACAATGTAATTGTGGATTAAGTAGATAAGTGCGTCTTGAAGGCTTAAACCAAAACTATTGTTGGTCATAAAGAGGTGGCCATGTTTTTTTGTTTTGTTGGTTTGGTTTTTTGTTTTTTTTTTTTTTGGCTGAGGAAGAATTGGTTAGGGTATAAGGTCTGCATTTCAGGCTTCCATCATCAAAGACTGACAAATCCAGGAGAGCTGGAGTGAAGGTTAGGTCTTCCCCAGCCGTGGTCTTCACAGAGTAGAGGATCAGACTCCAGCAGGACTAAGGGGAATTCGGTGACCTTGTTACTCATAGGTCAGTAGCTTGGGGTTGCGCTTTCTCCTTTTTTCAACCTGTAGTTGACGCAGCAAAAAGGCCCAGAACTGGCGAAGGAACAAAGCAGCAAAAAGTGAGGCCCAATAAAAGCTTCAGGCTCAAGAAGACCCCTGAGAAACGAAAGGGAGAGACTATTCCAGGGGACAGTAGGTGAAAAGGAGATAACTAAAAGCACAGTGGCAAAATGTTCTTACACGTAAGGGATGTTCGTTAATGGACAAATATTCATGGCACTATGATCTGTTAGGACAAATGTAGAATCATCTGTATGCTTTAAATACCTTGTGTGTAAGATTTTAACTGTTTATTAGAAGTCCGAGAACCCCGTTTAAGGTATCTGGATATTCCCTCCCCTTCCTTTCCAAGATTCAGACACTACTAATGGTGTAGCAGGATGAGCTGCAGACAAAACCCCTCAGACGCCGAGTTGTAGAAGGAAGGGCTTTATTCAATGGGGAGCATCAGCAAGCTACTGCCTCAAAACCCGAGCTCCCCAAGTGCACAATTTCTGTCCCTTTTAAGGGCTCACAACACTAAGGATTTCACAAGAAAGGGTCGTGATTGATTTGAGCAAGCAAGGGGTACCTGGCAGGGGCTGCATGCACCGGAGGTCAGAGTGAAACGGAACAGGGCAGGGAGTTGCACAATGTTCTTCCATACAATGCCTGAATTCTATGGGTAACATCGGGTTCTAAGTCATGAGTTGATTTTTAGCTACTAAGTTTAGGCCAGGCAGGCCCAGGCCTGGTTTTGGGTCTGGCGCTGGGCTGCCTGTCTTTGATTTCACTTCCTTGTTTTTTTCTTAAAACAGGTACTGAGTATAAAACAGTATAAAACAATATGAGAGGGTCTCTCTCTTCCCTCAAGGGTAAAAATAAGATTGCAACAAATCTAAACTTTATGGAAGTCAAATAAAAAACACTTAAACATATGTAAATAATTGCATACATAAAATATTGCATTAAAATGCCTCCTAAGTGTCACGTAGTCTTTAAACAAATACATTTTCAATGATGGCACAGCTTTTTGGTTCTGTTTCTATTTTAATCTCTGATATTCGCACATACCTGTGCACACGTGGAAACATCTATTACTGTTTCAAAAAGACAACTATTAGCAAAGTTCTTACATACACCTGCATATCATGCATTAGAATCAAGTACTTTATTCATTTCATGTCTTCAAAATTACGTTAATGTACTAATCAGGTATTCCATCCTTTCTACAGTATGATCGTCCTAGAATAAGCCACCCAACTTTCTCAAAGGTGCAAAATGACCATATTTAAAGTTTGGATGAAATTTAATTCATCTTTAATTTGTTTCTGTCACTTTACTATGTTCTGGGGTGTTTTTTTAATCTCTCTCTCGCTCTCTCTCTCCCTCTCTCACTGTCACACACACACAAACACACATGCCTGGTGCTGTCAGCTCTGAGATTTCTGATGATCAAGAGAAACAGGACATCTTTTAAACTTGAAGTACATTCATATGTCAATGAATGACAATGTGTTTGCGCCATTACAGACAAAATCACAGCAGACTTTATTTCCAAAAGCCAAAAATGTAGGGCTCAATCAACATAAAATGTCATAAGCAATAATTAAATAAATGCCAATAGAATGACCTTATAATTTTCAAACCCATGTAAGATAAAGCTATAAGAGATATCCAAATGCCAATACATATGATATTAATACCTGTGTTTTGTGGTATTAAGAACACGAAAAAATAGAAAATTCTATGGAGTTCAAAGTTCTTTAAAGTTAGATGGAAAAGGTATTCATTGGTATTCCCACGAAGTTTTACGGTTTAGTTGGAAAATACACATCTGTTTCTTAAGAGCTAAAATAATGCATTCAACATACAGACAAATGACCAATGTAGGTGGGAGGGCAGAGTTCTGCGATTAGACAGGAGAATTAGAAAATCTGTTCCAAGTAACTCCAGGGAATGGGTGGTATAACTTCCTCCTTGAGGTCTGAGGGTCACCAACATAAAAGCTCTACATAAGTTTTTATTAGTAGCTCAGAAAAAAAAATAGAATCTAAAAAGATCAGTCAAAATCCTGGCAAAGATTTCCGGTCATAATAAATCATAGTCGCGCAGGATGACATGATCTCCCACAGCATAAGATTTAGAATTAAGTGTTTGGTATTGTGAGTATCTTCAGTTACCAGATAGTCGTTGCTTTCATGATGTGTACACGTCTCCTTAGCCTCGGCAGGGTTTCCAATTAAGCATAGAAATACTTTAAAAATTTGAAATCCTAGTAAAGATAGTTTGGCATTGGAAAGGATCCAATCTGTGTTGGAAATCTACATACGTGTAATGTTTAAGAGAACTTCGCTTATGAGAGAAAGCTTCATTTTGTTTTTTGAGAGAGAGTCTCACTCTGTCGCCCAGGCTGGAGGGCAGTGGTGGGATCTCAGCTCACTGCAACCTCCCCCTCCCAGTTCAGGCAATTCTCCTGCCTCAGCCTCCTGAGTAACTGGCACTACAGATGCACCCCACCATGCCCGGCTAATTTTTATATTTTTAGTAGAGACAAGGTTTCTCCAGGTTGGCCAGGCTGGTCTTGAACTCCTGACCTCAGGTGATCTGCCCTCCTTGGCCTTCCAAAGTGCTGGGATTACCGGCATGAGCCCCCATGAGCAGCAGAGAGTGAGTTTTAAAGGTACAATATCTAATATGCAGTTGAGTACTTGAAACAGATATTTGATTTTAAATTTCTTACTAATATAAACAATATTGGAACATTTGGCAAAGCGTTTGGATTCACCATATTGATTGTTCTTACAAAAATAAAATTATCGGGGAAATTTTATTTGTAGATGCAGACACTAAAGAACTTAAGTGAAATAAAATATATTACATTTGGAATTCCTAGTGAATTGGAATGATGGTTTCATAATTTCAAACTTAAAATATGTAATTATTTGCTTGATTTTGACATGGTATTTTAAATTGATATTTTAGTATTTATATATTATTTTGGAACAACTAGATGCATTTTAGGGTCACTATTTTTATTAATTAGATTTATAAAAGTTATTTAGATATGCAGAAAAAATTTACTGTCCTAAATTTGAAGCACTCAAAAAATAAGTTATAAAGGTTTATAAATAAATTTAAAAATATTTGAAAATGTTTTACATTTGTAAACAAGATTAAAAAAATTCATAAGCCCTTAAAATAATTGCTGCAATTTCCCATTTTAAAAATAAAATAATCTCAATAATGAAAGAGACCTAGAGAAGAACTAGGCTTATAAATCTATAAATTGAATAGCAAATGTTAAAAATGAGCTTTAGAAGTTTTCTCTGCACAAAAAAGAAGACAAAAGAAGTCATTAAACCCTACATTCATTTTTAATTACAAGTCGGATATTATTTAAGAGAGCAATAATATGTCCCCTTTCATGTAATGTCCAGAATTCAAAGGAACCACAGGATGTCATGTCGTTTATTCTCCGAAGTGGAATGCCATCAGTTCCGCAGATAATACTGATTAATTTGAGCCAGCCTTCCACCTACATCCCCTATGCAAATAAACTTTATAAAGCCTTTCATTACATTATATACAAATATTTCTTCTCTTCATCAGTCATATTCTAGTTATAGAGTATGACACACACACACACGCAGTTTTCCATGTGCTACCAGTTGTGTTCCCAGGGAAGGAGAATGTCAGATGGATACTAACAAGAAGGATGTCTTTTATGGAATTCTCTTGGGATCAATACCTAGGAAAGTAGAGAGAAGCATGGTAGGACAAGGAGAGAAAGTGGGCTGGATGCAGCTTCAGCCTATGGGGACACTGGTAAAATAACACTTCAGAGTTGTATAAAGGCCAAGTTCTAGTTGGAACGGATAGACTGTGCCTTCATATCCGTATATTGATCAGTCATTGGTTGCAGGCAGTTGAGGCCATCCTTAAAGAGGGCTGTGATCACAGCACCCATCATACAATGTAACCTCATTCTGAGGATGTTCCTCACACCTCTATCATTCTTGCATCTTGATTGTTCATTACCAGGTCCTACTTTTCTACTTAATTTTAAAGTGTTGAAGTTCCTCATAATTTCTTTTCCCCACTCTTCATGCAATATACACTCAATGCAATCTCACCTACTCCCATTCTTTCCTTTAATAATGATAGACTGAAGGGACCCAAATTTATATCTGTACCAGATATTTCTTCTAGCTCTAGACATATATTTGCAAAACCTACTTGTAGAATTCTACTCATGATCTTCCCCCACTTCCTGTTCTTTCCCAAACAATCTTTCTTTTTTCTTGCTCCACAAACAGAAACTAGAATGATTTCTTTAAAAATACAAATGAGGTCAAGTTACCCTTCTGCTGAAACTTTTCGGTATCTTCTCAGTACCCTTCAGATAAGGTAAGAACATTCTTAAAATGACTCTTTCAAAGCTCTGCACATTCTGATCTACGTTTCTTAAGTTCCTCTCTAGGTTAATTTTACTTATTCATAGTTCCTCCTTGATCCCTGTCATTCGGTGACTCTTTCTTTATTTTTAAAGTATCTGTTTAAATGGCATTTCTTTAAAAACTCTTACTCATTGTCCAAAAGTAGTTAAGGATTTTGTTCTATAATATCACTCTATGTTTGTGTTTATTCAAATGACAAAATTATTTACTTTATTCTTTTGTTTCATATATTTTTCTTCTGTTTGACCGTGAGTTTCAAGGGGGCAGGGGAACAGATTATCCTATTTTGTTTGTTTTTAGTCTATCCCCAGTGCCTAGAATAAGGCTTGATGCACAGAAAACATTTTATGTATGTATATGCTGAGAAAAGCAGTATGATTGAAGAATGCATAAATAGTGACTGGAAAATGAACATGCGAATCCCAGCACTTTGGGAGTCCGAGGAGGGCAGATCACGAGGTCAGGAGTTCGAGACCAGCCCAGCCCACAGGTGAAACCCCGTCTCTAGTAAAAATACAAAAATTAGCCAGGCATGGTGGTGGACACCTGTAATCCCAGCTACTTGGGAGGCTGAGGCAGCAGAATCGCTTGAAGCCAGGAGGCAGAGGTTGCAGTGAGCCAAGATCGTGCCAGTGCACTCCAGCCTGGGCAACAGAGTGATACTCTGTCTAAAAAAAAAAAAGAAAAAAGGAAATGTACATGCATAATTTAGCATGTGTTTCTACCACTGAACACAGTGTGGGCAACATAGGAATATACATCAGGATGATGCAGATGAGTAAATAATTCTGAATTATTTAATAGTCAGGATTTATAGCTAGGATTATTTCCAAAGGCCTATTGATATACAATGGAGATGGATGAGCATGTACTACTTGAGGGCAGAGGAAAATCAATGAAAAATAGGGAGTAGAAATCAGAAGACAACAAAGAGGATGGCAAGATAATTGCTTTTCCAAAATAATACAAATGAACACACTGAAAAACAGGCATGGGTAAGTTCACTATGGCAAAATGTCCAAATATATACTGGGAAGCAAATGGAAAGTTTTATCTTGACTTTCGAGGTGAATAGAGATCTACAGGGATAAATAATATTTTATAGCTGAGAAAACATGTGAAAAAGGGGAGAAATGGCCGGGCACGGTGGCTCATGCCTGTAATCCCAGCACTTTGGGAGGCCGAGGCTGGCGGATCACCTGAGGGCGGGAGTCTGAGACCAGCCTCACCAACATGGAGAAACCCCGTCTCTACTAAAAACATGAAATTAGCTGGGCATGGTGGCGCATGCCTGTAATCCCAGCTACTAGGGAAGCTGAGGCAGGAGAATCGCTTGAACCTGGGAAGCAGAGGTTGTGGTGAGCTGAGATTGCACCATTGCCCCAGCCTGGGCAACAAGAATGAAACTCTATTTCAAAAAAAAAAAAGAAAAACAGGAGAAACTTGCCCCAAATCATTTGGTTAAAAAGTAGCATATTTAAAATGTGAACCAGCCAGGTGCGTTGGCTCACACCTGTAATACTAGCAGTTTGGGAGGCCGAGGCAGGCAGATCACCTGAGGTCAGGAGTTTGAGACCAGCCTGGCCAACATGGTGAAACCCCATTTCTACTAAAAATACAAAAATTAACTGGGCGTGGTGGCGGGTGCCTGTAATCCCAGCTACTTGGGAGGCTGAGGCAGGAGAATCACTTGAACCCGGGAGGCGGTGGTTGCAGTGAGCCGGGATCGCACCACTGCACTCCAGCCTGGGCGACAGAGTGAAATCATGCCTCAAACATAAATAAATAAATAAAAGTGAACCAGTTTCTTTCTAACCTCCAAATGCACAATATTCCACGACACCAACCCTACACCAAAGAAATCTGTAGAAGTTTATAAAAATGGTTATTGACTGATTTTTTTTCAGCACCAGAATCAACTATCCTGACTCTAGCTTTGGAAACGTAAGTTAAAAAAAGAGGAAAATAACTTCGAAGGAAGTAATTCTTTGAAAGCCATTAGGACAACACAATGATTTGAGGGTCTTGTGCTTTTCCATGAAAAGGTGGGGCTAAGTCTGTTGTAGAGGGTGAAGGAGACACAGGAGTTAAAAATGTACCAACACGGTGGCCCTTGGAAATAACTTGTAAGATCAAATGAAAATCGCAATCGAGACTGTCACTTTTTGATCAGATTGTTTTCAATTGATAATGAGTGCAGGCCCGCAAATGTGTATGGGTGTTATGTGGCATATCAAGGTACATTTCTGCAGAACATACTCAGTGCAATATGGCTTGTGGATTCAACATTCCTTTATATAATTGCACTCAACTAATGTATGCCTTGGAAAGCAAGCTCATCAAACATTATGTCTTAACAGACTTCTGAAAGAAAAACTGGAGTTCCTGGTGGCTCTTAAACAGTCTGCTGGTTATTTTATGGCATAGAGGAGAAAATTTACCCTAGAGAAATCTAGCCGAGCACATCCTCAGACTGATCACATTCACCTTCTCATCATGGTTCCAGTCTCAATTAAAAAAAAAAAAAAAAAACAAAGAATCATATATGAGTAATCTGTTCTGAATCATACAGGGATAATCCATGCTGAGATAATACTTATGCATCTGTCTTTGAACATGTCTAGAATATTTACTAGGAAGACTCACTATCAAAAGGGATTTTGGCATATGTGCATTAATTCAGCAAGCCTCATTTCTTCAATACCAAACATGTGCCAGACATTGTCCTAGGAAGAGAGGATTTAGAAAAAAAAAAAAAAAAAGATATATTTACATGCAGTCCAGCCACAGAAAAAGATAAGTAAGTAATTAAATGCAGGAGTATACTATAGCTTCAAAGATAAAACTTATGAAGGTCTAGAAACTAGCACACATAGGATAAAACAGTCACTTCTACATAAGAGGAGGCGATTATCAAGAAGATTCACATAAGATTCAGTATTGAGCTAAGGTTAAAGAGAGAAGCAGTGTTCTTGGACCAAGTTTTCTGGGAGGTGGGAGAGTAAAAGAAGTCAGGGACCAAAGGAAGCTACAACAGAGAGCACTGAACGAGCAGCCTTGCAGGTCTGACCCAGAGTGTCATCTGAGAAAATTACAGGCAGTTTGATTGGCTGGGGCACAGGCCGTGAGGTGGGGCATGATGAGTGACAGCTGGAACCAGGCAAGGCTCATAAATGTCACACTAAGGAATTTTCACTGTTTTCTACCAGCCACTGGAAGAAACTGAAGAGCTTAAAGCAAGATAATGGCACATCACAAAAAACATGGATTCGAGGTGGTAAGACAAAAAGAAGTTACCGTAGCAGAAGCATTAGGAAGTAGACTTGTATAATTTAACCGCAAAATAAGTACTTTTCCTACCCCCACAACAACATTCCAACACACAGAACTAATGTGGGTTATTAATTATTTCACACTGTTCCCTACTGAAACAACATACTTTCAACTTTGTTCTTTCAGTTCTGAGTGTGCTTATCTGCAAAGATATATAACCTAGTCTCCAAGTCTTATAATAGAAAATTAGTACAGGTGACTTGTCTATTTTCAAATGGGGAGAAAAATATAATAGAAATAGATGCATTTAGTCCTTCTGAGTTAACCAGCTAAGCTACATGAGGAGGAGGAGATTATATCAAAATTTTAAACTTTTAAAAGTAATTAAACATTATAACCACAAACGAACATATATATGTATTTTTTTCCTTCAGGAAATACTTTAGAGAAAAATTAAAATCCATGCTCCTGCCTTACTCAAAGCAAAATGATATTGGGTACAGCTGTTCATTTCAAAGGCCACTGCACATCTCCCATAAAAGCAGTGTGCTACAGTGATAAAAACTGCCCACCAATGGTCATGCCTATGCCCGTTTTCTAAGGTGTTTGCCACCCTCCTGTCAAGAGGTGAAGTCTGTTTCTTTAACTCCTGAATCTGGGTTGCCCGTGTGGCTTGTTTTGATCAATGAAATGTCACAGAAATTATGTTCTAGGACTTTTGAGCTCAGGTCTTCCGTTTCTACTTTCCCTTTCGGAACTCAGCTCCGCATAAAGAATTCCAGAATCTCCTGTTAAGGAGGGTAACCACACAGAGAGATGGGAGGGTGACAGGCCACAGGCAGAAACACAATCTCCATGGAAGAGACCCATGGCATTCCAGCCAACAGCAAGTACCAGGCCCCACATGCGAATGAGGCCAATGGGTTCCACTAGCTCCAGCTGAGCTGTCCCAGCCAAAACCATGTCAATCATGGACGAGTTCTCTCTTCTTCATCCTGCCCATATTGCTGTCTCATGGCATCATACCCAATAAAATGGCTGTGATTTGAAGTCACTAAGCTTTGGGGTGCTTTATTACATAGCAACTTATAAATAATAATGAGTAGTAAAATGCTTATTGCTAACTTTTCAGTGTAAAATTCCAGTGGCAGACCATGATGCCATGTAGAAAATATCTGGCTCAATTCGTACAAAAATGGCACAGCGTGTGGGACTCAGAGGAAACACCACAGTAGCAGGCCCTATATGCAGAGCAGGACACACAGGAAGCCAGTGTCCAAAGAGCTGAAGGTGACCCTGTGGCCTTTCAATATTCACACTAAGAAGCAAAAGCAATAGCACAGCATATCCTGGTTGGCGATGTGTGTGTGTGTGTATGTGTCAGAGCTGCATTAGAACAGACCACGTGGTAACATTGTCTAAAGAAAGAAATAGAAAATACATAGAAAGCTCTAAACTTGTTTTTCTTTAGAAGTTATGTCCCAACCATGATAAAAGTACTATTTTGTCCCCCTTGAGGAAACAAAGAAAAAACGACGATAACATTTCTACCCATTTTTTTTTTTTTTTTTTGCTGTTGTATCCATTTTATGATGCTTTGGAAGTACTATTTATTCTTACTTTTACAGCCAGTCAGAATGTGTTTGGGTTTCTCTTATTTCTGTCTTTTTAAAGCTTCAACATAAAAGTTCTTTAGTACATCACACATTGCAATATTAAAAGAAAACACTATCTTGCCTAAATAAGCAGTATCGTATAATATCCAGTCGAAACTAACTTCAATGTATGTGATATGAATATTGCTTTCTGAAAACTTTACGGTCTGTTTGGACCACTTAATATGTAATTTTTAAACTAGGATGCCACAGTGTTTAAACAGTTTTCACATCAGAAATGTAAGAAGTGCTTCTCCTCAGCAAATGTAAAAGAACACAAATCACAACAAACTATCTGTCAGACCACAGTGCAATCAAATTAGAACTCAGGATTAAGAAACTCACTCAAAATTGCACAACTACATGGAAACTGAACAACCTGCTCCTGAATGACTACTGGAAAAACAATAAAATGAAGGCAGAAATAAAGATGTTCTTTGAAACCAATGAGAAAAAAGACACAACATACCAGAATTTCTGGGACACACTTAAAGCAGTGTGTAGAGGGAAATTTATAGCACTAAATGCCCACAAGAGAAAGCAGGAAAGATCTAAAATCAACACCCTAAAATCACTATTAAAAGAACTAGAGAAGCAAGAGCAAACACACCCCAAAGCTAGCAGAAGTCAGGAAATAACTAAGATCAGAGCAGAACTGAAGGAAATAGAGACACAAAACACCCTTCAAAAAATCAATGAATCCAGGAGCTGGTTTTTTGAAAAGATCAACAAAACTGATAGACCGCTAGCAAGACAAATAAAGAAGAAAAGAGAGAAGAATCAAATAGACGCAATAAAAAATGATAAAGGGGATATCATCACCGATCCCACAGAAATACAAACTACCATCAGAGAATACTATAAATGCCTCTATGCAAATAAATTAGAAAATCTAGAAGAAATGGATAAATTCCTGGACACATACACCCTCCCAAGACTAAACCATAAAGATGCTGAATCCCTGAATAGACCAACAACAGACTCTGAAATTGAGGCAATAATTAATAGCCTACCAACCAAAAAAGGTCCAGGATTCACAGCTGAATTCTACTAGAGGTACAAAGAGGAACTGGTACCATTCCTTCTGAAACTATTCCAAACAATAGGAAAAGAGGGAATCCTCCCTAACTCATTTTATGAGGCCAGCTTCATCCTGATACCAAAGCCTGTCAGAGACACAACAAAAAAAGAGAATTTTAGACCAATATCCCTGATGAACATCGATGCGAAAATCCTCAAGAAAATACTGGCAAACCGAATCCAGCAGCACATCAAAAAGCTTATCCACCAAGATCAAGTTGGCTTCATCCCTGGGATGCAATGATGGTTTAACATACGCAAATCAATAAATATAATCCATCACATAAACAGAACCAAAGACAAAAACCACATGATTATCTCAATAGATTTAGAAAAGGCCCTTGACAAAATTCAACAGCGCTTCGTGCTAAAAACTCTCAATAAATGTGGTATTGATGGGACGTATCTCTAAATAATAAGAGCTCTTTATGACAAACGCACAGCCAATATCTTACTGAATGTGCAACAACTGGAAGCATTCCCTTTGAAAACTGGCACAAGACAGGGATGCCCTCTCTCACTACTCCTATTCAACATAGTGCTGGAAGTTCTGGCCAGGGCAATCAGGCAAGAGAAAGAAATAAAGAAATAAAGAGAAATAAATATTCAATTAGGAAAAGAGAAAGTCAAATTGTCCCTGTTTGCAGACGACATGATTTATATTTAGAAAACCCCATCATCTCAGCCCAAAATCTCCTTAAGCTGATAAGTAACTTCAGCAAAGTCTCAGGATACAAAATCAATGTGCAAAAATCACAAGCATTCCTATACACCAGTAACAGACAGAGAGCTAAATCATGAGTGAACTCCCATTCAAAATTGCCACAAAGAGAATAAAATACCTAAGAATCCAATTCACAAGGGATGTGAAGGACCTCTTCAAGGAGAACTACAAACCACTGCTCAATGAAATAAAAGAGGATACAAACAAATGGAAGAACATTCCATGCTCATGGATAGGAAGAATCACTATTGTGAAAATGGCCATACTCCCCAAGGTAATTTATAGATTCAATGCCATCCCCATCAAGCTACCAAAGACTTTCTTCACAGAATTGGAAAAAAACTACTTTAAAGTTCTTCTGGAACCAAAAAAGAGCCTGTATTGCCAAGCCAATCCTAAGCAAAAACAACAAAGCTGGAGGAATCATGCTACCCGACTTCCAACTATACTACAAGGCTACAGTAACCAAAACAACATGGTACTGGTACCAAAACAGATACATAGATGAATGGAACAGAACAGAGGCCTCAGAAATACCACCACACATCTAAAACCATCTGATCTTTGACAAACCTGACTAAAACAAGAAATGGGGAAATGATTTCCTATTTAATAAATGGTGCTGGGAAAACTGGCTAGCCATATGTAGAAAGCTGAGACTGGATCCCTTCCTTACACCTTATACAAAAATTAATTCAAGATGGATTAAAGACTTAAATGTTATATGTAAAACCATAAAAACCCAGAAGAAAACCTAGGCAATACCATTCAGGACATAGGCATGGGCAAGGACTTCATGACTAAAACACCAAAAGCAGTGGCAACAAAAGCCAAGATAGACAAATGGGATCTAATTAAACTAAAGAGCTTCTGCACAGCAAAAGAAACTACCATCAGAGTGAACAGGCAACCTACAGAATGGGAGGAAATTTTTGCAATCTACCCATCTGACAAAGGGCTAATATCCAGAATCAATGAAGACTTTAACAAATTTACAAGAAAAAATCGAACAGCCCCATCAAAACGTGGGCAAAGGATATGAACAGACACTTTTCAAAAGACGACCTTTATTCAGCCAACACACACATGAAAAAAGGCTCATCATCACTGGTCATCAGAGAAATGCAAATCAAAATCACTATGAGATACCATCTCACACCAGTTAGAATGGCGATCATTAAAAAGTCAGGAAACAACAGGTGCTGGAGAGGATGTCGAGAAATAGGAAGGCTTTTACACTGTTGGTGGGACTGTAAAGTAGTTCAACCATTGTGGAAGTCAGTGTGGCGATTCCTCAAGGATCTCAAACTAGAAGTACCATTTGACCCAGCAATTCCATTACTGGGTATATACCCAAAGGATTATAAATCATGCTACTATAAAACATGCACACATATGTTTATTGTGGCACTATTCACAATAGCAAAGACTTGCAACCAACCCAAGTGTCCATCAATGATAGATTAGATTAAGAAAATGTGGCACATATACACCATGGAATACTATGCAGCTGTAAAAAAGGATGAGTTCATGTCCTTTGTAGGGACATGGATGAAGCTGGAAACCATCATTCTGAGCAAACTACCGCAAGGACAGAAAACCAAACACTGCATGTTCTCACTCACAGGTGGGAATTGAACAATGAGAACATTTGAACACTGGGTTGGGAATATCACACACCAGAGCCTGTCATGAGGTGGGAGGTTGGGAGTGGGATAGCATTAGGAGAAATACCTAACGTAAATGAGGAGTTAATGGGTGCAGCACACCAACATGGCACATGTATACAAACCTGCACATTGTACACATGTACCCTAGAACTTAAAATATAATAATAATAAAGAAATGTAAGAAGTGCTAAATTACAGATTTTCAAATATTTAAGAGACATTAATATAATGCCATGTTTTTTCTGAACACTTATTAAGCACAGTTAACAAAAACAAATAGAAATGTTAAAGTTTTGTTAATATTTCATGTTAACTCCCATTTTTATTTTAATTAATTTCTGGCTTGAAACCATTGGAAATTTGTTTTTAACGAACAGAATTAAATATATTAGGTCCTTGATAGAATTCTTTTCCTCCAAAGAATATCCCCATCCCCCACTTTTAGCTATCTGTCATAATATGTTCTTTTTTTTCCAGATGCTTCTTGTTCCAGAACTGTATACACAAGTTGGATGACTAAACTGATATTTGCATAACAAGAAAAGTGGTCTTTAGACAATTTGGCAAATATGCTCATAGCATCATTGCCAGGAACTAGCCCCCAAAATAGGATCACAGCAGAGTTGGAACGCCAGTGATAGGGCTTTAATTCCAAGCACACAACCAGAGTCAGAGAACACATTCAAATAAACCAGGCCTTTTTTTATGTAAAAATTTTTAATAATCATGGCATTTCCAATGCAAATTTAAAATCTAGTCAGTAGCTTATTTTATTAAGAGACTTCATGGTTTTGACAGGTAATGATCTTTGCTAGAAAGGTCCCCCTCCTCCTCCTCTTCCTTCTCAGGTCTATTCTTGATTCTGAAATTCACACCACTGGAATTTTATACCACACCACAGTTAAACATTTTTTTCTGAATTTTACTATATTGCATTTTCCTGAGGATTTCTTTAATGCATGCCCTAGTTCTTTGGAGATTTTCAATGCCTGTTTAACAGCTTTCCTTATTCATTAGCAACTTCCTTTAGAATCTAACAAGTCTCATGATCCTGGAGTTCTGTCAATTGTAGTAATTTTTTAATGTTTTTATCACACGGTTGGGAATATTTCTGTTACTTTTTACCCTCACTTAGAAGCTTAATATAACTACTAAAAATGTTATATAACTCTTATTAATGTCTTCATCTTTTGTCATTATGAGTGGCCTAGCCCCTCCATAGACAATTTGAGCCTATGATTTTTCATGGAAGAGGGCCTAGTTTAGCTTCATGTATTATTATCCTCTCTCATATTTGCTCTATCAGTATATATTTGAATATGGTTGAATTCTATAGCATGTATTTTATTTCTTTCACACGTTTTATTGTGCTTATGTTTGGATTTCTTCTCATCTGAGAAAGGATTGATTTTCTCATCTCAGTATATTTTTAATAAAATCATAACTAAGAAAGAACATTTCATCCATCTAAAAGCTAGCTTACTTTCTTTTATTTTGTCTTGAAAAATACTACGCACACACTTTTTGCCAATAGCCTAAGACATTTAGCCATACTAATCTAATCTATTGGCTCCTTGGCTTTGATTGATGGACTAACAAAAATAGGTTGCTTGATGTTTCCAGAAAAAGTATCTTACCCTCATCTGTCTAAAGTATTCCTAACATAGGATTGTCAGATTTAGCAAATAAAAATAGAGGATTTCTACTTATGTTTCAATTTCATGTAAAAAACAAATAACTTTTTAGTATAAGAACATCTTAAATACTTAGAGGCTTATCTGAAGTTCACATTTAAATAGGTGTCCTGTAAGTTACCAGGCAATCCTGTCCTAATGGAATAATATTCAAATCTCTCTTTAGCTTTTCCTCCAAATGTTGCTTAAAAATTTTCTGGGAAAATCATTAGTTTTATCTCCAGAAGCAAGACACTGTTGTCAGGAAAGCATGGGTTTCACTTTCTATTATTTTCATGTACTTGATTATTTATGATATTAGAACTGGGATCTCAGGAGTGGCCTTTTGTAGCAATCAATGGTGGCTGACCATTGGTTGCTCTTTAGGAAAAAGGGTCATAAGCCCCCTTTTGCTCACTTCCCTGCCCCTTGAAATTAACTTACTGATTTAAATTAAAAGCATTGCATGCCTACTCTACGATGAATATTGTGATGTCAAGAATCCCAAACAAGCAGCAAGATTCTGTCCACCAGAAATGTTAAGCATATGTAAACCGGGGGTGGGCGACTGGGAGGTAGCAGAATATGCTCTTTGTATTGATTTTAGCACCTGAACTTATGTGCTTTAATTGAGTTATACTTACCTATAAATTGATGCTTCCATCATTGAAAACAGCTCATGCTGTTACAGAATACATTGCGTAAGTGTATGGATTTCTTTACAGTCAACAAAAGGGTAAAGGTGACATGAAGAAGAAAAAATACGCTAACTAAATGAAAATTGGGAGTCATAAAAATATTTTTATAGAACTATAGAAATGATCTAAATCTCTTTTGGTGGGCTTTCTTTGCATCAGTACTACAAATGTTGGATTGTCCCAGCTCAGTCCTCAGACATCTCTGTAATCAGTATCTTGTCAGAGATCCCTGAAGAGGGGTTCTGGAGAGCCCTGGAAGGTTCTTGAGACCTCTCGAGGCAATCCAAAATGTCTTCCCCAAATGACTTGGCCCATCATTTCACTCAGATATCTATATAAAGTCTCCCCTTAGACAGATCTTCTCTGACAACCCATTAGAAAATAGCAGCCTCTGTTACTTCATCACCTTCCCCGCTTCACATTTTGTATAGTTCCGTTGCAACCTGAAATAAAATAAGTTAAACCAAAATATAAATAGCACATTTGTTTATATTGGGTTTCCCACACAAGCTCAAAGAATGTAAGAACATGTACTTTCGTTTATTAATTTATCCCCAACACATTCAATAGTACATACCATATTGCATGTCTACAGAAATCGTTCATAATTTTTTTGTACAATGAATGTATTTTATCTGATAGTTTTTCTTGGCAGTGAAAATATGCTTTTTCCTTACAGCTGCTCTTATTGAAAGACATTCCTCTTAAGTGAGTTTCCTCACTCCAGTAATTCAAGAAGAAAAAGTGTATATAGAGAAAAAGCATTAATAGTATTTTATAACTTATTCCTAAAAAAGAGTTGATTAAATTTTTATCATTAGTGCAGCCATGAAATTTCTTTTCAACTCTGAAAATGAGGGCACATTCAGTGCCTTATATTTTCAATGCCTTCTGTAGACCAAAAATAGATAAAAACAAGAATCAGTAGGAAAGTAATATTGTATAAACCAATCTCTAATAGAGTCACAATAAAACAAATTAATGTTTGAAATTATCACCATTAGGTCAAATCTATGTCTTGAGCTTCAAAATACTTCATTCATTCAACGGTTAATCGGTCACTGACTACTGTAGGCTCGGTACTGGGGAGTCAAAAGAGAAATTAATCACAGTCATCAATTTAAAAACCAAAAACTCTGTCAGCCAAGTGTATGCAACAGTTTTGCAGAATAAACACAGTGAGTTTGGTTTAAGACAAAGAGAAATTTAAGTTTCCAGAATATTGGGGAGAAAGTGTCTAATAGGATGGTGGAGTTCATGTAGAGATTCTGGACTGGAAAAATGATTTGGCCACCATTAGCATAGGACTAGATGCCACTGAAGTGGCAGAGATCACTTAGAATAAATGGCAAACAAAAAAGAGGCCTTACTTCCTTGAGATTCTTGTGACTAGGAGCCAGACACTACAGAGCATGGAAAATATTTTGTAAGGTAGAGTTACCGAAGACGGCCTTTTTCTCTGAGATATGCTGACATGCTTAATGTGGGCTTTCTTTACAACAATGTGATCATTCCAACAACTACTAGTTCCACGATGTTTTTAGAGTTTACAAATGTATTACTATAGTGAGTTTTATTGTATCTGAGCCTCATGAGAGATTTACGATTATTCCTATTTTATGCAAAACTTCAGAAAGTTTAAATGAAGGTCACAAATAGATGATTGATACCTAATCCACAGCTCTTGGATGATCCATAGCGTCAATGTTTTCAATGAAGAGAAGGTGATTTTCACCATGTCCTTCACTTCTAGTTTTCCTAATTGTTCTATATGACTTTATTGAAAGCTTCACTTCAAAATCAATCTCTCCCCTTCTCAAGCTATGTTTCTTAATAAGGATAATTGTTAGGAAGTTCCCACAGCTACCTAACACCCTCTAATTCCCAAGACCTTGTGAATGCTTCTGACTATTAATTTTGAAGGCATCCCAGAAATAGAGTTTCAGTTTGATTATAAAGAAAATAACATCTCGGATATTATTATATTTAAATATTTAGAATTATTTAAAATTAATTTTCTGCCAAAAAATTCTTGGAGGGAAATGAGAACAAGAGTTTATTTAAGAAGTAGTATTTTATTTTTTTTCTACAGATCGACTTACTAACACTGTGGTTCTCCATAGAAATAAATAAAATTCACATACATAAAAAACGGTAGAGAATACTAAATATGCCAAATAACGAATTCCTTTAAGCATACATATATATATATATACACATATATACACACATATATATACATATATATATATACATACACACATATATATACATATATATACACACACACATACATATACATGTATATATACACACACACATACATATATACACTTTTATACCTGCCCAGAAAGGTAAGTTTGTCACTGCTTAGAGATTGCTGAAAGCAAATGAAAGAGTTCCATCAAGTGGTCATATCAAGACACAGCAGTTAGTATTTCACCAATAGAAAGAGGAAAACAATTTCTCTGAAATCTAGTTCAGACATACATTTCCAACCGAGCTATCAAAATTTTATGCCATGCAACATTAAAAAACACAATTAAATGCATTTTAAACATTATTACTAATTCATTTTCCAATTCATTTTTAAACTGCAAAGAAAATAGAAACTATGTAACTTTTATTTTTTGTCTTTTTCATATCGAATACTCTCTCCATATAGTTTGCAGTTAAAAATGCGTGGTTATAGTCTTAATTTGCATGTTATAGTCATCTTTTTAAATTAGCAGGTAAACCACAGGTAATACTAAACTAAGTATTTGGATTGCACCGAAAATTCAGCAACTAACTACTTGCAAATGACCTATACATCTTAAAATAGTACAAAATAAATACAAAGAAAACTCAACTCAAGGTTGTTTTAAAAAATAAGTTATAAAACATAAACATGAGTTAACTTGCTTCTTTTAACAACCTCAAGTTTTTGCTTTCCCAAATTTCATCTCCTTCATAAAGACAGACAAAACAGGCATCTTTCTTTTTTAAAGTATAATTGATTTAAGGGGTCATTTTCTCATTATTTTGGAAAAACCATCATGGCTTATTTTAATGTTATAAATGCTACTTCTAAATATATATTACAGATTAAGATTTGTTTCTTGCTTAATAAAGCAATAGTTCATTTAAGCAACCATTGTTTAATTAAACTTTCTGAATATTATATATATATTACTGAGATGAGGTTAAACAATAGATTTTTATATAAAACCTATGAAATATATATTATCTAGACATAAAATTGGAAGCAATGTATTTAATGATTAAGATCATGGATTTTGGCATCAGAGAGATTTGATTTGAATCTAATCTCTTCCACTTTTTTTCTCTGTAACCTGGAGCAATGGCAAGCGTACTTTGTTTCATTGCACTTTTCTTGTAGATGTTGTGTTTTTTACAAATTGAAGGTTTGTGGCCAGCCTGCCTTGAGCAATTCTATCCACACCATTTTTTCCAACAGTATGTGCTCACTTTTGGTTTCTGGGTCACAGTTCAGTACTTCTCACAATATTTCAGATATTTTCATTGTCATTATATTACTTATGGTTATCTGTGATCAATGATCTTTTATGTCACTATTGTAATTGTTTGTGGGGCACCATACACTCTGCACATATAAGATAGCGAACTTAATTAATATCATGTGTGTTCCCACTTCTTCAGCAACTAGCTGTTCTTCCATCTCTCTTCTTCTCCTCAAGCCTCACTATTCCCTGAGACACAACAATATTAAAATTAGACCAAGTAATAACCCTACAATGGCCTGTAAGTGTTCAAGTGAGAAGAAAAGCATCATACATCTCTCACTTTAAGTCAAAAGCTGGAAATGATTAAACTTAATGAAGAAGGCATGTTGAAAGCTGAGAGAGGCTAAAAGCTAGGTCTCTTATAACAAACAGCCAACTTATGAACACAAAGGAAAAGTTCTTGAAGGTAATTGAAAGTGCTACTACAGTGAACAAATGAACGATGAAGAATGTAAAACAGACTTGTTGCTGATATGAAGAACGTTTTATTAGTCTGGATAGAAAATCAAATCAACTACAACAAGGCCCAAATTATCTTCAATTCTCTTCAGGCTGAGAGAAATGAAGAAGAAAAGTTGGAAACTAGAAGAAGTTAGTTGATAATTTTTAAGGAAAGAAGCCATCCCAAAATAAAAGAAAAAGTGCAAGGTGAAGGAGTAGCATGTGCTGATGTAGAAGCTTTAGCACATAATCTGGAAAATCTAGCTAAGATAATAGATGAAGTTTGTTACACTAAACAAGAGATTTTCAGTGTAGATGAAACAGACTTATATTGAAAGAAGATGCTGTCTAGGACGTTCATGGCTAGAAAATAAGTCAATGCCTGGCTTTAAAGCTTCAGTGCACAGGGTGACACTCTTGGTAGGGGCTAATGCAGCTGGTAAATTGAAGTTGAAGCCAATACTGATTAACGATTCTGAAAATAGTAAGAATTATGCTAAATCTACTGTGCCTGTACTCTATAAATGGAGCAAAGTCTGAATGACAGCATATCTGTTAACAGTATGGTCTACTGGATATTTTTATCCTGCTCTTGAGACCTACTACTCAAAAAAAAAAAGAGTCCTTTCAAAATATTGCTGTTAATTGACAATGTACCTG
Source organism: Symphalangus syndactylus (assembly GCF_028878055.3). NCBI lineage: Eukaryota > Metazoa > Chordata > Mammalia > Primates > Hylobatidae > Symphalangus > Symphalangus syndactylus. The sequence goes on from NC_072432.2 coordinate 87,573,083, forward strand.
AACACCCAAGAGTTCTGATGGAGACGAACAAGGATATTCGTGTTTTTAAGCTCGTTAACACGACATCCATTCTGTAGCCTCTGAATCAAAGAGTAATTTCAACTTTCAAGTTTTATTACATAAGAACTAAACATGGTAAGGTTATTGCTGCCATAATGACTCCCCTGATGAATCTGGGTAAAGTAAATTGAAAATCTTCTGGAAAGGATTCACCACTCTAGATGACCCTAACGACATTTGTGATTTCTGGGAGGAGTCCAAAATATCAACAATAACAGGAGTTTAGAAGAAGTTGAGTCCAACTCTCACAGATGACTTTGAGGGGTTTAACTCTTCAGTGGAAGTAAATGCGGATGTGGTGGAAACAGCAAAACAACTAGAATTAGAAGTGGAGCCTGAAGATGTGACTGAGTTGCTGCAGTTTCAAGATACAATTTTAATGCATTAGGAGTTGTTTCTTACAGATGAGCAAAGAAAGTTGTTCCTTGAGAAAGAATCTACTCCTGGTAATGATGCTGTGAACATTCCTGAAATAACAACAAAGAATTTAGAATATTACAGAAACTTAGTTGATAAAGCAGTGGCAGAATTTGGGTTTGAAAGAAGTTCTACTGTGGGGAAAAAGCTATCAAACAGCATCACATGCTACAAAAAAAAAAAATCTTTCACGAAAGGAAAAATCAACCAATGTGGCAAACTTCATTGCTGCCTTGTTAGAAGAAATTGCCACAGCCACATTAACCTTAAGAAACCACCACCCTGATTGGTCAGCTGCCACCAACACTGGGACCAAATCCTTTACCTGTGAAAAATCACAACTTGATGAAGGAACAGATAATCGTTAGCATTTTAGCAATAAAGTATTTTAAAATTAAAGTATGTGCATTGTTTTTTAGACATACTTCTATTGAACACTCAGCTGCTTATATTGTAATGTAAACATGACTTTTTTATGCATTGGAAAACCAACAAATTTGTATGACTCATTTTATTGCAATGTTTGCTTTACTGCAGTGGTCTGGAACTGAATCTGCAATATCTCCAAGGTATGCCTGTATATCTTCATGTATAATAGGGAAGTAATTCTACTGATACAGGTATGGTAGAGCTTAGATAATGTCTCTTATATCAAGCATCTAGATTAGTAGCTGACTATCATCAAAATGAAAATACATGTTTGGGAAATAATATTTCCACTGTTCTATCTTGTTATTGGTAGGTGAGAGTGGTGGTGAACTTTCACCTCAAATTATTTGATTTAAATAGTTGAAAAAATATAAACAAGTAAGGAGACAAAAGACAAATGTATTGCTTCTATGATGGCAATACGATCATATTTCTTCTGAGTGCTCTATGACCTTCCTCCAATCTAAGCAATATTTCCGTTTCTACTAGAAGCCATAGAGACATTCACACTGTTACCCTTCTTTCTCTCTTTTGGAAATTTGCAGTGATAATAAGCTGATTTAAAATCCTTACTTAATATCAAGAACAACTCTTCCTGTCAACATGGTAATAAAATGAACACTGAGGATGAAGAAAGAGAGAGAGAGAATGATAAAGTGCATTCAGTAAAACATAAACAAGTAAAGGATGTGGGCGCAAGGTATATAGGAAGTATTAATATTTGTACTCCTCTCACATATTTTGTCATGTGTGAAATAATTCAAAAGTAAGATGTAAGTAAACCTAAAGAAAAACTAAAACTCCCTGTAGGAAACCTAAAAGTGAACAGATTCACACTTCAACAAACTTTTGACGATATGTCAGCAAGATGGAAAATAACTACAAGAGGAAAGCTGCAGATACAAGAAGAAATGTTGAGTGAAGAACGTGGAAAGCATGTAGATAAACCACAGAGTCTGCGTGAAATAACAAAAATATTAAATTTGGGAATAAAGAAAGGATATAATTAAAATATGGGACAATAAGTAAGACTAAATAGCAGGTGATTTGATTTTTATAATTCGAAGTTCCCTATGTTATATAAAGAAGGAATAGAGAAAATGATTAATGTAGACTTTAGGTAAATAAGTCTGTTAAAATTTCATGGTAACTATTAAAAGAATAAAGAGGGAAATAGAATTTAAATAAAAACTTCATGTAAAGGATGCAGAAAAAGTGATAAAAAGTAAAATCGATGAAGCAAAAGAGGAACATACAAAACAAGAAATAGGATGGTAATGAATCCAAATATAACAGCAATCCTAATAAATGTAAATAAATTAACTTTCTTGTTAAAGGTTAAATTCAATAAAAGATAAGATCCAGGATTATACTATCGAAGAATCACACATGAAAATAAAAACATGGGAAAACTGATACACAATGGATAAGAAATTAGGCAGCTTAAATATTAGTCAAAGGAAAGCTGGTGTATCTATATTAATATTATAGAGTGAAGTCTTTAAGGCACAAAGCATCACATAGAATGGAAAACATCATAAAACAATGATAATTATACACTCATTTCAACTTTGATGCCTCTAATAACTTGCCTCAAAACATATAAAGAAGTCAACAAACCCATCATACCAAGGAATACACAGTGTTCTCAGGTACGCACGGAGCTTCAGAGAAAGCCGAACCACATGGGGAAGACATAATGCACATATCAGCCAATTCCAAGGAATTATCAGACAGATATACTTCTCTAAGCACAACGAAGTTCAAAGTCAGAAAAAAACAATCTTTTTTTGAAAAATTTGTAGATATGGAAATAGGAAAGCATATTTAAAACATACAAGAAAGCAATAAAGTCTGAAAACAGATAAATTCAACAGTTAACTTAAGATATTAGGGAGAAAATAAGAAACCCAAGCAGAAGAAATGCAATTATAAAAACCAACAATAATAATGACTGAAATAGTAAATAGAGATACAGCAGATTAAAACAAAAAGATTAACAAATCCAAAGGCTAATTCTTACATACTTAATATATGTGTGTGTCTAATCTACTCTCAATATTAAACTATTAATCCTTTCTTGCCTAAATATATATCAACAATGATTGTTATATTTTTTCTATTTTTATATTTACACAGGGAAATGTGATATTCACCATGTTTCACTTAGTGTTTTTTAACTCAGTATCATTTTTGAGGCCAATTTTGAGACCCATGTATATAGAGAGATACATTATTCCTTTTAACTATTGCCCAGTCATATATAGATTAAATTTTTATCCATCTATCCCCCATTTGCTATCTACTAATAGTATTTCAAATCACATCCCTGAATTTTCCTATGCATCTCTGTTACACGTTACCCTAAAGAGAAATCACAAGCTTTTTAGAGAAGTGGCATACTCAATTTCCCTAAATGTTGGCAAATTGATTATTTAAATGGCATTTAGCAGAAAATCTAACAAAACACTTTTCTTCACATTAAAAAAGAAATCCTTAAATTGCTTCTTAGTTTCTATAAAAATGGAAGAGTGGAGAAGCATTCAGGGCTTTATGTTTTATTCAATTGGATCAATATCCTCCATAATCCTGTGAATCATCTTTTTAAAAAATTTGTAAAACTTAAGACAATATTTTATAGTTTTGCTCCACATTATTTGAAATTTAGAAACTTTTATTTCTAATTAGATTGCTATGACATTGAGTGTGTGTGTGTGTGTGTGTGTGTGTGTGTGATTGGTATGTATATAAATTATCTACTACATGCAAGATATAAAAATATGATAAAGTGTTTGGACCTTAGCCTTAGAAAACAATATCTCCATAACCGTGGTGTGGCTGAGATGATGTTCAGGTATCATCTCATATTTGCCTACATTTCTAAGTTTATTTCTACATTGCCAAGTTTGTAACTATACCATGGCCATTTCTTGTATAGGAGACAGATGCTCTTTAGGTGTGCCCATCATAAAACTAGTTTAATAAATCAGGACACATTGAAAATAAGATAAGCCTCAAGCATAAAGCAGGACCAATCCTTCAACAACGTGTATATTCAATATATACTCCATTGGCTTCAATAGTGAAAATATACTGTGAGCTGTCACAAAGTTGGTAGGCTCTGATCCCCAGCGGGTACTGTGCCTGTCCTTTGCATAACTAGAGGGATTGTTAGTCCTCTTTGCATACATCACGATTGTTAATAAAGTGACATTTGTCAAAATGAGTAAGCACCTGTTGCCATGGAAGGTGCCATAAGCAAGATTATAAAACAAATTGTTGTAGTTGGCTAGGAACCAGGAGGAAGATGAACACCAGAAGAAAAGGCATTCTTTCCTTAATTCCTCATACCCGTTTTACAATACATTGCATACAGTTGTTTATGCAGAACACAGGCTGTTTTCTTTTTTTCTGAAACCTCATGTAACCGATGGTATTTTAAATGAGCTCTAATACAAAATGCCTCACACACTGCTATCCTATGCCTCATTTAACCCATTATATGGGTTCCCTTTTGAAACATTTAGTCTTCATTTGTCTATTTTTCCTGTAACTTATTTTTAGGAATAGAAAAATCATGTCCTGAGAAGCACTGTCTTCTGGCACATATTTAAAATACCTAAGGGGGCTCAGGTAACATCAAGACCCTAGTAGGTGCAGACGGGTCCCCACCAATATCTCGGCATTTTATTTCAATTATTTACTATCTTTCAATATGGCCCACAGCATGAAGATTTTGCATATACCAGTTTATTTTTTTAATTGAAAATTGAAATAATACCAATACTCATAAAAAAATCCATTCAATTATATTCAGTAAACGGTCTTCCTCTTCATGCCAGTAGATATCTGTAACTCTTTCCCCAGGTTCCTTATTTAAAGTATCTCTACCAAAAAAAGCAGACAGGCTTCAAATAACTGTCCGACATTGGAGAATGACAATATTTTTTCTTGTGAATTAGCATCCTAGCTAGGCACTGACATGAGATATACTGACATAGCTTTCCTGCCAAATCTCATTCTTGTATTGTTCATGAATAGATTCATTATTTTGGTATAAAGACTTTAAATATCAAGTTTAATTGAGCTTTGATATCACACTTCTTCAGAATTTTTTACTGAAGGATAAAGTTGTTCCTCTAAAAAGCACAGCCTGTCCCGAGCAGATGCATGCCATTAAAAAAAAATCACATAAATGTCTTCTTTTGGTTCTATCACAGCCTAACATATGAATCCATGTTTATTGTGGTAATGATTCAAACTAGTAAAATGGGGTATAATTTTTGTTTGTATTATAATTGCAATGGTCCTCATTTCTAGGTACCCCATACTGGCTATTCTCATGTTTTATGTGAATCACATGGTGTATTGACTAGCTCTGTGATCTTGGAAAAAATCACTAACTGCAAAAAGTTCTCTCATTTTTTCTGCCAATCCCATTCTGTGAAGAGGAAAATGTAAGACTATGTGTGCAAAAATTCTAAGACACTGTGAGTCCAAAGAAAATAGAGAATAGATTTTTAAGCTTGAGAACAGAAAGCATTTGTGATTATTAAGACTGAATTCTTGTGACTTTGAGTCAGAATGGCTTGTTTTAGTTGGAAGTTACCTTCTAGATCCTTATTCTCTGATTATATGCAATTTGGAAATGTCCTACATAAAAACTGCTGCCTAACTTGTCACCTGGTTTTCTTCCAATGCATGGAAAGAACTAGAAGCCCTGCAACAAATGGATTGTGTGCACCATCTGGCCATTTTGTGTCACATACTAAATTTTAAACTAAAAATGCCTTTCTTCTTCCCATACCAGAACATAAGAAATTTGCTATCTTTTCTGGCTTGATGTATAACTTAATTTAGTTGTTAATATAAGTTGTTGATGGCTAAAATTGTGTAAAATGCAGTTATGCATAATTTTTAGCTTCAAAGTCACAAATTCTGTCACTTTATTATGGAGGAATTGCAAATATCTCTAGGGTATAAACTCAGCCTGATTTCTGGATATCTGTTTTTTTCTATTTGCAACTTCAAATATGTGTGTAACACCATTGCGAACTCTCAATTTTGTTAGGTATCTTTTAAGTATATATGAGAAGTTAACATATGCATATTTTATATAATTTTTACATGTAAGTGCATATGAGTTGCTCTGAACTTTGAGAAACTAAACTGTCCAGAAAGGTATGTTTTTACATGTAGCCATTTGTAATTTGGTAACCACAGGAAATGTAAATCTGAAAATAACTATAAAACAGTTAAGGGTAAGTATATAGTGTGATTCTTTTCCTTATCTAATATACATTTTTAAAGCCACAGGAAAAGGAGCCAAAGACTGGACTATAACAGGTTTGGAGGCTATGGATACATAGAATGATACCAATTTATGGAAATACAGATTGATATTAGCTCATGTTATTGAGGGCCTACTCTTTGCCTTATTTTTTATGTATGTATGTATGTATGTCTTTATTTCTGTATTTATTTTTAGAGACAGGGTCTCACTCTGTGGTTCAGATTGGAGTGCAGTAGCGCGATCATAGCTCACTGCAACCTCAATCTCCCAGGCCTAAGCAATCCTTCTGCCACAGCCTCCCAAGTAGCTGGGACTACAGGCACGTGCCACTGCACCCAGCTAACTTTAAAAATATTTTGTAGAAACTGGGTCTTTCCCTGTTGCCCAGGCTGATCTTGAACTCCCGGGCTAAAGCGATCGTCCCACCTGGGCCTCCCAAATTGCGGGGATTACACGCACAAGCCACCGTGCCCAGCCGCCATTGCCTTTATACATATTACCTCATTTAAATACTCATTTTTCCAATGGAAGGAACTGGAGCTTAGATAAATTCTATACCTCTCAAAATAACACCACGTGGATTTTTAAAAAAATATTTAAGCATTTACCTACTTATTTATTTGGCTAATGGGAAAAAAAAGGTTCCAGTCACAAACATCCCCCGTCACAAACATCACGATCCATGATGATAGAGCAAAATCAGATATGCTAAATTTAGCCAAATGTATTGCATACAGTAGGTCATCAATACATGCTTATTGAATTAATTAAAATCCAACTTGAAAAGGAAATTGACCCTGTCAAATATTTGTATATTTTATCTCATCAAATTTAGTTGTCTGTGAGCCAAAGAAAACATATAAAAAGTGTTTTATTTTGCAGGGACAGATGTATAAAATATTATCTAATTTTAATATACTAAAGGCATAGTTATAGTTTTCCTTTAAACATCATTTTGACCTTAATGATGTGACTTACTATTTTACCCTCCAAAAACAGTACACTTTATAATTATAATTGCTGGAACATGCCACTTTCTAGAATTATGAAAAATAATTCGCTACACATAAAGGCTTTATTTTGGAATGAATAAATGAATTTTGGCTGTCATCCTAATTTGTGCCTCCCAGAAGATTGGTTTCCTACCTCTAGATAGAGATAAAATAAAATTTAATCTTTAAGAATTCACATTTCTTGTTTGGCAAGAGTTTGTATTGCTACTAATTAGCTGAAATAGAAATTAAAGAATCTCGGCTACATTGAACAACTGGGCTTTGAATGTCTAAAACTGTTTCCTCAGAAGAGAACGGGTGATGTCATTGCATCAAGTCACTGGGCTGAATTGCTGAAAGGGAGATGCATGGAAGCAATATTGTATCCTCAACATTTCCATTGAGGAGCACAATGTCTCCATATACACTATTACCAGTTTCCCTTCAGAATTTTCTCTATGTCTGCTTTTAATTATCCCAAATTCATTTATCCCCAATATTTAAGTTCCCGCTCCCTCTTCCCCTATATTTCCCCTTGAACCTATCTTTTCTGTATCCATCGCAGAGAGATCACTTCGTTGTAACTGAATACAGATCTGAATGCTTACCACTTGCAGAGTCCAATTCACAAGAGTGAGGTCTGGTAGAAAGAAAGGGATTTTACTAACCAAAACTAGTAAAGGGGATGTGGCCGGATTCCCATTCAAACCAACCACTTCAATTTTGGGGGTGAGGGTAGGGGTTTAAGTGTGGAAAAATTGATAAGGAAGGCGCGAAAGAATTGTGCTGAGCACAATGTCTGTGTGTCTTGCTCTGGTGGCTATTTTGTGTCTCAGTCCTCCTGAATCACGAGCTGGCAGCATCTCAACAATGGCGGGGTTGTTGACTAGCCAGCCACCTTGCAGTAATCTTGGGAATTTTGCAGCTGAGTCTCCAAGCTTCCTTTGTCAGACTCAAGATTAGCCCCTGCAACTTCTAAGAAGGCATATAGACGACAGCATACAATTAGATAAATGTGAAGGGAGTATACATGGTAGGAAAGGGAGGGATATGGAGTCTATTTTATGGCTAAGAGAAAAGGCTTCTACAGTTTTCTTCAAGGTTTTATCTTGAAACCCAAGATTAAGAAAAATAAAATGCATTTTGAAGTTAAGCTATCTGGTTTTTTAATGATTTATAGCTCTGGGGGTCTTCTCTTTTCTAAATATCCCCAAGCCCTAGGATGTATTTTGGGCAATATTTTGTACTAAATATGTGAGTTCAAAATGAGATATTTATTTACCTTGTACTTTATGTTGCAAATTTCCTAAAACTGTAATTTTAACAATCTACACGTTTATATTTATATGATGGTTTTGTTAATTTCATTTCAACACTTTTCTCCAACAAGTGGATTTATACAAAACTGACAATGTGAATCTTCTTCAGCATCCCCATTCAACATCTTAATAGGATAAAATGAATCATAAATTTAAACTACATTTCTTAATTTAAAGAAAAAAATTATGTGGACATATTCACATTCAAGGTGAGTATCCAGCAAACAGTAAATCAGGCAGGTGGTTATGTTGGGAAATGGTAGCAAAACATTTACAATTGATGCCATATGGCTTTCAGCCTAGTAGGGCCAACTAGCTGTGTTCAATGACTCTGGGGAAATTAAGCTGTTTGAAGGTCATGAATGCTAATTCTAAACCTCTGGGGCAGTGACAGGAAGTTGGCAGCAATATGCAGGGAAACCATCCCTCCAACTGAATGGATAAGCCTCCCTCATAAGTGGACCGAGGATTGTTCTTGTTGGGCCTGTGCTCTGATTTGGAGACAAAGAACCAGGTATAACCACTATTGCTGCATATACACAGCAGGCAGTAACGTATATTCTGATCCTGTCATTGTCTTTCTTAAACTGACCAGGAGTCCTTATCATAAAGTTCAAATCCCCTTCCATTATCTTCCTGTTTGAGCTGATACCACTGTCCTCTGGACTAAGCCCCAGGCACATTAAGTTTCTAAGTTGACATTTTTAATTAAGTTTTAAAGACATATTTGGAGAATTTTTTAATGCACAAGTATATGTCCAGCTCAAATAATTCCACTTTCAATGTGCTTTCCAGGGTTTTTTGAATGCCATTGAGAAATTACAGTACATATAAAGAAAATAGAAAAGAAATAGTAATCACTGAATCACTGATTAGCGAAAAAAAAAACAGCAAAAGCTGAAGCTTTTCAGCAATTAAGTTCACCAATTTTCAGTAAATAACTCAAGTGAAAAAAATTAATTTATCTACTTGAAAATGGCTAATGCAGAGTCAAAGATTAAAATGTTGGAAATAAATTTTCTTCTTACAAGCCAACCTTTAAGGAAAATATTATTGAACTCTTCTGGAACACAAAATCTTTGCAACCAGCATTATTATGTATCTTATCCACTTACATTAAACTAAAACTATATATGCATGAGGGAATGTTTCTTCAAATATTAACCATAAATAGAAATTAGAAAAATGTATAAAATTAGGTTGTATATTTCATTCCTAAGATTTTCTAGACTGGGTTTTCTGAAAGATGCAACACCATTCTCTTGATATTCTACAAATAAAAACACGCTACCCCAGAGCATTGGGTTCAGAAAGTGCTACCCCAGAAGATGGCACCTTCACATTTGAGAAAATCACAAAGGACAAAGGTCTCTGACCTTCTCCAATCCTTCTTCTCTGAAGCAAGCTGTAAAAGAATCTGATCTTCAGCTGGGTGCGGTGGCTCACGCCTGTAATCCCAGCACTTTGGGAGGCCGAGGTGGGTGGATCACGAGGTCAGGAGATCGAGACCATCCTGGCTAACACGGTGAAACCTCGTCTCTACTAAAAATACAAAAAATTATCCGGGTGTGGTGGCAGTGCCTGTAGTCCCAGCTACTCGGGAGGCTGAGGCAGGAAAACGGTGTGAACCTGGGAGGTGGAGCTTGCAGTGAGCGGAGATCACGCCACTGCCCTCCAGCCTGGGCGACAGAGCGAGACACTGTCTCAAAAAAAAAAAAAAAAATCTGATCTTCCTCTGAAGTATGTGATAAGAGCCTCATGTGCCTCATATCTGGAGACAAGGAATGTCACATTGGGACACAGAAAGTAATATGAACAAACAGGCCTTGCTAAGTTCCCCCAGCTTATTACCATTAGATCATACTCCCTCTGTTCAATCATGCTTCCTCATGACTGTCTACTCCCCATCCAACCTAAGCATAAATATACATAGATTTCGCCATTTCTTTGGGTCTTCATTTCTGAAGGTCCACATGTCACATAAAATTTACATTAAATAAATATGTATGCTTTTCTGTTGTTAAACTGTCTTTTGTTATAGGTGCTTCAGCCATGAACCTAGTGATGGATGAGAAAAAAAAATCCCTTCTTCCCTACACTAACAAGGAAGGACGAGAGAGAGAATTCTAATTTCTTACCATAGGTATTCAATGTGATGAGAGGGTGGTCATTTGATGTATAAAATTAGGAATTCATTCTAAAACACGTTTGAAACTTTTGTGTTTAGTTTATTGCAGAGGAAGGGGCAAGTTTGGTGCTCCAAATTCCTGTTTTATTTGCCATCATACAAAGGATTTGAATTTGCAAGACACTTCACAAAAGTCTGATTTTTTTTTCACTTTAAATGTGGTATTGTGGTTACTGTAATGAGGTGGCATCGACACTGCTAATACTTACCCTTTGGAGTTTACCCCAAGGCTTTACCATAAGACATCATCCAGATCACTGTGCTTTCTTTTAAAAAACAAGTCTTTATTAAAAAAGAAAAGCACAAACTAGACCATCACAAATAGAAATTAGTAATAGCCAGAAACGTATTTAGCAGCGATATTTTTTTCTTTTTTTTTTTTTTTTTAACAGTCTTGCTCTGTCTCTCAGGCTGGAGTGCAGTGGCGTGATCTCGGCTCACTGTAACCTCCACCTCCCAGGTTCAAGCAATTCTCCTGCCTCAGCCTCCCAGAGTAGTTGTAACTAGAGGTATCCACCACCACACACAGGTAATTTGCATATTTTTAGTGGAGTTGGGGTATCACCATGTTGCCCAAGCTGGTCTTGAACTGCTGACCTCAGGTGACCCGCCTACAAAAGTGCTGGGATTACAGGAGTGAGGCACTGCGCCCAGACTTATTTAACATCAGTTTTAAACATTGTTGACATATTGCAGTATCTTTCTAATTTTCTCTAAAATCCTTAATTAATTATATAATGTGATTTTTGAAGAATTCTTATATACATTAAGATAAAGTTCAAGAAGGCCATTAGCAAAGGATTTTAAAAAGAGTAGTTTTTTTACAAAGATTTTCCATTTTAAACAGATTTTTCTTATGAAATAAATTTCTCCATGTCTTTTAAAAATACGAAACTTGGCTCCCATTAAATATGCTCATTTTTAGTTACCCATGGGATACCCTTACTTATCTATGATAACAGACACTTGTCATAATTTCCTGTATACTCCTAATGTCAGAGGTATGTTTACAAGTGGTATCATTTACTTCTGGATTTCATTTCCAGCTATTTAACTTCCAGATTCATGAAAAAGCATTTTTAAGATTATCTCTGAAAAAAATACCTGCTTTTTATTTACTCAAAATATATCTACACTTAACATAAGTACACTTTGGATAAGCAGTTATTTTTAGTCAAACCTTTTACTAAGATAAGTATATGACAACATAAATAGTGGAGGATATCCATGTGTAGCTAAAAGTGAAAATATTTACTTTACCTGGAAGCTGTTTTTTTTAAAAAAAAACCTGAAATAATTGATTTCATGCAAAAAAGAGTGCTAAAAGAAAAATGCGTAATCTCTGTATGATAAAAACATTTTCTCGAGCTGTGCAAATGACCTTGTTGATTTTTATTTTATCTAAGAATGATTTTAATATGCAATAATACAACTTACAGCAACATATAACAATGCATTTAATAGTAATGCACAAAAGTAACAAAGCAATGCAGATAAAAATGTTATACTGAACTCATCATTTGACATACTTCATGTATTAGAAAAATTTGCTGAATAATGTCAATTATCAAAACATGTAGCTGCTATGTAGTCCCTTAAAAACTGATATTTCCAGCATGTATATAATACACATATAAGTATATTCGTGTTGAACATAGTTTTAATACTTTTTATATTTTTTTAAAAAGAAATTGTATGCCTTTTGTTCAAAACCACTATAACTTACTTGACCTGTGTGTGATTTTTATTTTCCATTAAAATATTTAATTTCCAATATAGTTTGGATGCAGGACAGTCTGCATTTTAGGAAGCAAAAAAATAAATTTTAGAAAGGTAAAATATCAAAGCCAGTTTTGTAGTAATAGTGATGTCTAAAAGTTAAAATAGCAGTAGCTGTCATTAAATGAGCACCTACTATATTTCAGGCACTAAACTAGATTCTTATAGACTCTTTAATGTTAATATCATACTTTATAAATGTGAAATTTTAGACTGCAAAGTACATAACTTGCTAAAAGTCACAGATGTAATAAACTATCAATCCAGAATTTGAACTTAAATCTTTTGGCTGCAGAGAGGAAAACAAAAGGGTAGGTAAATAGCTAGATGAATCCGTTGACTGACAGTCGTATCAGCTTCCCTTTACTGAATGCTGATCTCATCACACCAGCATAACTTTGTAAAATGTGTTTATTATTTCTATGTCCAAATTGAGTGATTTAAAGCTAAAAATGATAAGAAATTGTGTCCTTGATGGCAGCTATCACTGGAAGATCCAGAATTTAAACCAATATTTCACTATCCAGTATTCCTCATTTCAAAGCACTCAGCCTTTCTGCTATCACTTACAATTTCCACTTGAAGTAACAAATTCAAATATAATCAGTACAAAGTTTATTCTACCCTGAAAATGAAATGTATAATATTCAAGAACAACTTGATGATTCAGATCTGAGAAAACATAGTACTCTCAAAGTGACAAATACTGAATAAATAAATATTACCTCTGTATTGGATGTCTAAAAATGCATAAGGACAAGATACTTCAAGCTGGAAAAATTAGAGTGCAACCAAAAGACAGTGGAGAAACCAAACATAGCTGGTCACATATGTATTTTTGTAACGATGTTTAAGTCTGGGAGTCTTGTTTCCTAAGCGAACATTTATTTTGTTGTTAGCCGGAAGTTTATATCTCCCTAGATTATGTAAAATACTGAAAAAAGAAATATGAAAACTTTATTTTTGGTTGTGTCATCAAACAGTGCCTTACATATTTGAATGACTACATTTTCAAAAGCTGCCAAACTTTAATTTCTTCTGTTAGTATCTCTATATCTACACATATTCAACATTCAAAGTAAGGAATCTTGTAGTGTGTGTTATATTGTTCAAGTATTGATCATTTTGTTGCAACTCTGGAAACACTTTTTAGCCCCTGAAGCCTGAATTAGGGGTATCTATATAGAGAGGAAATTATTGGCTTATCAAAAGTGTGCCTAGATTCTGTAGGTCAAGTCTATCCATCATAGACTTCCTAAAAGGTGGATTAGATTTGAAGCTCTCCCAATTTATTTTGTTATGGTTTATTGGCACATTCATTTTGCACAACTGTTTATACAAAATAAATGGCTGCTCATATCTTAAGCCCCTCCATTAGTGGAGTCCAATTCACCATGTAAGATAATAAAAACATAGGAATCTTCAGTTCCTACTGCTACCATTACAGAAGGCTCAAGCTGTAGAATATTTGATGCTTTCTGCTCTCAAAGTTCTGATCCAGTCCTTTCTCTTACATAACATCTGTCCATGTCCTTGCTCAGAGGGACCCAGTGCTCATTCAAAGATTCCTTTATTGTGGTGAAAGTTTAATTTCTTACTAATATTCATTCAAATGCAATACATGTATAGTTCCATTGAGTCTGTGCTGCTATAATGGAATATAAGAGACTGGGCAATTTGTAGAGATTCTTCATGGTTCTGGAAACTGGAAAATCCAAGATGCAAAGGCAAGTGTCTGGTGAGGACCTTCTTTCTGTGTCATCTCATGGTGGAAGGTGAGACAGCAAGAGATTGAACTCCCAGCCTTAAGTTATTTTAAATCAGCATGAATCTGTTCACAAGGCTTCAGCCTTCATGACCTAAACACCTCCCATTGGGCCCCACCTCCCAACAGTGGTTCATTGGATTATGTTCCAACACATGCCTTTTGGAGGGACACAGCCAAACGATAATTATATATAACAGCATTTTCTAAGTGTTCATTTTGATGATTTTTGACAAATGTTTACAGTAGTGTAACAACCACTTCAATGGAGACATTTCATCCTAAAAATTCCCTTCTTCTATAGATTCAATTTTTATATTCTTCTGAAATTTTATGCTGAAATCTAATACCCAATATAACGGTATTGGGAGTTGGAGGCTTTGGAAGGTGATTAGGTCATAAGAACAGAGACTTAATCAAAGGAGATAGTGCTTTTTATAAGAGACCCTGGAGATATCCCGTCCTTCTACAATGTGAGGAGACCAAAGAATGACAGCCACCTCTGAATCAGGAAGTGAGTCATTACCAGGCACTGAATCTGTCAGTAACCTGAATTTGAACTTCTAGTCTCCAAAACTGTGAAAAATAAATTTTGGTTGTTTATAAACTACCCAGTCTATGATATTCTGTTTCAGCAACCTAAAGTACTATGTTACCTAGTGCCCCTTAGTAATCAGTCCTCACCCCCAACCTGACACCTAGCCCCTGTCTACCCCACTCAGATTTGGGTGGCTACAGTTTTGGCTATTAAATAATGTCACAAAAATTGAATCATATACTATGTAGCCTTGATTGTTTTTTATTGAGTTTACTTAATGCGTTGGAGATTTATTCATGCTGTTACATATGTCTATATTGTATTTTTTTTATCGCAAACTAGTGTTCCATTTGATTATACCTTTACTAATACATGGGCCTCTGGATTATTTCTAGTTTAAGGCCATGCAAATAAAGTTGCTATAAACATTAGCAAATGGGTCTCTGTATGAACATGCTTTTATTTCTCTTGGGTAAACATCCAGGAATTTATATTTGAGTCATGTGATAAATGTATATTTAAATTTAAAAGAAACTTCCCTATTGTTTTCCAAAGCAACTATACCACTGATGTTTCTACATATCCTCATCAGTACTCCGTCTTCTGTGATTTTATTATAGCCATCCTAGTAGCTGTATAGGGCATCTCATTGCAGTTTTAATTGCATTTTCCTAATGACTAGTGGCGTAAAGCAAATTTTCACTGCTTATTTGCCATTGGTATATACAGTGCTTCCACGTTCTCCATGAGGGATTAGTTCTAGAACCCTGATGGATGCCAAAATCCAGAAATGCTAAAATTCCAACATTGGTCCTGTATAACCTGGGAAAATTAAAACTGAGCCCTCTGCATCCTTGAGCTGCCCAATCTGAGAATACTGTATTTTCTATCCATAGTTGGTTGAACCTGTGAATGTGGAGCTCGTACACATGAAAGGCCAACTGTATTTTTTGAAAGTCCAGTTTTTAGTCTGTTTCTACCAGTTATAAAAATTTCCAGTTCGCATATATGGAAACTGTTTTTATGTGGATGGCTGAGGATTCTTTTGGAAAAACATACTGTCAAGAAAAGAACATAGGGATTATAAGCATGACTTTATAGCAAAATCTGATTTTTTAAAAAGGAATTTTTATTAAAATGTCTAAAAACACTGGGGCCCTGTTGACATCACTTGAATACCCGGCTGTTATAATCTATGACAGTATAAAGAGCCTGTCTACGTACTCTTGCATGGAATATGAGATGTTGAGGACTTTGGCATGTTGGTAGTTATGTCCACTGGTATTTATTTAGGCAGAGTATGGGGGGCTGCCAGGATTAAGAGAGGGCATAGGGTCAAGTGTGCATCCTGAGAAGCCATAAACAGAAAAGAAAGTGTAACCTAGTAAACCGTGCAGTTCCTGCAGGAATCTGGCAGGAATGGGACACAGTGGGCCCAGCATGGTCTACCAACCCCCTGCTGAATCCTTGAAATGCCTTCTGAAAACCTCCAGAAAGAAAGGATAGAGTACTACATGGAGGGTTGAAGGTTCTGGTTTCTCCTGGCTCTTGTTTCTGTTTACGATTTGTAGCTGTAGTACTTTCCTGGGACTGCCCTAACAAAACAGCGCACAGTGGGTGGCTTAATCAGAAGTGTACTGTCTCAGAGTTCTGGAGGGTAGAAGTCTAAAATCATGGTGTTGAAAAGGTGGCTCCTTCTGAGAGCCAAAAGGAAAAAGCTTTCCAGAGAAGTCTCTCTCCTAATGTCTTGCAGCTTTGGGTGTTTCTTGGTGTTTTAGTCTGTTCTCCTGCTGCTCATGAAGACATACCAGAGACTGGGTAATTTATACAGAGAAAGAGGTTTACTGAACTCACAGTTCCATGTGCTGGGAAGGCCTCATAGTCATGGCAGAAGACGAAAGGCTCATTTCACATGGCGGCAGGCAAGAGAGAATGAGAACCAAGCAAAGAGGAGACCCCTTATCAAACCAACAGATCTTGTGAGACTCATTCACCACCACAAGAACAGTATGGGGAAAACCACACCGTGATTCAATGATCTCTCACCAGATCCCTCCCACAACACATGAGAGTTATGGAAGCTACAACCATGATTCAATTACCTCCCCCAGATCCCTCCCACAACACATGGGAGTTACGGGAGCTAAGCCAGACCATATCGCTTGGCTTATCAATGGCATTCTTCCTGTGTCTTCACATCGCCTTCTCTGTATGCCTATCTTTCCCTGTGTCCACATTTCTCCTTTTTGTAACTACAGAGTCATATTGGATTGGACCCATCCTAATGACCTCATCCTGACTTGGTCATCTGCAAAGGCTGTATTTCCATACAAGGTCACATTCACAGCTACTGGAATTACCGCCTCATTATTTGCTGAAGGTACACAATTCAACCCATAATACTGTCAGTCTAGTAATTGTGCCCTTTTAGGTAATTTCTGTTTTCCACTCATAATTTAAAATGAAAGTATCTTGAAATTATAAAAGACAATAGTGCTAAGAGAAAATTTCCATCAACCTATGATTTTAAACTCTTCAAAGTGCTAAGAGAAAATATCCATCAATCTATTATTTTAAACCTTTCTAAATTATTAAGAGTAAGATATATAAAATAAGATAATTTTCAGGACAGCCATGGTTGTTCATGCCTGTAATCTCAGCACTTTGGGAGGCTGGGGAGAGCAGACTGCTTGAGCTCAAGAGTTCAAGACCAGCCTGGACAAGATGGCGAAACTTCATTTCTACTAAAAATACAAACAATTATCCTGATGTGGGCGTGGTGGCAAATGCCTGTAGTCCCAGTTACCCAGGAGGCTGAGGTGGGAGACCTGCTTGAGCCCAGAAAGTCAAGGCTGCAGTGAACCATGATTGCACCACAGCACTGCAGCCTGGGTGACAGCCTGAGACCCTGCCACAGACACACACACACACACACACACACATTCAAATAAATGATTGAGTTTACATACCAAAGAGCACCAAAACATACGCTTCAATGAGAAGAAAAGAGTGAGATCTAAGTGGCACTGAGTTATACAGAAACTTGAAAACACGTTGGTGTATCTAAATAATCAATAACCAAAGTAACAGCAATAATAACATTAAGGATAATGACTATTTAGCTTGGAACTTAAAAAACAATACATAATTATATTTACAAGTTGCAATAACATAAAAACTGGAAGAGATGATCATATCTAAAATTTTCTATAGCCCTTAAATTGTTCAGGTAGAAGGAGATGATTGATTCAAGTTGTACTTTGTTAATGCAACCTTGTGCTTCATTAGTGCTAATGCACTTTATTCAACATTTAATAACTAAAGAGCAATGAAAAGCGACACAGATTAAATGGAAAAGGAAATATACAAACAACACACCCCCGAAAAATATGCAATCAAGTCAATGAAAAGCAGAAAACAAACGAAAAAAGTAAAGAAGTAAAAATACAGTGAAATTTTATTAAAGATGCAGAAATATATCCATATGTGTCAAAATCATATTTAGTATGAATAGATTAAGTTCACTATTAAAAGACAGAGAGTACAAGCTATAATGACAAAGGATTTTTAAACGCTGAGGGATATAAAATGATATGCCAAAATTTAGATTGTATAGTAACATTAATATCTCATTAAATATGCTAGAGCAAAATCTGAAATATATTCAAAAATTAACTTTGGGAGCCCGAGGTGGGTGGATCACGAGGTCAGGAGATCGAGACCATCCTGGCTAACATGGTGAAATCCCGTCTCTACTAAAAATACAAAAAATTAGCCAGGCATGGTGGCAGGCGCCTGTAGTCCCAGCTACTAGGGAGGCTGAGGCAGGAGAACAGGGTGAACCCAGGAGGCGGAGCTTGCAGTGAGCCGAGATCGTGCCCCTGTACTCCAGCCTGGGCGACAGAGCCAGACTCCGTCTCAAAAAAAAAAAAAAAAAAAAAAAACGCTTTCCACTTGAAATATCTTTATAACGTAATATTGAATTCCCATGGCTAAGGAAAAATAATTTTATAATTAATCAGGTCTAAATAAAATAAATTAAATACTGAAAGGGCAAAAAATTATCTTAAAGCTTTTACACTTCAATGCTCAGTTTTGCTGTGAACCTAAAACTGTTTTAAAATTAAAGTATGTTAAATAGAAATAATTATTTGGGGGACATTTAATGTTTCTTGATTAACCCTTGGACTTGTAGAGATTTTAGCTTAGAACAGGCATAAAAATTTTAACAATTGTTATTGTGAATAGAATAGAATATTGTTCTGAGAACAGTAAATATTTCTTGAGAATTTCGATGTCAGAGGCTGGAATATTTTCACATATTGTTTATCTCTTTTGTCTTATATACTATTTTGTCTTTAAAACAATCAGATGAGGAAAATGAGGCTCAGATAGCAACTAGCCTGACCCAAATAACACAGCTAGGAAGCAGAGGATGCAGGATTTAAACCCAGAACCTGTTTGACTATTCACTACACTCTACCACCTCCAAGGAACGTGGTGCGTATATGATACTTGAGGACATATCAACAATCACGACTAAGGTTTAGTAAAACGGTGGAGAAATGAAGACAATGTTGAAAGAGAAAGAGTTCTAAGCCAACCACAATTAAAGTCTGAGTATGAAGAAGTCATGCAAAATATTTAACAATTTTACAAATGAAGAAGATGAGGCTAAGAGAGAATTCATTGCTTGCCTTATCAGACCTCACAGAAGTTACTGGCCGAGAATCAAGGAAAGCCAACATAAACATCTACATGGCACTCGGACTTTTTGTCAGAGATATATGTGTCCAGTCAGATCCTCTTCAGATTTAAGTGAATAGCAGTGCTTTGAGTCTTCTAAATTATCACTGTTTAGATGCCTTATGTAATTTATACCAATAATTAGGTGCAGCCCAGCTTTGTATAGTTTGACTACAGAAACTTGACATGTTTCATGCGAAAATAAACTGCTGCCTCTTCCAGTCATGGATGCTGACTCATGAAAAAGATTTGAGGTAACTTACTCACTTCTGTTTGCTTCACAACAGTTTTTTATAATTTCAAGAGTAAGTGTGGCAATGAATACTAAGCAGAAAAAAAAGCCATATACATTTGGCTCAGACTGAAAGTCAAATTCAAACATCATCAGAAATGCTTCTATAGAAGATGAATGGAATAAGTAATTGTTGGATCAGGAACCCCTAAAGACACTGAACTGTTTTCCGTTTTCAAGCACTGACATCATTCTGAAAGCAGAAGGCAGAGAGGGAGGCTCATGTTCCACATACTCATAAAGTTTATACATTTTAGGAGTTCAGAGAATTCATTTAATAAGAGAAATGGAAGCACTTTATGAAATCTGAAGTCCATGATGGCAAAATACTTTGCCCTGTATCACTTGGAAATGTGGAACGTGAGGACTTTAACTGGTATTACTACTCATCCAGCTAATAGTAACACGAAACACCTACTACAAATGGAAGACAAGTTTATGTAACTTGAAAAACGTCACTGATTTTTAATTTTGTATTTTATGCATATAATTTAGCATTTTCATCCTTATCCAAGGCTCCCATGGGTATTTTTTAGGAAATGGAATTTCTTGAAAAAACAGTCTGAAAAAATAAACTAAGCAACTTACATAAAATTAAATGGCATACTTCCTAAATACTGGATTAAAGGATATCAACATCTCTACAAAATTTATACTTTGGAAGAAATTAAGAATTAACTAAAACAATGTGTAGCTTTCAGGCTTAGAAGAAATAAAGGTTGTGTTTTACTGGTCATTATCTGAATTTCAGAATGCTGAGGCTCTTAAGAAGTTTATATAGACATTGAAGGGACACAAGAAACACACAAAGCACCCAACTTATTTTGGACACCAGTAGACAAGGCATTTTAATGCATGTTATGTCCTAAATCTCCATTAACAACTCTAAAAATTATGTGCCAGAAGAGAATTTCCATGTGCTCCCGATAGGTTAGAGTGTGAAAAAAACCTGTCCTCGGAACCATTTTTCCAATGTAATCACTTACTAGATAAACGTATATCCATTCTTGTGGGTTTCAACACTATCCACTTGGGCTGATCCTATTCTCTGCTTCCTATTCAAGACATTGTACAGCACTTCCCCTGCCTGTCTTGGATAAGATAATTAGTATACAATTAAATAAGCAAGTCTATTATTATCTCTCTCTGTATATGTGTGTATATTCCCTTCCTTTAAAAATATAAGGTTCACTCATCCCTTTATCCCTCGCCAGTTACTGTCCCACATATCTTTATCATGCCATCCTAGTATGATAGAGCATCTGTTAGTTATCACTGCCATAACTTTTTATAACATACCACCTCCAAATTTAATAGCTTAAAACAATCACTTATTATTTTGCAAATGTCTATAGATTAGTTAACTGGTTCTGCCTATCTGAGCTGGGAGCAGTGGATCTTACACATGCATCGGTTTTCAGCTGGTGGGTCAGGCAGACATTGGTTGACATAGTTTGCCCTCAGCTGAAAGTATTCACCTGTGTTCTAATCTCTCATTCTTTAGCACACTAACCCAGGTATGATCTCACGGTGGAGGGAGAGGAGCCAGTGAGGAAGCAAAAATGCACAAGCACTTACTCCCGCTCCATCCCACATATGCTCTGCCCCATTCCAGTGATACTCAATAACAAGATGTGAGCTTGCCAAGAAAATGGCATGGTTTCCTAGCAAAACCTCACTTTAAAGAGATTACTGGTATAAATCACTGTGTCTATTTATTCTGTAAAGTTATTCACTTGGTTGGGAAAATTTTCATGAAACTTGCATGTATCTTCACCACAACAGTGCAGTTTTACTACTGTTGAGAGTTCAGATCAATTATTAACTCTTAAGGATGGATATCAGTTAATAAGCTGAATACCAAATACTTCATATTAAATATATATAACTACAGTAATTTTAAAATTTTCAGACAGCTTTTTACTTTTTTGTCTCACTTCCTTTAATCAATTTTTTAAATATTTTGCTTTATTTTAAAATTGTGAAGCATTTAGAAAATATTTTGTTTTTGGGGGGTGGAGCCAAGATGGCTGAATAAGAACAGCTCCGGTCTCCAGCTCCCAGCCCCAGCGACACAGAAGACGGGTGATTTCTGCATTTCTGCTTGAGGTACCGGTTTCATCTCACTAGGGAGTGCCAAACAGTGGGTGCAGGACAGTCGGTGAAGCGCACTGTGCGCGAGCTGAAGCAGGGCGAGGCATTGCCTCACTGGGGAAGCGCAAGGGGTCAAGGAGTTCCCTTTCCTAGTCAAAGAAAGGGGTAACAGACGGCACCTGGAATATCAGGTCAGTCCCATCCTAATACTGCGCTTTTCCAACGGGCCTGGAAAATGGCACACTAGGAGATTGTGTCCCGCACCTGGCTCAGAGGGTCCTATGCCCACGGAGTCTTGCTGATTGCTGGCACAGCAGTCTGAGATCAAGCTGCAAGGCGGCAGCGACGCTGGGGGAGGGCCGCCCGCCATTGCCCAGGCTTGCTTAGGTAAACAAAGCAGCCAGGAAGCGTGAACTGGGTGGAGCCCATCACAGCTCAAGGAGGCCGGCCTGCCTCTGTAGGCTCCACCTCTGGGGGCAGGGCACAGACAAACAAAAAGTCAGCAGGAACCTCCTCAGACTTAAATGTCCCTGTCTGACTGACAGCTTTGAAGTGAGTAGTGGTTCTCCCAGCACACAGCTGGAGATCTGAGAACGGACAGACTGCCTTCTAAATTGGGTCCCTCACCCCTGAGCAGCCTAACTGGGAGGCACCCCCCCAGTAGGGACAGAATGACACCTCACTCGGCCAGGTACTCCTCTGAGACAAAACTTCCAGAGGAACTATCAGACAGCTGATTTTGTGGTCTCACGAAAATCCGCTGTTCTGCAGCCACCACTGCTGACACCCAGCCAAACAGGGTCTGGAGTGGACCTCTAGCAAACTCCAACAGACCTGCAGCTGAGGGTCCCGTCTGGTAGAAGGAAAACTAACAAACAGAAAGGACATCCACACCAAAAACCCATCTGTACATCACCATCATCAAAGACAAAAAGTAGATAAAACCACAAAGATGGGGAAAAAACAGAGCAGAAAAACTGGAAACTCTAAAAAACAGAGCACCTCTCCTCCTCCAAAGGAACACAGTTCCTCACCAGCAACAGAACAAAGCTGGATGGAGGATGACTTTGACGAGTTGAGAGAAGAAGGCTTCAGACAATCAAACTACTCTGAGCTAAGAGAGGAAATTCAAAACAATAGCAAAGAAGTTAAAAACTTTGAAAAAAAAATTAGAAGACTGGATAACTAGAATAACCAATGGAGAGAAGGGCTTAAAGGAGCTAATGGAGCTGAAAGCCAAGTATCGGGAACTACGCGAAGATTGCAGAAGTCTCAGTAGCAGATGCGATCAACTGGAAGAAAGCGTATCACTGATGGAAGATGAAATGAATGAAATGAAGAGAGAAGGGAAGTTTAGAGAAAAAAGAATAAAAAGAAATGAACAAAGCCTCCAAGAAATTTGGGGCTACATGAAAAGACCAAACCTACGTCTGATTGGTGTACCTGAAGATGATGGGGAGAATGGAACCAAGTTGGAAAACACTCTGCAAGATATTATCCAGGAGAACTTCCCCAATCTAGCAAGGCAGGCCAACATTCAGATTCAGGAAATACAGAGAACGCCACAAAGATACTCCTTGAGAAGAGCAACTCCAAGAAACATAATTGTCAGATTCACCAAAGTTGAAATGAAGGAAAAAATGTTAAGGGCAACCAGTGAGAAAGGTCGGGTTACCCACAAAGGGAAGCCCATCAGACTAACAGCTGATCTCTCGGCAGAAACTCTACAAGCCAGAACAGAGTGGGGGCCAATATTCAACATTCTTAAAGAAAAGAATTTTCAGCCCAGAATTTCCTATCCAGCCAAACTAAGCTTCATAAGTGAAGGAGAAATAAAATACTTTACAGACAAGCAAACGCTGAGTGATTTTGTCACCACCAGGCCTGCCCTAAAAGAGCTCCTGAAGGAAGTACTAAATATGGAAAGGAACAACCAGTACCAGCCCCTGCAAAAACACGCCAAATTGTAAAGACCATCAAGGCTAGGAAGAAACTTCAGCAACTAACGAGCAAAGTAACCAACTAACATCATAATGACAGGATCAGATTCACACATAACAATATTAACGTTAAATGTAAATGGGCTAAATGCTCCAGTTAAAAGACATAGACCAGCAAACTGGATAAGGAGTCAGGACCCATCAGTGTGCTGTATTCAGGAAACCCATCTCACGTGCAGAGACTCAAATAGACTCAAAATAAAGGGATGGAGGAAGATCTATCAAGTAAATGGAAAACAAAAAAAGGCAGGGGTTGCAATCCTAGTCTCTGATAAAATAGACTTTAAACCAACAAAGATCAAAAGAGACAAAGAAGGCCATTACATAATGGTAAAGGGATCAATTCAAAAAGAAGAGCTAACTATCCTAAATATATATGCAGCCAACACAAGAGCACCCAGATTCATAAAGCAAGTCCTGAGTGACCTACAAAGGGACTTAAACTCCCACACAATAATAATGGGAGATTTTAACACCCCACTGTCAACATTAGACAGATCAATGAGACAGAAAGTTAACAAGGATATCCAGGAACTGAACTCAGCTCTACATAAAGTGGACCTAATAGACATCTACAGAATTCTCCACCCCAAATCAACAGAATATACATTTTTTTCAGCACCACACCACACCTATTCCAAAATTGACCACATCGTTGGAAGTAAAGATCTCCTCAGCAAATGTAAAAGAACAGTAATTATAACAAACTCTCTCTCAGACCACAGTGCAATCAAACTAGAACTCAGGATTAAGAAACTCACTCAAGACCGCTCAAGTGCATGGAAACTGAACAACCTGCTCCTGAATGACTACTGGGTACATAATGAAATGAAGGCAGAAATAAAGATGTTCTTTGAAACCAACGAGAACAAAGACACAACATACCAGAATCTCTGGGACACGTTCAAAGCAGTGTGTAGAGGGAAATTTATAGCACTAAATGCCCACAAGAGAAAGCAGGAAAGATCCAAAACTGACACCCTAACATCACAATTAAAAGAACCAGAAAAGCAAGAGCAAACACATTCAAAAGCTAGCAGAAGGCTAGAAATAACTAAAATCAGAGCAGAACTGAAGGAAATAGAGACACAAAAAACCCTTCAAAAAATTAATGAATCCAGGAGCTGGTTATTTGAAAAGATCAACAAAATTGATAGACCACTAGCAAGACTAATAAAGAAGAAAAGAGAGAAGAATCAAATAGATGCAATAAAAAATGAAAAAGGGGATATCACCACCGATCCCACAGAAATACAATCTACCATCAGAGAATACTACAAACACCTCTATGCAAATAAACTAGAAAATCTAGAAGAAATGGATAAATTCCTCGACACATACACCCTCCCAAGACTAAACCAGGAAGAAGTTGAATCTCTGAATAGACCAATAACAGGTTCTGAAATTGTGGCAATAATCAATAGCTTACCAACCAAAAAGAGTCCAGGACCTGATGGATTTACAGCTGAATTCTACCAGAGGTACAAGGAGGAACTGGTACCATTCCTTCTGAAACTATTCCAATCGATAGAAAAAGAGGGAATCCTCCCTAACACATTTTATGAAGCGAGCATCGTCCTGATACCAAAGCCTGGCAGAGACATAACCAAAAAAGAGAATTTCAGACCAATATCCTTGATGAACATTGATGCAAAAATCCTCAATAAAATACTGGCAAACCGAATCCAGCAGCACATCAAAAAGCTTATCCACCATAATCAAGTGGGCTTCATCCCTGGGATGCAAGGCTGGTTCAACATACGCAAATCAATAAATGTAATCCAGCATATAAACAGAACCAAAGACAAAAACCACATGTTTATCTCAATAGATGCAGAAAAGGCCTTTGACAAAATTCAACAACACTTCATGCTAAAAACTCTCAATAAATTAGGTATTGATGGGACGTATCTCAAAATAATAAGAGCTATCTATGACAAACCCACAGCCAATATCATACTGAATGGGCAAAAACTGGAAGCATTCCCTCTGAAAACTGGCACAAGACAGGGATGCCCTCTCTCACCGCTCCTATTCAACATAGTGTTGGAAGTTCTGGCCAGAGCAATCAGGCAAGAGAAGGAAATAAAGGGTATTCAGTTAGGAAAAGAGGAAGTCAAATTGTCCCTGTTTGCAGATGACATGATTGTATATCTAGAAAACCCCATTGTCTCAGCCCAAAATCTCCTTAAGCTGATTAGCAACTTCAGCAAAGTCTCAGGATACAAAATCAATGTACAAAAATCACAAGCATTCTTGTACACCAATCACAGACAGACAGAGAGCCAAATCATGAGTGAACACCCATTCACAATTGCTTCAAAGAGAATAAAATACCTAGGAATCCAACTTACAAGGGACGTGAAGGACCTCTTCAAGAACTACAAACCACTGCTCAATGAAATAAAAGAGGATAAAAACAAATGGAAGAACATTCCATGCTCATGGATAGGAAGAATCAATATCGTGAAAATGGCCATACTGCCCAAGGTAATTTATAGATTCAATGGCATCCCCATCAAGCTACCAAAGACTTTCTTCACAGAATTGGAAAAAACTACTTTAAAGTTCATATGGAACAAAAAAAGAGCCCGCATCGCCAAGTCAATCCTAAGCCAAAAGAACAAAGCTGGAGGCATCACGCTACCTGACTTCAAACTATACTACAAGGCTACAATAACCAAAACAGCATGGTACTGGTACCACAACAGAGACATAGATCAATGGAACAGAACAGAGCCCTCAGAAATGATGCCGCATATCTACAACTATCTGATCTTTGACAAACCTGACAAAAACAAGAAATGGGGAAAGGATTCCCTATTTAATAAATGGTACTGGGAAAACTGGCTAGCCATATGTAGAAAGCTGAAACTGGATCCCTTCCTTACACCTTATACAAAAATTAATTCAAGATGGATTAAAGACTTAAATGTTAGACCTAAAACCATTAAAATCCTACAAGAAAACCTAGGCAATACCATTCAGGACATAGGCGTGGGCAAGGACTTCATGTCTAAAACTCCAAAAGCAATGGCAACAAAAGCCAAAATTGACAAATGGGATCCAATTAAAGAGCTTCTGCACAGCAAAAGAAACTACCATCAGAGTGAACAGGCAACCTACAGAATGGGAGAAAATTTTCACAACCTACTCATCTGTCAAAGGGCTAATATCCAGAATCTACAATGAACTCAAACAAATTTACAAGAAAAAAACAAACAACCCCATCAAAAAGTGGGCAAAGGACATGAACAGACACTTCTCAAAAGAAGACATTTATGCAGCCAAAAAACACATGAAGAAATGCTCATCATCACTGGCCATCAGAGAAATGCAAATCAAAACCACAGTGAGATACCATCTCACACCAGTTAGAATGGCCATCATTAAAAAATCAGGAAACAACATGTGCTGGAGAGGATGTGGAGAAATAGGAACACTTTTACACTGTTGGTGGGACGGTAAACTAGTTCAACCATTGTGGAAGTCAGTGTGGCGATTCCTCAGGGACCTAGAACTAGAAATACCATTTGACCCAGCCATCCCATTACTGGGTATATACCCAAAGGACTATAAATCATGCTGCTATAAAGACACATGCACACGTATGTTTATTGCGGCACTATTCGCAATAGCAAAGACTTGGAACCAACCCAAATGTCCAACAACAATAGACTGGATTAAGAAAATGTGGCAGATATACACCGTGGAATACTATGCAGCCATAAAAAAGGATGAGTTCGTGTCCTTTGTAGGGACATGGATGAAATTGGAAAACATCATTCTCAGTAAACTATCACAAGGACAAAAAACCAAACACCGCATGTTCTCACTCATAGGTGGGAATTGAACAATGAGAACTCATGGACACAGGAAGGGGAACATCACACTCCGGGGACTGTTGTGGGGTGGGGGAAGGGGGGAGGGACAGCATTAGGAGATATACCTAATGATAAATGACGAGTTAATGGGTGCAGGAAATCAACATGGCACATGGATACACATGTAACAAACCTGCACATTGTGCACATGTACCCTAAAACCTAAAGTATAATAAAAAAAAAGAAAATATTTTGTTTTTGTAAAACATAGGTAAAATTTTGTTGAACACTATCAATTGCATATTAAATTAAAAATGAAAGATCTTGAAGTTTGAAATACTAGCTAACATAAAATCTTAGTAAAATAATAACTAAACCTTATTGAATAATTTTGGCATTGTAAGTACTTTTTTAAAATTATTGACTACTCTACAAAACCCTGCAAAAAGAGAGCCCATTATTATATTCACTAGACTTATGAAAAAACAGAAAAACAAAGAAGTGAAATGTTTAACAAAAGCCAATCAGTTTTTAAGTGGAAGCACCATGATTCCAATTCAAGTTACTCTGAATTATAATTCTCTACACCATATTTACGATGGTAAAATTTAATATCTACAGAAAACTACTATTGCTGATTTTTTCAGATATAGCTTTACAAACTGTTTTGATGTGTAATATATCACTATTTTGAAAAATTGGGACATATTTTAACTAACGTTGTATTACTTCTTGCTCATTTAACTTCCTTTACATTATAACATCTTTCCATAGAGCTGGTTTCAGGATAGTGTCTCTAAATTGACAAGTTCAATGAGAAAATGTTAAAGCTATAATAATTTACTCATTGTTTTCAAAATTGTTCATGTGGTATACAAGAATGTCTCATTGCTACCCAAAATACCACAAGTTGTAAATAGTGAAAATAATCAATAGCAGAAAGTAATGTATAGTGCAATTTATCTTTGTCACTCTACCTTTTCTGGATCTTTGAGTACAAAGTATATGCTGATGTGTATGTATCAATATGGCAGTTCACGCTTTTCAAATTTCCTTATCATGAACATTGATCCATCCTAGTTAACTTGCAACTAGCATACCCCTACTCATTT
Organism: Symphalangus syndactylus; assembly: GCF_028878055.3. Lineage (NCBI taxonomy): Eukaryota > Metazoa > Chordata > Mammalia > Primates > Hylobatidae > Symphalangus > Symphalangus syndactylus. Next base: position 87,601,931 of record NC_072432.2, read on the forward strand.
ATTTAGCTAAATTCATATCCTTATATTTCAAGTAAACTCAAATAATGGCTCTAACTAGTATAAAATATGGCATGTAGAAAGAGTTGCTTGTGGCAGAAAAGCCTTTTTAAGCATTTTCAAAGAGGAAGAGTTTTCAACTTTATGGATTCAAAACTAAAATTGTTCTCCATTGAATCAACTGAAAACCAAATATGGAGACGCAACTTTTTTATGTCTACAATTAGCTATTTGACTTTAAGTTAGATATTTCCGACAAGTAGTAGTAGGTTGAGATAATCCATTCTACCAAGCACAGACCATGAATTTTTTTTCAACTTTACTTTTCAGCTATGTGTTTGGTGTATGTTTGGACCTTTCTTGTGATCTGTGCTCTAGTCGTATCAGAACCTATCAAGTGTCTATTACGTTGCCAGGCACATTTGTGAGACAGAGTAAGGCCAGGCGAGAATTCCTTTCGTTAAGTGTTTGATCTGTTAATTAGCATGTTTTCCTGAAATGGTTGCTTTTAATCATATTGTAGAACTCTATGCACAAAAGTATTATTTTGCAATTCTTTGATACTATATGAAAGAGTGATCCACACAACACATTATAAAGAACAGAGGGATAATTGAGAATACCTAAGCTACATAATGGGAAGCAAACACTAAGCCATTTCCTTGATAGGTAACGTAACTTTAGAGGCAACCAGCTAAAAATAAAACACACCATATAGATAATGAGTCTTTAATTATTCCATTCTATGGTATGGAGTAACCCTTTCCACAGACGTGTGGCAAAGAAACATGGTTTGTGCCATTCATAAGTGGATTTCCCTCCCTTTTATTTCCTCCGAGTCTTCTTTTTGTTTCTAATTCCTCTTCCGTATATTACATACTCCTTGTCTTACAATGCTCTGTGTCACAATGGAACTTCCTTAGATTTTGTTTTTAATATGAATTATTGAAAATAACCATTCTTTCTTTGTGACAATGAAAAATTGATTTTTAAACTTTTATTAACATGTAATACATTTGGAGAATGTATTATACGTCAATACCCATGTAGCCAATAGTCAAATCAGATAAGAAATATTGCTAATGTCTTTGAAATTCGTCTCTTCCACTCCAAGAGTCACAAAAAATTTCCTTCCTTTCTACTTTGTATAAGTGGAATTAAACAGTATGTATCTTCTGTGTCTAGATTTCTTCACTCAACACTGTATTTTGGAGAGTCATTTAACTACAGCCCACGGTTGTAGTTCAATCTTATTGCTTAATAGTATTACACTGCATGAATGTGCAATAATTAATTTATCTCTTCTACATTTTCTGGGCATTTGAGTGATCTCCAGTGTGTGGCTATTTTGAATACTGCTAACACAAACATTTCAGTACGGTTTTTTAAACACATGTGCACATTTTTATTGAGTTTCTGGGTCATGGTATATGCATAGTCACATGTAAATTTTTGGCAGAGTTTCTTTTTAATTAAGTTTTATAACTTGTGTTTCTGCTGTTCCCATTTGCATGGATATTGACACGATTCCCTCCTCTCCAATGAAAGCTCATAGGCACAAGCCAAAGACCTCTATTAGCTGGCAATGGGACTTCTGCTTCATGTACACTGAGAGTTGCTATTCAATGATTTTCAGAATTTCATGGCAGTGACTGGAGTTGTATGGCCCAACTTAGGCTCAACCAATAAAAAGCCCCCTGGTCCTGTAGAAATCAGATTAATACTACTTCCTGTCTTCCATTAGTGAGTATCTCTCCCAATTATAGCCAGATGGGATTTTGCTGTTTAGTGATTTTATGCTAATAAATTATAGATCACAGATTCACACATAATCTTTGATTTAATTCTCACACACTATTTCTATATGGTCATGTTAGCATCTCCTGTTCACTGAGAAGTAATCACACAGCAGGTAATTTTCTTAAGGCTTCTATCAACCACCTTGTTGATTGAATGTCATAATTGTTGATATCAAGGATCATATTACTTCAAAAAATAAACATTGGTAACTAGTGATAGCCAAATAATGGGAAAAAAAGAGTTTATATATATACAAATAAAGTATATTTAATATATATATATAAAGTATATATAAATAGAGTATATATAAAGTATATATACATAAATAAAGAGTATATATAAATAAAGAGTAGATGAAATTGATCTAAACAGAGGCTACCAAAATATATTAGTACCTATAAATAAAGGGTAGACGGAATTGCTCTTCAAATATTCAAATATCTTAGTCATTTATAAAAATTATTCATTTTTATATAAATAATTTGATAAAGAATTTGGCCTTGCAAAAGTACCTATAAAGAGGCCAACAAACTATTAAATTTGTACAAATATGTTTAAATTTGTGTCTGTGGAAGACCTTATTTACCCAATTTGCCAATATTCATGTATTGTACCCAATTACAAAATAAACCAATATATGACAGTGATAATTGTCTAGATATCTGCCAACTATTTTATATCTAGCCAATTCTAATCCCAAAGTATGTATCTTCTTCCAAATTTTAAGCATACATTATGAATCTCAAAAATAATTCAATCTTTTTCAGCCATTGTGAAAAAGATTTTTATACTTGTTAACAAGTTCATTTTACTTGTTATTATTTATATTTAGAGGACAGGTTAAAAATATGTTATAGCCTGACAAAAATAAAATAAAGCTCATCAATTTATCAAAAACACTATCTGTATAAACACACATCTCTCTATGTTTTACATGGCATCAACAACTATTTTCCTGCTGCCATCGAATAAATATAATGTGACTTAAGTCTAAAAAGTTGTGAAAGTAAATGTATCTACATATTTTAGCCTCTTAAAACTGCCTCTTATTGTGCAATATGGAAATTTACAACTCACTAAACTTTTCAATAAATCTCTTGCAAAATTAAACTCAAATAATTGAAAACATTATAAATGTTTACCTAACATTAGAGAATAACTGCTAACAGTAAAATCCGAAACATTGTTTAGCCAAATTTACATTTGACGCAGTACATAGAATTACAAGACAAGCCATAATTCATAAAATTAAATTGTCTGTTAATGCCAACAATACTTTGACAAATTTTCGATAAATTTTACTTAATTAATGATTTTAACCCCCAAAACATTCCCATGATAGCTACTTTGAAGTATAGCTACTCTCAACTGTTCAAATGCACCTATCTTTCAAAATACAGGGTGCATAATATTTCCTCCTATTATGCTGATAATAATTGCAACAGCGAACACAATTTCTTTTGTAACTGAGTGCCTCTGAACAAAAAATTAATACTTATCTGTTTCTATGCACTGCTATGCATTTTGTGCCTACTATATTTTACATTTACCAAATGCCTGAATCTATTCTTTCTTGCGTTGAAATATTTTCATACATTGCTTCTTTCACCCTCTACATTTTGTATTCACCCTCTACATTTTGTATGCACTATATTTAGCAAACATAATCACCTCACAATGGTCAATCCCAATGTCCCTTCAGTTTCAGCAAACTGTAAGCTGTTCGCAGTATTTGGTCCTCACCATTACCTATTGCTGTTTTCCTTCACTTTCTTCTTTAAAATAATTACCCCTTCCTTCCATATTATTCTCATGTTATATAACCACATTACCATGGTTTTTCTCCTCCCTCATCCCTACCTTAACTACTCAGGAGCCCTTTCCCACCATCTTTACTGGCTTCTTTTTTACGATATTTTTCTAACCCTGGGTAATTAATTTTAATCTTCTGCCTTCAAATTTTCTCTTTTCTTCTACCTCTGAAATCTCAACTATTATTTTTATTTGATGAATCGGAAGCCACTCCATCTAAAACTTCCTATCACCAATTCCCTCTGCTACTTAGCTCCTTTCATTTCCATGGCCTGCTGTCATTTCAGTAATCCAAAATCAAATTAACATTCTTTCTATAAAATTAGTTTCCTTTTCTTACTCTCCTGTTTTTTCAAAATTTCTATTATTCCAGACAAAATTTTCACTGTTGCTTTCAGGTAACAGAGTCTATCTATACTTTTTTTGTTTAATTTTTATTTTTGGTGCGAGGTCTCACATCTCTCCCTCTTGCTCCTTCCATCACTATTCCTTGCCTTTTTAGTGTCTGGGCTTTTAGGCCTTCTGTAGGGCAATTCCTCTTTCCTGTCGCTCATAACACACACTATTGCCACGTTAGTCTTCCTAAAAGCCTAATTCTATCTTTATACTCCGACACCAGATTCATTAATTGGATCATCAAATTCCTGGATAGTCTGGCCAAAATCAGCAGTACTAGACTCAACTAGAGATGGCAAACAAAACCATATCTGCCATCACGAATGGCCACAACTCTGCACATTGCCACCTGGACAACCCTTTACATTTTCATACTTTGCATGGATCATATTTCAGCATTTGAATACCCTTGCTCTCAACCTTACTTTACAATTAGTCTTCCATAAAGCCCAAATTACTTCCTCTAAGAAACGTCCCTGAACTTGCCTCCGTGCAACACTATTTATCACGAAGCACAAACTTACCTTCCTCTGACCCCTCGCTCTTATTGAAGTGGACATCCACTTGGTTCTTTCACATGTAGCCTTATGTTGTTGTTGTTCATATATAGGACACCAAATATTAGCTAACCTACATGTTAGCATTTTTTAAAAAGAATACATCATTGTGTTGTAAATATCTTTGGATTCGAGTATTTTTATGATTATAAACCTTACATAATTTTTATACTTTTATTTTAAAAAATTTATTGGATATTTTATTTATTGAGTAATTACAACACCAAGCACCTTCCCAACCCCTATGAATAATTTATCCATTTAGCCCTGATTAAAGATAGGCATTACCTTATCACTATTTTAGAGATGGAAAAACTGAGGTTCTGAGAGGCTAAATTACTTGAGTTCACCACAAAGTGACGGGATCAAGGTTCATGTGAGTTAGTCAGGCTCTAGAGAGTGCTCTGTTCAACACTATGCTGCAAATCAATAATGATACTAATAATATTTATTATTATGTAATTACCAATGAATCTGCCAGTGTGACATAATCAGCCTTATGCATTGTTTTGCTGAATTAACTTTTCATTTTTTCTGAGCATGTGTTTATTTTGACAAAGTTGACAATTCCAAGTATAATTTCATTTCTTGCTTTATGATTTCATGGTTTTATGTCTATATATTATGGCATCATGTGGCCATAAAATAAATGGTGCTGATTTGTGGGAATTTAAGTCTATCCACACACACACAATTATTTGTCAGTGCTTGATGAACTCTCTGTATCAGAGAGTAATCCACAATCACACTTCACATTCTATACAATCAGTTTCCTTTTCTTACTCTCCTGTTTTTACAAAATTTCTATTATTCCAGACAAAATTTTGACTGTTACTTTTCCTTTATGTTCATATTCAGGTAACAGAGTCTAGCTATACTTTTCGTTGTTGCAGTTTTAAGTTTTATCTTTGGTGCAAGGTCTCACATCTCTCCCTCTTGCTCTTTCCATCACTTAGTCCCTTTTGCCTTTTCAGTTCCTGGTTCTTTAGTTCTTGGCTTAGATTTCTATTCCCTTAAGATGATTGTTTAACCGTATTATTGTGTCAATGGCCATATTTTTTAAATTCCTGATAAATTCTGCCAAACTGAGCCCTGAAAGTTTGTACTAAAGCATCCTTCCAATAATGAAGATAAACCACTGTGAAGGAATCTTACAATATTTGTTCATTTGATAATTAAATTTTTGTCATTTTTATAATTTCTAGTGTTACAGAATAGATGTGTAGTTATTCATCTTATAATCCTTCTAATATGATCTACCTACCTGGCTATGCTTTGCCTATGGAAATGACATTCTGATAATAGTTTTATTTATTTCTTGTTAACTAACCACTAATCAGTAATTGATTGCCTGGTCCTTTGACTCTATGTCTTCTTAATTCAGAAAAATGTTGTTATTTAGAATAGCTTAAATTCGAGTGAAGTACCTTCTAGTTAGAAGACTGAAAATAGATTATTTCGCGGATTATGGTTTAGATACAAAATTGTACCCTATCATTTGTTATCTTTCCATCTGCCACTAAACTTTAATAGACAGAGTGAACAAGGGATGGCCCTGCAGGAGCCACACTTAATGGGCTGCCACAGCTAGTGCCAGACTGCCTTAGAGGGACTTCGGTTGTTTGTCCACAGCAGTGGTTTACAAACTCCACTGTGCAATGGAGTCACCCAGGGGACGTGCTGCAAAAGAGACTGCTGAGATTTCCTGAGTTTCTGATTCAACAGATCTGGGGGTCCAAGAATTGACGTCTCAATGTAACACCGATGTTGTTGGATCAAAGACCACTCTTTGAGAATCAATGATCTACATGATTTGAATTCAAGAAAATTATGCCCTGAATTTCTCCAAAATCCAAGTTTCTGTCCAGGCAATCCCTAACATAATCAAATTCGGTTTCCTTTATTTAGAAGTTGCTTATATAAGAGTAATAAGTCAAGCTGGTAGCACAAACATAATTTTTCTCTCAAGAGGCCATCCATTTTCCAGAATCTGTCTTTGGTCTTTACTATTTGTTCAACATGATGCCCAGTGTCCCTGCCTCAACACTCCCTCCTTGCTTCCTTCATTGAAACAAAGTCCTCATCAATGGCCAAAAAGTACTTTCCAGAACTTCACACTCACCTTAGAATACTTTCACTTTGCACCCCCATAACAATCAAGTATACTATTGTGTGCTATTTCACACCTTTTGATTTTATTGATCGTTTCTATGCATATTTCACAACTCTCTTAAAAATGCTTGTGTCTTAATAATATTGCTTCTAAAGTATGTTGCTCAAAATGGTTTTTTGATAAGCACTTTTTCAATAATCATTTACTGGACCCCCAGGAGAAGGGAAAGAAAGAACAAACAACTGACTTAGCAACCTTTTCCGTTTCCATGATGATGGCAAATTATCTAAAATTGGGTCTGAAATCTCACTTTTATAAGCACAGAACAGAATAATTTATTTGATTTACTTTGCAATAAGCTTCGATTTCACAACAGAAGCAATAAAAATAACAAATACTTATTTCAGGATGCTATATTTTATTATGTACTTTGGACAGGTGGGACGCTGATTATATAATGTTTTCCAATTAATGGAAGAGGCTGAAGGATATATTTCTGAATTTGTAGCAACCCTTTTTGTGAATAAGCTTCTGTAAAACTTAAGAATCTCTAAAATGTTACAAGAAATATTTGATATATATTGGTGTATACATGCTGTATTGCCCTCTGATTTAGCCACATAGCCTGAAGTTTTCCAAACTTGAAAAATTATTTTTTCAAAGTTATAGAATTTATTAGAATTTGTACTTCAAAAAATAGCCAGTTTTTAAATGAATTTTTAATAATCTAGGTGGTTAAAAAATTCTATGCTACCACAAAATTTCAAAGTTATGCAGCTTTCTCACAGAGTTTGGCAAAGTAGGATGAATTGAATTTTTCTGTCTTTATAGATGAAGAAAATGAGAAATCAGAGGTTACTTACTTGACCAAAGTTTTGCCACAAGCAAGAGAACTAGAATTTAGACCTAATTTTTAAGCTATTATTCTGCTTTAATCTTATTTTGTTCCAAGGTTTTGATGCCTTCATCAAATATTACTGAAAAGAAACATGTTCAGGTTTTATGATGTTGTTCAGAGATCTCTGAGAGAGATGATACCTCATTATTATACTTTGATATATAACACGATGATTTTCTTTTCTTTCATGGTACAAAGAACATGATTTAACCGTAAAATTCTAACAAGTGTTTTACATTTAAAGCCTGAAATCTAAAAATGTATATTGTTCTGAGTTATTTAGTGGTCATAATCACACCTAATTGTTTATGTCCTAAACATTGGAAATATAGGGATACACAACTTTGGTGAAGAAAAAAAGTAAATTTTTTTTTTATTCTAAGAAGACCTTTTAAATATTCTCCATTAAAAGTTTTGAATTTATTGTCAAAATTTCTCAAAGAACAAATAGGAGGATTAAAAATGTTTTGGCCAAAGATATTTAATTAGCAAGAAATAAGAGTTCAAAAATAAATTATTTATTGAGGTTAATTTCATATTCATGAGAATAGTTTCCAAAAGCATATTTCCTGAAAATATGCAACTAGATATAAGACAGGCTTTTGGTCTTTAAATGCTACAAGAATAATAAAAAGTAAAAATGGCCTTCAGTTTCATATATAATTGGATATGTTTTCCTCCAGAATTGGCATTTCAGCTGAAGAGAATGTGTGCTTCAAACTTGGAAATAAATAATGCATTTACTTATTTGATTAAAGATTGCACAGTGAATTTAATAAAGACATTATAGTCTTGTAATGTAATATAAACTCAATCTTCTACTTACAAATAACTTTAAGACAGAATTTAGGAGGAATGTCCTTTGGAAAATTATCTTTCCTTCCCCCACAGATGATTCAAATAAACAATACATACTGTTTGGAACATTTCATTTTATCTGGAACTAACCCTCTGTTGGCATGTCTTCTTCATCACTGAAAATGTAAGAAAGCACAGCCTCATCATGAAAATGCCTGGTATCCACATCTCACACAACTTAAAAATCATAATGAGTTGCAGGTTTCATTGTCAAGAATTACCCTGTGCTTCAAAAATGTGCTTGCTTCTTATGAAGCAATATAAACCTTGTTTTTAATCTTGCGAACTGTATATTCTATTGGATATGTCTATTAAAGACCGAATTATGAGTGAACAATAAATGTCTTTCCTGAGAAACGTGCATTTTCTGTTGCACTTAGACTTGAAGGTGGTGTAGAAGGTACTTGGCCAAAATTGGGGCAAAGAATGGTTCCTGTGAAGAAGCAACAGTGAGAGTCTGGTTATCTACATATAAAAGAATAAAACTGGACCCTTATCTTAGACTGTACACAAAACCAACTCAAGGTGGATTAAAGGCCCACGTGTAAGACCTGAAAGTTTAAAATTCCCAGAAGAAAACACAGAGAAAACAACTCCTTGATATGGGCCTTGACAATGGTTTTTTGGCTATCACACCAAAAGCTCAGGCAACAAAAGCAAAAATAAACAAGTGAGACTGCATCAAAATGCAGTGCATAAAAAGGTCTGCACAGCTAACACTCAACAAAATGAAAAGACAGCCTGCAGAATGGGAGAGAATATTTACAAACCATATGTCAGATAGGGGTTGACATGTGAAATAAAAATCTCACACAACTCAATGTCAAAAAACAATCCGTCTGATAAATAGCCAAAGTATCTGAATAGACGTTATTTAAAAAAGACATACGAAGGGCAACAAGTGTATGAAAAGGTGCTCAACATCATTAATCAGAAAAATGTTCATCAAAACAAATATACCATTTCACAACTGTTAGGATGGTTATTATATAAAAAGAGAGAAGTGTGATGAGGGTGTGGAAAAAGGAAACCCATGTTCACTGCTGGTGGGAATGTAAACTGATACATCCATTTTGGGAAACGGTATGATGGTTCCTCAAAAATTTAAAGTAGAGTTACTGTATGACTCCACAACCCCCCTGCTGGGTATACACCCGAAGGAACTGAAATCAGTGTATGAAAGATACATCTGTATTCCCATGTTTATTGCAGTATAGTTCACAATAGCCAAGCTATGAAAACAATTGGATAAACAAATTATGATATGTAGTTATAATATATATTATAATCTTTAAACTCTGTAATAATAGTATAAATATTAGGTATATAGTATTCAATCTTAAAAAAAGATTAAAATTGCCATTTTTGATGATATGGATGAACCTGGATGGCATTATGCTAAGTAAAATAAAACCAGACATGGAAAGAAAAATGCTTCATGATCTCACTTCTATGTGCTATCTAAAAACAAGCCAAGTATACAGAAACAGTAGAATGGTGGTCATCAGGGATAAGGATTAAGAGGAAACGAAAAAAAGCAGATCAAAGGGTACAAACTGGCAGTCATGTAGGATGAGTAAGTTGTATCTAACGTATAGTATGATACCAATAGTTAATAATATTGTATTCTATGCTGAAAATTTTCTGAAAGTGTATTTTTTAGGCGCTCTTGCCAATCACATAAAAATAAAACTAAGAAAGGTGATGGATATGTTAATTGGCTTGATTGTAGTAATAATTTCACGGCATATATGTATGCCTTAAATATGTACCATGAAAATAAATAAACTAAAATGTAGGTTATCAAAACTTAACAATTTATACACTAAAAATTTCAAAACTTGAAAAAATAACTCAATGGGAGAGATTTACAATTACTTCGATCCTATTAGAGCGGCAATGACGGAAGATAAGTAGAGGAAGGAGACAACCTGATACGTGTAGACTCATCAGCAAAGCCTGAGGGACAGTAATAACATCCATAGCGTTGACAGCCAAACCATCAAAAACTTTGCTGTGAATATATTATTTTTGCAACATATGAAACACAAACAGAACAGCAAGTCTTGATTCAGGCATCTATCGTCCTAATTAACTGCCTCTCTGATCATGTATGCATGTGTCACTTTGATCGCAACCATTTTCGAAAACAACGAAACAAAAATAAACTATTGTAAATTTAAAAAATAAATTATCACGTGAAGTTTATATTTGAAGTTATTTTTCAGGAAAACTTCTGGACACTGAAGATACTTACAGTCAATATTACCTCAAGGTAATTATGGCACCCTAACTACTGTTTTTAGTAATATCTGCTTCCAAATACTCTTAGAAATGGGCAACTTGATAAGGTGATCCCTGAAAATCTCTGCCATCTTGATTGTGTTAACTGTGTTTATTTAAAGAGGCTAAAAAGAAGGTTGGTTTTTAGTGCATGGTAACTATGCATTAAAAACAAAATTATATACGAAAAATGAAATTATATATGAAATTATAATGAAAAATGCAAGATTATTCCATGCCTTCTAACATTATTCTTCCTACTTGGGTACATTTTTGCCATCAGAACAAATTATTAGGATAAATAAATGTGTAAGGGCCATACATACCTACTAATTCTGAGTGCCATGAATTTGTTTGTAATTTTATGTTATTTTAATTATTGTAGTTATTGTAGTATGTGGTTATAACCCTTTTTGTGTTAATATATAGTAATCCTAGAGACACCTAGGATTATTTTAAAAGTTGAGTCAGTTGTCTCCAGTTATAGAAAACTGACTTACACACTTTTAGTAGTGAAGTCAAAATATCTGAACTGAGTTCACTTCTGCACAAAGGAAAACTCTGCAAGTAACTGAAATTTTCTCAAGACTGGCATATAGACAATTCTAAAAAAGTCCTGGGAATGAACTATCTCAAATTGGCAGCATATACTGGCATGTGCCTCATCCTGCTGACAGTCATTTCAGCTTGAGATACTTACAAAAAAGAGAAAAAAGATAGCTTAATAGTTCCAAGTTTAAATAGTTATATTGGTATACTCCTTAAAAGAAAAATCAGCACCTTATCGTGGAGTAAAAATTTTACTTATGATTTCTTCACTTTTCTCCCATCAACTCAACAGCCAGAAAATAAAGCATATTAATAAATACACATGCAGACACACACATTGTGGAAATCAAAGACCTGGGTCTATGTGTAGCAGTGTGTTGATAAACTATCTGTAGAGACCGGAGGTCAAATTAATTGTCTATATGAAAATTATACAACTCCAGAGACTCAAGAAGATATACAGATAAAAGTTACTACATAAGAAAACACAGATTTCTCTATTTTTCCACAACAGAAATTGTAGAGTGGAATAGTGATTTTAAATGTAGCTTCTGTTATCACTTGGGGGAATAGAAAAGTGAGGGCAACAGAGATCAGAATATAGGCACTAATACTTGAATGCCTGTTATGTGTAGCTATTGTACTTTGACAGTTTTACATAACTTTCTTATTTAACCAACACACAACATTATGAGATTGATGTTTCTATGACTATTTTTCTGTATGAGAAAACGCAGGTTCTGACTTGACGTCATTCATGCCATATTGGGTGGCTGAGGCAGGATTCAAATGCAAACATGGCAGCACCAGTCTATATTTTATTAATCATACAACCACTGTATCCAACTAATTATAAAGTCTGTATGGAAGCCCAGAAAAATAGGCCAGCATTAAACTGAAAACAGCATTAAAGAGAAAACTGTTGATCTAAAAACATTTAGTTTTACAACTTTTAATTTACCATAATTGTGGTTGCTACTGTGACTATTTTATAGGGAAACCATGCACAAATTAATTCATGATACATTCATGTTTTTTTGCATATGTCTCTTTAAAAAAAAGTTATTTAGGCAAAGTGATTTGGCTACTTCTATAGATGTATTAATAAAGCCTTATTTGTATAATAGTCAAGTTAAGATGAACATGTTTGTGACCTCTTGCAGAAATAATGAAGATTCTGCCATTTAAAGAGCAATAAAATGTAAAGATGTAATTACCAGCTCTTCATTATCTTATGGAATCTCAAGATAAACTCACTTTATTTCAATGTCAAAAGAGCATTAAAGTCCTTTTCAAAATACCATTTAATTAGATAGATTAAGATACTTTAATACATTAATTTCATTCCTTGTTACTGTATATTTCACGATAAGAATGCAGGGATATATATTAGAGTTCTGGGAAATTGAAATTTGTGTAACTTACCAGTTAATTCTAAAATCTATTAATCATGTGCTTTGGTTATCTTTCTTCCTTGGTAAAATAGGGATGTTCAAAGATATTTTCTTGTTGTCTAAAGCATCTGCATCTCATATGCAAATATACAAAATATATAAAATATTAACAGAATTATGCCAAATATATACAAAATAAAAATATACAAAATATTAATTTAGCAGAAAAAAAACTGTTGCATGAAGATAAAGTACAGGATGAGTAGCTGAATTTGAATGACCAAGAGACTCACAAAAAGATGGGTATGCACAGTTATACTAATCACAAAGGACAAAGATCCCTGTGCACGTGCACGTCACACATGTCTGAATAGCTCATATACAATATTGACCGCACATTTAACAATTCAATGAATGGTAACTATAGAACAAGACAAATATGTCCATTCCTAAAGAAACAGTAATCAGTCACTAAAGTGCAAAATACCCAGCCTGTATAAACTTGTAGCAGTAGCCTCTTCATATCCATATCTGCAACACAGAGTTAGAAATGTTTGGATTTAAACAGTAGTGAAAATATTACTGCATTTCAGAAAGGTATGGCCTCAAAAGTATGGAGTTTGAATTTTAGAAAAATATATTTCTAACTAGGTTAAAGCTTGGGTGAAAATTTCAATTGCTTAAGATAAGCAAGAATTAGGGAGTGCTGATGAGGTAAGTATAGATGAAAAATAAATTAGCAGGCTAGTCCAAATGTAGTGGTGTTCAAAACTAATTAATCACAACCAGTTACAGATTTCCTGTTTTCTTTTCCACTCGCACTTAGCCTTAAAAATAAACAGAAAAAATAAATAAAATAAATAAGTAAATTGACAGCTGGATAATAGTACGACTTCCTGAAACCACTATTCTGGGAAACATATACCTATAATGGGAATACTTAGGAATATTTGTCATGAAAAATTCATGCATAAATGGTGGCAAAACATAAACTTTGAGATTATGTGTACAATATAAATAAAGTAACAATAGGCAACAAAATGGTGTTTTCTGTATATTTCATAATAAGAATGCAGGGATATATATTAGAGTTCTGGGAAATTGAAACTCGTGTAACTTACCAGTTAATCCTAAATTCTATTAAATCATGTTCTTTGCTTATCTTTCTTCCTTGGTAAAATAGGGATGTTCAAAGATATTTTCATGTTGTCTAAGGCATCTGCATCTCATATACAAATATGCAAAATATATAAAATATTAACAGAATTATACCAAATATATACAAAATAAAAATATACAAAATATTAATTTAGCAGAAAAAAACTGTCGAATGAAAATAAGGTACAGGATGTCACTTTATCTTATGGTTTTTTTGTGAACCATAGTCAGAAAAATCAAGGGATCAAAAATAATTAAACAAAATATACCCATTACCTTAGGGAAATCGGTAAATGAGAATTATATTTTTAAAGGAACTATATAAAAGCTTTATGTAAAAACCACAACCATATTTCTTGTTCCCACACATTCCAATCAATTCATTAGATTGTTTTACACATTCTGCAAAAATATTCTAATGCAGGCAGAGAATTTGAAATGTAAAAATTATCATACTGTCTCCTATATTTAGAGCTCAGCTACGTATCTTATATGTTAAAATGCTACTTCTGTGTGACACACTCTTACACCTACTGAGGAAAATAATTGCTTTGTATTAACAAAGTGAATTATCTCTCTTGAGTAACATGAGTAACTTGGTCAATAGTTACTTACCATGTGTTAGTTATGGGCTGAACTGTGCTCCCCTCTCTCCAAATTCATATGGTGAAATTCTAAAGCCTAGTATTTCTGAAAGTAACCATATTTGGATGTTTTAAATAAGAATTCAGTTAAAATGAGGCCCTCAGGGTGGGTTCCAATCCAACAAAAATGAAGTCCATATAAAATAAAATTTGGAAAGGGGTAAAAATCAGCTACATGCATGCACAGAAGTACAACTGCATGAAGGCAGACACCTACAAGCCAAGAAGAGAGGCCTAAAACAGATCCTTCCATCATGGTCCTCAGAGGAGCACTTTGACCTTGGATTTACAGCCTCTAGAACTGTGAGAAAATAAATATCTGTTGTTTAAGCCACCCAGTCTGTGCGTGTGTGCATGTGTTTAAGTGCCACCTTAGAAAACGGACATAATGGACTTTTTAAAGCCAGCACCCAACTATGTCAGCATCATTTTCAGATGTTTATTTTATTTTATTTTATCAAGTATTATAATGATAATTTAAAAAAACAGTTTCGTGAGTTGGTTCACACTTTTAATCCCAGCACTTTGGGAGGCAAAGGTGGGAGGATCACTTGAGGTTGGAAGTTCAAGACCAGCCAGAGCAACATAATGAAAGCTAAGGTCTACAATTGTTTTTCTTTAATAAAAAATAAAGCTGGGTGTGGTGGCACACACCTGTAGTTCTAGCTACTTGGGGGCTGAGTTGAGAGGACTGCTTGAGCCCAGGAGATCAAGAGTACAGTGAGCCATAATTGCACCACTGCACTCCACCCTGGGTGACAGAGTGAGACCCTAAATAAAAATAGACAAAAACAATTTCAAAACTTAAGACTAAAAGAAACTCAGAAAACTGTCAATTACATTTTGTTCTGATTTTTCTATTTTATATACTATGATGAAATGTTACATCAACTTGCCATTTTTAAAAACAAAAATCAGATGGATTTAGCTGGGCACAATACCAACTGTATTGAGAATTTCTAATGTGTTCGGATGAGAGACCTGAAGGAAAGGAGACAGATTTAGAAGGAATGATGGTTAATCAGATCAGTCATTCAAATAATCTACCTACTAGTAAAGTTAGACAAACAAACAAATGGCAACAACAACAACAAAACCCTACCTATCATCTATAGAGAAAAATCATAGTCTCCCACTTGAAATAACACATCTGTCTGGCAGCTTAAATAAAAGGATGCATATTTTCACACAGCACAAAAGAATTATTTTTATATTTGGAAAACAATTGCTGCAGAACTATGAAAAGAATACAGACTGTAGAGAACAAAATAAGACAAGCTTCCATCAAGAAGGAAACATAAAATATACTAACTTGAAATAACAGATATACACTATATTTGGAGTCCAAGCTTTTAGTGTTGACTCCAGCCCAGTTATATCGGAGGCAAAGATAACTTGAAATAACAGATATACACAATATTGAGGGTTCAAGCTTTTTAGTGTTGACTCCAGCCCAGTTATATTGGAGGCAAAGAAACAAAGATTTGCAAAGTATTCCTGAATTATCCAAAGTTAAACGCGTTATATCTAACCAAGCCAGATCTAGAACACATTATTGGTCATATTCTTTCCATTGACTATGTCTAATTCCTCTTAAAGTTTTTCCCCTTTAAATATAAATCCTATGCACATTACAACTTTGGTAACATAAACAGAACAAGACACTTATTCTTTCTTTCAGCACTTTGGATGTGCTATCCCATTGTGTTCTGACTATCATTGTTTCTGATGAAAAGTCAGGTGTTAATCACAAAGTCCTTTCCTTGTATGGATGAGTTCTTTTCCTTTTGTTTCAAGATTAACTCCCTCACATTTTATTTAATCCAGAATTATTAGAAACTTCTCTAATTTTGAGACTCAAAGTCACTCATCAGATCACCACAAAATTTCAAAATATACATTCTAAGTGCTTGTAAACTATCAATATACTACTTGAATGTCTTCTTTTATTAATACAAGGTCATGGTTTGGAATATTTGGGAAAGGAATATAAGCCAGAGCAAGAGCATCCTAGATTAGTGATTGCTAGTTCAATCAATGTTTTTGTGACAATCAAATAATAAATTACTTCTAGTATTTTTGCTGACATATTTCTTTCCCTACTTTCAAGATTCACACAGAAATATACCTAAAATAATATAGTTTGATTCTCTTGAAAAAAATTTTCTTTCTCCTCAATCTTTCTCAATATTTTTAATACAATATTTTTTGTTTCTATATCCATCAAAAAGTTTCAATTTGATGAGATAGCATAAAAAAATCTATTTAGAGGATCAGTTTGGAAGTCAGATGTGCAAAATGTTTCTTATCTGCTCTGTTCTCTTTTCATTATCTTCTCCCTGACCGAACCCCAAACATTATAAAGAATGCTAAACCCTTTATAAAGAATTTTACCAGAATCAATATTAAAATTGAGTGAACTATTTATTACTTAGAAGTAATCCTCAAACTTTAACCTGTAATCTCATATATTTACAGTGGAGCATAGTATTTAGAAGAAACCTGGCTCAATTGTAGGTCAATCACTCCTTAGCAATGTATCAGAGTTCGGCAAGTTACCCAACCTCTGCTAATAACAATCTATTAATCTGTAAAAATAAATATAAATATATCCACAAAGTATTCTTAAGGTTAAATGAAATAACTTATATAAAAGTAAATCACTTAGTGTAATGTTGAATATATTATATGTTCTAGCTTGAATTTCTACTACTAATGAAAAACTACATTTTGAAATTTTTGAAGCTGAGATCAATAAAAAAAAAAGTGCCGTTCTCCAACTTTTTCTAGGTAGTTTGCTAGAAATAAGAAAGTAAAATAGACTAGGGCCCAGTTTCTGGATTTAAGGATCAGAAATCATCTGCTGTGTTTATTATGAACCCTTTATATCCCTTCAGTTCTTCCTATAAATTTTTACAAAGAACTTACTGAATAAAGAGTTAAAACACCTCAAATTAACAAAATCTTCTCTACTATGTCTCCATTATTTCAAAAAAGAAAAGAATAATAATTTTGTCAATGATAGTTAAGTACATGTCAGTCACTAACACTATAGCAGATACCTTCTTATTCCTATTTCTAATATTTCCAATACCTTCATATTTATATTTCTCATTCATATTTGAACCCAACTCTGTAATTTAGGAAGTTCTCTTTTTTCTTTTAGAAATTAAGGTATGAAGTGTCAGGTGACTTGCACAAGATTGCACCACTAGTAAATTTAAAAATATAGTTTACTTGCCTACTGTCTTAGTGATATAGTTTACTTGCCTACTGTTTTAGTGAATTATTGATCATGCACAATTCTTTTTGAAAACAGAAATTCATTTAGCATACCACATTTCAAGATCCATTGGTAAAAGCCATCTTATTAGCTTAATCAACAAAAATGTCTAGAAAATGTGAGCTTTTATTAACTGATAAAATATTAGAAGTTATTTTATACATATATATATAAACCACCCCTATAATCTTTATAAAATTTTTTGGGAAAGGAGGGAGGGGATGAAATAAAAATAAGCTTCCAACACATCCAGCCTTAAACATTAAGTTAACTTGCTATCTGTCCTGCTTCCTCATAATTGTTTATGAGGTACAGCCCCACAATCATTTATATCCTCTCACAAGATTATAGTTAAACTTAACTCCTCATAGATAACAACTTGAGCATTGTGAAGTGTTAAGTTTTCTCTCTGAGGTATTCTTTCAGATCCTACATACCAGTGAAACTACTGACATCAGCTCCTCCGAAGGGCTCCAGGAGAAGCTGACTCACTAAAGGGCGAAGTTTCCACATCCTGGTGATTTAAACCCCCTAACCCAAACCAGTCAGTGACCCCATTTATCCAGCCCGTGGCCCTCTACAATCCCTTCACCCCAACCAAGTACTCTCTGGAAAGACAGATTTGAGGGTGCTCGCATCTCCTCACTCAGCTGTCCTGCAATCATTAAACTCCTTCTTTACTGCAAACTCTGTTTATCAATTTATCAGACTGTAACTGCACAGCAGTCAGAGCATACAAACACGTGAGTCCTGTATCATTTATAAATATTTAACTTTTATATACATCTAACTTCTATACACATAATTGACTATTTTGTATATTAATATTAGTAGGTAATAATAATATTTATATTTCCTCCATAGGTAGCTTCTGGGGCATTTCTGCCTGGTAAATTTTTATTCTTTAATGACAAAGACTAAAGTAACTTCAAAATATTATTGAGAATTTTTTTTCTATTGACGGGACACTGAATTTGTAGGTAGAAATAAAAACCTAGCTTTTTACTAAACTTAATTTTAAACACAATTCAAAATATAAACATAAAATTAAGAATTTCCAAAATTAAACTTAGTTTTAGAAACTCACATAAGCAAGTGTAATACTGAAGAGCAAAGAAACTGTGGTCTACAAAAAAAATTATAAGTAATTCATGAAACTAAGGGCTAATTTGTGAAGTAAATTTGGAGGATATTTTATGCTGTAGCTCCATCCTAGAGACCGAGAGAATCACTCTAGGAAAACCTGCTCAACTCCTTTTAACCAGAAATTGTTTCTTTCTCCAGAAATCCCTTTCAGGTAATGCCTAATAATATCTCACTGAACATGTATTAGAAATCGTAGTTTAATTTTTAATTAAATAATTCAGTGAAAATATATTAATTGTAAAGATAAATTTTAACACATATAGGAATACTAGACTTACGGTGGTCATCAACCCAAAATGCTACAAAATTACATGGAATGGTTAGTTTGGCAAAAATAAATATCACCACTACCACCAAAAACCTAGGTTTCAAAAAGAAATAAAAGAAGCATTCCAAAATGTTAAAAATTTTTCATTTGTCTACTTTCTAAATGCTCTTTAAAATACTTACGTCATCATAATTTTGAAGTTTAAAAGTAAAGAAATAGTTCTCCTAGTTAATATACTGCCTTAAAGTTACTCTGGCTCACAAACAGAACAAATCAAAGCATGACTTGACAGCTGTCAAATTACAGGAAATTGAAGCTAAATGAAATTGGACACCTCACCTCATCTAAACTCCTTACTTTATAAGAAGGAAAAGCCTCACAAAATGTTGAGGTCATTTAACTTCAAGTCATCAGGTGAGTTAGAGATAATCTGAGAACACCACTTTTTTTCTCTTTGTTACTATTCTCTCATGAAATTTTGCCTGAAAACAGGTCTACTAAAGATAGAAGAATTTGGAATGAAGATGAACATATATCATTGCGTTTCTGCTTAGGGTTGTTCAATATTTTCCCATTGATAATATATAAAATCCTACCTACTTTGACCTCCTCTCCTACCATTTCCTTGCTATCTCCTAGAACTTCATTCTTGACTCCAAAGCTGCACCCTCCTGCCTCAGTTTCTTTTGTTTGAAATCTTCAGCCCTTCATAAATTTCATCCACCAAACTCCTATTTATCCTTTAACTCCCTATTATTTTTTCTTACAGTGCCACATTTTCCTTCATTAGCACATATCCAATTTAAAGTTATATAGTTTGAGTTTTTGCTTGACTTTGTTTCTCCATTAAAGCATAAGCTCCACAAAAGCAAGTATCATGTCTGATTTAACAGGGTATATTCTATTCTTATAAGAGTGCTGCCACGTAAGTGTCAATGAATGTTTGTGAAATAAATGAAGGACTAAAGGAGTGACTGAACAAATAAAAATCAGTTCTCTGTGTGTATTGTATGTGTGAATAAGATTTTGAGTTTGGCCAAGGCAGTTAATCACATATTAACAACTCATTAAGGTTTATAGCAATGAGGTACAAAATTGGTTCAACACCAAATTCTAAGATGAAACAAGGTTTGTGTTGAGAAATATAGTGTCACTTTTTCTAATATCAGCTGTCCCCCAACTATCAGCATGACACAAGCAAACCATTGATATGTGTTTTTCTGGTTTTTTTTGTATTGAAGATTCCACATGAACGAAAATTATTATATTTCTAATAGGAAGTCCTGTTCTAAATGACAGCAAATCTGAGGGTGAACACATTTGTTTAAAAGAGAGAGATTAAAAAGATGAGATTCTGTGTGTACAGTATATAACTGAAGAGAGTTGTCTCTAGCAATTTGACAAGAAAGGTGAAACAGAACATTAACCTCAGCACACAAGTTCAGCTAATGATCTGGGATGGGGTGTCGTGGGTAGAGGGGAGGACAAAGACGAAAGACAACCATTTACCCCAAGTTACTTTCCAAAGATGAGAAAAAGCCCTCTTAGTAATGTCTTTCAAAATCTAACTACTTTCAAGAACACATCGATGAGATACAGAGAGATAGCAATCAAGTTGGACATTAACTTAAAAGTCAGATGACTTTTTAAGCATAAGTAACTTAGAACTGTAAAGTAGAAAACACTAAATGTCATTGACTTTAAAGTGGATACTGAAGCAAAAAAAAACCCTTCTATTAAAAACTAGACTATATGCAGTAACTTATGTAGAAAACTTAGCATAAATATTTATACAAAATTGCCCTACCATATTTTATTAAAGTATTACATTATAAATTAAGAGAAAATCATTTTAAAAATGAGTTATATTTTAGGCCTTTTTTCTCAAAATGAGTTTCATAAATTGATAT
This sequence comes from Symphalangus syndactylus, assembly GCF_028878055.3. Lineage (NCBI taxonomy): Eukaryota > Metazoa > Chordata > Mammalia > Primates > Hylobatidae > Symphalangus > Symphalangus syndactylus. The sequence goes on from NC_072432.2 coordinate 87,622,997, forward strand.
GGTTATTAGCATAGGAATTTCAATAATAGGAACAAAGAAACCAAATGAAAACCTAATGTGTGTGTGTGTGTGTGTTTTGTGTGTGTGTGTGTATACAATTATCTGGCATTCCAACTTCAACATGTTTAAAAATATTTGAGTAAAAAATGTTAGATTTATTTTAAGGTAGTTTGTAAGATATTTATTAGGTTTATTTGTAGGCCTTGCACACTAAGTTAAGCAACATTATCATAAAATAAATTATTTAATAATGAAACAGAAACTCAAAGCTTCATATTATAATTAAATAAACTCTAAAGGATCTAGTAACTTCAACTATATTCCCTAAAATAACATCAGGACTACAGTGTCTATCAACTTGCCCACAGAAAACGCAACAATGAAAGAAAGAAAGATATCTATTTTTTCATAAAAGATCAACACACTTTGTCCAATTTTTTTGTCCAACTGCTATAAAGTGGACCAACGCTAATGGCAAATAAAAGAGCTGCCATTCAACATGCATTCTAGTAGTGAATATTAACTGACTACTATGTGAAGGCAGTGTTCGTTGAACAAATAAAAGAATCTTTGCCTGCGTGACGCTTATATTTTGGTCACTTTACATTTTACTGGAGGAAACGTGAAGAATAGAATACCAGCAATATTAACAACATTATCCCACTAGAAGGTCTCCAGTGACTGATACTTTCAGACTCATCTCAATGACCCTATATGATGTTTATATTCCAAGGAGCATGGCAATGGATTTTAACATTTCCAAATTAAAAGGTAATGGTAAAGTAATGATAACCAACATAAAAATGACTCCCTGGAAACGAAAGCAACTCATTTCAAATGGCTTTGGAATGCCATTAGGAGAGCACCTTTTTCTTTGTAATGCAAAAGTCTCACAATCCAGAGAGCAGGTCTTGTGAATTTTGTGAATTTTGATGAGAGGTAAGGCATTACAGAAAGACCCAAAAGTCATGCTCCAGATCCCGGCAATATAGCTAGTAGGACAGACACAGAGTACATAGTTTTACTACTGATCACAGTGATTTAGAGATTGGAACCCATAGTTCTGTGAGATCAGGCATCATTTCAAGATTAAATTTACATTTTTAATAAATGCAAACTTCGGCTCAGCTAAACAAGGTACCTTGGGCTATATTTACTGTAGATAGATAAATTTGGCGTAATTAACCCTTGCACAGTCTAAACATACCATGTGTCAAAAATGATGTAAAGCACTGAATATGTGAGATAAAGTATGATGAATTCTATTGACAAATACAGGCAATAGCTTCCATTTAATTGAGAAGAAACCGTATACCTAGCACAAGTCTTTTTCTGTGCATTAACTTTTCATAATACAACTATATGAAGTATATAGTATAAAATAGTATATGAAACTATCTTATATATAAATAAAAGTGTTTCCAAAGGTTAAGAAAGGGCACGGTGAGAGTGAGAAGCACAGTCTGGGTGGGCAGGACAATCTAGTTGTCTATCTGTGCTTTAAACTCCAATAAACATCATCTCCCACACCACGGCATCTAACGCAGAGTCACATTTGAATTGCCAGCAAATGGAAGCCTCATAAACCCAAAATGTGAACGGCAATGAAGTTCATAGAGCACGCTTTGAGTGCACAGAGTATCTTTGCAAACATTATCTTTTTTTCTATTATACTTTAAGTTTTAGGGTACATGTGCACAACGTGGAGCTTTGTTACATATGTATACATGTGCCATGTTGGTGTGCTGCACCCATTAACTCATCATTTAACATTAGGTATATCTCCTAATGCTATCCCTTCCCCTCCCCCCAAACATTATCTTTTAAGACTTTCACAATCACGCCATGAGATTATTCCCATATCAAAAAGTAGGAAATGAAAGCCTGGAAAGAAGTTATATTGACATTAAACTGCTCTCAAACCCAAGTGTACAAATGATTTTTCTTGCAAAGAAATTCATATTCTACACAAAGTTCTATTTCAAAATGAATTCTGGAATTCAATTAAACACTCATCTTGAAAACGAGAGCTTGAGTGGAAATTCCTCACTGGTATTCAAGCAAATAAATTAAATAATGATATTAAATCTACATCTAATCTCTTATTATTACATATTGAAAGTTTGCTATATAGCTACCACTAAGTTATACATTTCCAGTGACACAAACCATAAAATGAATTTGTTTCTATTGGTACTAGCAAAAAAAAAAAAAAAAAAAAACCTACATAGACAGCAAAAAGGTCAATCTACTAATTTACCTTCTAATAACTTTCCACCCAGGAGCATTCATCCCTCTCATTAGACAGTTGTTCTATGCTTCTTTTTTTCACATTCTAATTGCCTCACCTGAACCAAAAAAAGAATGTGGATCTAGGATCAATACCTTTTGAAAAGTCATTTATTTCATTATATGATTTTTTCATATATCTGCATTATTGCATAGAATACCTGATTGGTCTTATGCTAAGTTTTTCATGTAACATTACCTCTGCAAGATGTTAATACGTATCTTTCCAAAAATGTTTGAAAAATCTTGGGTACAACATATTAAGTAAGTTCCTGTTTTATAGTTTTCCAGGAGTTTTACTATCCTTGGCCAATGACAAAATTCAAAGCAGAGATACAGTACACAACTTTTGTAAAACTTACCTATTTTTCTTCTAAGGCTGTGGCTTTGTTTTGTTTTGTTTTGAACTTCTTTTCTGTGATGTGACATAAGACTGTGTGTTGAGTTAGGGGTGGGGACATACATTAACAGAGGTTTAGGAACTGCTTTGCTAAAGCAAGTTTGAGGAGAAAATGGGGAGACTAATACAAGATTTTCCTTTAAGCAGTGGGAGTTGAAGGGGTAGGTGGTTTTTGGAGAAAGAAGAGACCCATTCATGGCACAGGCTTCTTTATGTTTCTGCTCTGTGTGATACATAATGAGGATACAGACATTCACTTCCTCTATTTCCCACCCCTGGCCGGGGGTAACCCAAAGGTACCTGATAAAGACACAGCCTTATAGCTGTATCAAGTATCCCTGAGTGTGTTAGGACTGGAGAGGCCTGAGGAATAAAAAACATACATGCATTAAATGGAACAAATACAGAGAAGAAGAAAACTCAGACATGGTAAATTAATTGTGTACCTTTCCTTACAACCCAGCACATCACAGGGTACATGACCTGCTTCCTTTTGACCTGCTTCCTTTATATTGACTGCATGAAGAGGGAAGGGGGTTGGGGTACACGTGGGAGATAATTGTGTTTATTATGTACCTGGTATTAATACATCTATAGAGTCAATTGGAATGACTATACTGGAGAAACAGCAAGGGAAGAACTGGAAAGGCTAAAATAAATACTTGGTTCTCTAAGAAATACTACAAAAAGATTTCTCATGTCTGACAAATTACATTTTAGTCTAATAGTAATAAGTGACCAAAACTAAGGTGATTTGATAAATATCATAAGGTATTTTATTGTGAAATTGATATCTATACGTATTGCTTATAAAGCTCAGTAATCTGTTCTTGAATTGAGAAATTACTGAGACAACATCAAAAGCTGTCATTTTTGTTTCTATGTTGTTGTTGTTATTGTTTGTGAGGTCAGAGCTTCTAAACTTTATGACTGTTTGAAAGGGGCCTATATAGACCTTGCCTGAATATTAAGTCATGTGAAATGATAAAAAGCTTTCTGATTTATTGGGTTAGACAAAGAAAAAATTGAGAAATTGAGCATCATTAAAATTAAAGACTTTTGTTACTCAAACTGTGCTTAGAATGAAAAGAATAGCCACAGGTTGGGAGAAAATCTTTTCAAAACATATACAAAACATTTTCAAAACATATCAGTTAAATTAGTGGTATTTAAAGTATACAAAGAACTCGAAAATAAGAAAGAAAACAACTCATTTAAAAAATAGGCCAAAGGTCTAAATACAGCTGTGAAATAGGGATATTGAAGTTACTAGTCATGTATCATTAGGGAACTGTAAGTCACAGCAACAGTGAGATATTATTACATGACTATTAAAATGACCAATATCTAAAAGTCTGATAATACCAAAAGCTGGCAAATGTGAGGAGAAACAGGAAGTTTTACTCATTGCTGCTGAGAATGCAGAATAGTACAGCTACTTTGGGAGTCAGTTTGGCAGTTTCTTATAAACTAAACATACTCCTACCACACAACCCAGCAATTACATTCCCTGGTATTTACTTAAAGGATTTGAAAACTTACATGCATACAAAAACCTTCTTCCCATGAATGTTACAGGAGCCTTATTCATGATCACTAAAATCGAAATGTCCTTCAGGAAGTGAATGGAAAAATAAACTGTGGTATATCCAGGCAATGTAATAGTATTCTGTCAAGCTACAGAAGACACACAGGAACCTTTAAATGCATATTGCCAAGTGAAAGAAGCCAGTCTGAAAAGTCTACATACTGTATGATTCAACTACATGACCTTCTGGAGAAAGCGAAACTATGGAGACAGTAAAGAGATCAGTGGCTATTAGGGATTTGGAGGAGATTTGTGCAGTCTAAACATGTCATGTGCCAACAATGACGTAAAGATATGTGAGATAAAGTATGACGAATTCTATTGACAAACACACGCAATGGCTTCCATTTAACTGAGAAGAAACCATATACCTAGCACAAGTCTTTTTCTGTGCATTAACTTTTTGTAATACAACTATATGAAGTTATAGCCTATTTTATATATGAATAAAAGCATTTCCAAAGGTTAAGAAAGGGCACAGTGAGAGTGAGAAGCACAGTCTGGGTAGGTAGGACAATCTAGTTTTCTATCTGTGCTTTAAACTCCTATAACCATCATGTCAATCTACTAATTTATCTTCTACATAAATTAGTAGAGGAAGCGATGAACGGATGGAACAAGGAAGAATTTTAGGAGAGTGAATCCCTTATTCTGTGTGACACTGTAGTGAGGATTATTTGTCATTACACATTTGACAAAACCTATAGAATTCATAAGACAAGGAGTAAACTCTAATATAAACTACATACTTTAGTCAATAATAATGTACCAATATTGACTCATCAACTATAACAAATGTACCACACTATTGCAAGATGTTAAAATCGGGGAAATTGGGGTAGAGGCTGGGGATGATGTGTGAATGCTTATTCACTTCTTTCTACAAACCTAAAATTGCTTTTAAAAAGTCGATACAAGTTAAAACAAGGCAGGGTTTTCATGCAATGGAAAAAAAACACACAATTTTAGTAAGTGACTGATAATTATGCTTATGCCACTTTGCTTGATTACACTTCATTAATAAATATAGTTTCATTCTTTATGTTATAAAGCAGAATAAAGTCAGATATCTAGAGAAATTGATTTTAATGATTAGAGTAAAGGCATTTTCACCTCCAGTGTCAGAATGAGTTCTTCAGAATCAGTCCATTTTATAGTTAAATCAATCATTGATTTTAAAAAAATATTGAGAAAAACATTAACTTCACTTTTTCCATCAAACTCAATGTCATGACAGCATTGTGAGTCATTTCAATCTAGGATTAAAACCTATTTCTGGACCCAGTGGACTTACTGTGATAGATTCTGAAAATGTAAGACGTTAAAGTCCAGTCTTTGATCTGCTGTCCTCTGCAGTTATCAAAAGGTCAGTTTATCCTGCTTCTTTTCTCTCTTTTTCATATATCTTGCACTTCAGCTTAATATTAGTATTAAGCTAAATTTCTTATTTTATTTTAATTGATAAAGGAAACAGATTGTTTCAATACAGTTACTGAGAATAAGCAGCAAAAGGTACTTATAAAGTACACAAGAGAGCTATCAGATAAAAATTGGTTCAAAAAAAGATTTAGAAATTTTTATTGCATGAATGTTCAAACGGAAAGGAAAACTTTCTGGATTCTTTTTCCACCACACATGAGTAGCAGCACTAAAGTAGTGAATAATGTCCGTTCAATTGGTAGTTTTCATGTATTTCTGATATCAGAAATGGACTGTTAGTAACTAGTTTTGAAAGCAGAGCATTTTTGTGCATGGCATTCCCCTGAATTCCAAAGCCCAAACTTAACTTAGGCTAATTTCTCTCTGCTGGGAGCACCATTAATTTCTCATAGATCACATTTCATATATATGTGGCATTCTGATGATGTAAAGGAATTCACACATTATGGGCCTACAAGCCAAATTTAATCAATGGCTTGCTTCATATGGTTGAGAGCTAAAAATTGTTTTGGCATTTTGGAAGTGTTTAAAGAAGGAGAAGGAAGGGGAGAAGAAGAATGAGTAGATGAAGGAGAGACAGAGACTACATATGGCCAGCCAAGCCGATAATATTTACTGTCTAGTTCTTTACAGAAAGAAGTTTTCCAATCTTGAACAAAACACACACATCTTTGTTATGCCAAAAGGACTACAATAAGTCTTCATTTAACGTCATCGACAGGTGCTTGAAAACTGGTCATAGGTATATAGATTTATGGTCACGTGACGTTTTGATACACGCATACGGGGGGATAAATTGGGGATGGTTAATTGGTACAAAAATACAGTAAGCGAAACCGATTTTACCATAGGTTGACATCAAAAGAGTTAAGCTTCTATGGCTTTTGGTAACTAAAACGTCAACAAACTTGTAAATAAAGATCAAAACACTTCTAATATTAAATGCTGAAATAAATTTCAGCTATTCATACATTTCAGATTAATAAAAGCTAGTAAAATCATTATTTACCTACTTATTTCAGTTTAGGTTTGCAGTTGACCGCAGCCTATCCTGTCAGCTCAGGACGCAATGTGGGAACCAGCCCTGGACAGGACGCCGTCGCATTGCAGGTGCACTCACACATACCCACAGTTACTCAGACTGGGACCACATAGACACGTCAATCAACCTCACATGCACAGCCTTGGGAAGTGAGAGGAAACTGGAGCATCCAGAGAATATCCATGCAGACATGGGGAGAATACATAAGCTCTACACAGACAGTGAACCCCAATTGGAATCAATTTGTTTTTTCTCATCAACATTATAATGAAATGACATTGAATGAAACGTCGTTATTCGAAGACCTGTTGTACTCAGTTCTAAACATTTCAGAATTAAGAGATCTACACACATCCTCTTCTATATAATGGAGTGGGTCTCTTAAAATTTCCTGGCAACATACTCTTAGCCTGCCTAGGAAACACTTTAGAATAGAACTGCATTATAATAAATTTTCATATTCTATTTATATCTTCATATTTCTCCCTCTACTTATTAAGGTATAGTCTTGTCTATGTAATCCTTCAGTTCCTGAACAAGGTGAACATATGATCTCATGATGTGTGTTTTAATTTCTTAACTTTGTTGAGATTTGGGAATGTGAGGATGATGGAAAGGAAAGAAAGGAACTCAGCATCTATAAAAGAAATCTGACCTTTAATTTTTTTATTGAATTTGTTTGTTTTATTTTTCTTTCCTTTGCACAAATGAGAGCTTCCAGTTTTACAAAGGGTACCACCAATTTTAGGACAAAAATTTGTATTTGTGGGATAACAAAAGTTGGAGACACAATGATTTAGAGATTGCATATCAATTTTATCAAATAAATGTGATAAAGTAGGGGATATGCGCACACACACACACACACACACGTAGTGACAAAACCATTGACACAGATACCCAGATGGCACTTAATGTACTTTCAGCCTTAAATTCTTTCTCAAGGACAAGCCATTTGTTTGCAAATGATTTAGCATTCAAAAATGATTAAACATGAGAAAAAATGCATTGCACATAAAGTTCAGATTACAAATGAATTAAAGTCATACTAATATAACTATAATTTATAATGAATTCAAATGGCTTTCAGAAGGGTCATCTGTGGCATGTGAAGAGCATTCTGAATTGATTTTTCTGGTAACTGGTCACAGCAATATTTTCTAGACTAGTGAGTGACTGCTCATACAGCACCATGTGTGTTCAACAACACATAAAGTTGGATGACAAAATCTACTCTAGTGAGAAGGCAGCTATTTCCAGGGGCACCAATACTAATGTCTGTTTTGAGTCTTGGGTTGGCTTTTGTTTGTTTACAAGGCAATGTAATGTTTAAGGAAAAAAAAAATTCTACCAATCCATGTTGAGTGAACATTTCAATCCATGTAAAGGCAAAAGTCAGCTGCCACCATGCCATGCAAACCTTATAGTACATGAAATGTTAAATCGGTAACCTCGAAAGGGACTTCTGAGAAGCTATGAGCAAAAGGCACACACAAAATGCCTCTGAGATAAATTCACAAATGAAACGGAAAAGGATATCTGTGTACATCCAAGAAGAATAGTAATTATCAGAAAACAAGAACACTTCTAAATTGAAAGAATTCCTAAAGTAAAAGAAGACCAAAGAAAAAGAAATAAAGATGAGAAGTGAGATGAGGCGAAAATGGTGAGCGACAAGGAGACATACTGAGAAAAAAAGTAGCTAAAGATAGTGTGTTATTATTTCAGCAAAATGAAGTATATCAATACTGAGAAATATGACTTCAAATAGATTCAGTACCTCAAGCAGAAACATAAACAAATAACATCTGGGTTTTTCTTTTGATAACCAGTATTTTAAATACGAAAATCTAAAAATTTTATCTTTGTGTAAGAGTTACACATTTATCATACCAATCAATAACAAAAAGGCGCTATAAATACTTTATGGAAATAGATGTCCTAGCAGATGTTAACCAGACATCAGTCTTCACCGGTAAGGATTAGATTTGAAGGTTGCAGATAACTAAAACTTGTTTTTATAAGATAACTTAGCAGCTAAGTAGTATAATAAAAATGGGATATTCAAATTATAAGATATAAAATATTAAAGATAGAAGAACATGTTTAATTTTTCAATATAAATATTGTTACAGCTCAGAGAAACAGTATGAAATCTCAGGGCTCATGAAAGGCCACATTCTAGAGATAGTGATTGACAGGTGTGGTAATTCCCCTACAGCGTGGTGCCTGTTGTCATGAAGTAGCATGTCTCCTACAGGGTACTACCAGCAGGTTCAAGTAGGAAGAGCCAATAGTCCATGTGAGAAACCCCGGAAGGCTAAAGATAGAAGGAAATATTTGTGCCACGTTGAAGAGCAAGTTCACCAGGTGAATTGGCATGTGGCTAGGGTACAACTTCCCATACATATATAAATAATGAAACACACAAAAAATTATCAGAAAAGTGTTTTATTATTATTAGAGTCATGATTAGCCCTCTCCGCATCAGGAGAGTTTTATGTTTTTTTTCTAGCCCTACTCTATACTTTTTAAACACAGTCTCCAAATTTGAAAATAAAAGTTTCTTATTTTTAATTCAAATCTCAATTAAAATAAAACAAAAACCGAAAATGTAGAAGTTCCTTATTTTGACCATCTATATATCATACACAACAAAAAGACTGATAAAATTCCACTAAACACAACAGCTAGATCCGTATTCCCGTTACTGCTTAAGCCCATTCCAATAAGGATTTTGTACCAAATCTGCCCTTGCCAAGGCTACCTGGGGCCTTCATTTTATTATTTGCAATGGACAATTTTAACTTCACATCCATGTTGGCTTCCTTACATCCTAGATGCACATACAGCCAGACTTTTTCCCATCAGATGTGATTTGATCTTCCAACTTCGGAATGCCTTGATGACCTCCTCTTTATCTAAAGATCACTTTGAAAAGCCTGAAGTATTTGGCTCTTCCCTAAATCCTTGGTCAGACGTAATGTCATCCTCCCATTGGCTTTCTTTGTCCAAACTACATTAGCCTTATCTCAGATCTTCAAACAAGTTATATTTCCTGCCTAAGATCTTTCTATGAGTGAGTGAAAGGTCTGATGAAGATAGTTCCTCTTTGCCGCCAAAGGTTTCATTGATCACGCTGATAATGAATTTACTGTTATTTTAATCTCTTACTGTTATACTCAGGCTTAAATTCTCTACCCTACACACTTCAGTTGACATAATTTTAATTTCCACTATGATGCTTCTCTCTCTTCTATCAACACTCTCTCCTCACAGGGTTTCATCCAGATCAGGAGTCAGCAACATTTTTGACAAAGAGCCAGATAGTAAATATTGCAGGCTTTCTGTTGCCAAGAGGCAAATTTATGGAACTTTCCCTGCTGAAAAATTTCCCTGTATTTTACATTTTAGACTTATAAATGCCACACGTACTTATAACTCATGAGCCATACAAAAACAGGCGGCAGACCAGATCTGGCTCATGGGCTATAATAGTTTTCCGACCCCTCACCTAGATTCATGACTTTAGGCATGATCTATAGGCTACGATGATCTAACTCACATCTCTAGCCAAGTCAACTTGTCAGTGCCTACTTGATGTCTCCACTTGGATTCTAACTAGCGTCTTAATTTAAGATTAAAAAATGTAAAATCAATCACACATACGCACCTACCCACACCTCTGTCACTTGCAAACTGCCTCATGTCATCAAGACTTTGCCATATCACTAAAAGTGACCATAATCCCCCATGTCCCTAAATCCAAATACCTTGATATAATTCTTGCTCAGTAAATTCAATCATCTTCAAATCAACTTACAATCTCAGCTGATTTTCTCCAACTTTATTGCTACACTCATAATCCCAACTACCATCATCCTTCAACTGGACAGGTGCAATAGTCAGCTAAATGAACCCCCTTCCATCACTATTGTACCCTTCCACAATAGTACACCCTCCTAAGAGCTAACCTCATCGTATCACACATCCATCATACACTTTTCAATGTAGTTAATTTATATTCACACTTTGATATAAGATCTAGATTTGGTCCCTGAGAACACTCATGTAATCTCTCTCCATGCTCTTCCTTCATGGACATTCAAGCCAAACCGGCCTTCTTTTCTTTGTAAGAAACTATCAAGCTCTCTTTTTAAATTACAGAATCTTTATATCTGCCCTTCTTTCTGCTCAGAGCACCCCAGATCTTCAAAGTACCTTCCTATTTGTCTTCACTCAACTCTCAAATGAAATATTACCTCCTCAGAGAGAAAAATGCTCTGAAATACCTACAGCCAGATCAGTGCCTTCCTCCTTGCCAGTTTTACTCAGCCATGTTATCACATGTAATCTTCTTCGTAGTAGTGTACCTTATAGCCCTTCACACCATTGCTTTGTTTAGGTATTTGTATGTCTTCGTCCTCTTTCCCTCCTCACTACAGTATAGCCAATTGTGTCTTCGCCTTCTTCACTGCTATATCCCCTAGTGCCTGGTAGGCTTTCTATAAACAGCCATTTATTGACTTATTGACTACATGTATATGCTAATCCTTTTTACTAATTTTTGTTACACTATATATTTCTCTTCTCCCTCTCTTCGCTTCCCTCTTCTCATGTCCCTTGATGCTTCCTACTCAATATCAACATGGACATCATTTTGTGTCTTCAGCATTTCTCTTTTCATTATATTATGATAGGTTAATTTTCCTAAGAAAACACTATTTTGACAAAAGCAAAGCATTAAAGTAAAGCAGCATAGGATCAATTTTTTCCGATTGAAAAGGAAACACCATCTTTCCGAGAAGACAATTCCACCAGGAAACAAAACAAACCAAAACATTTCCGGTAAGTCCTAGTTCCCAAGACTTGAAGCCAGTATGTTTTTCCACTTTCAAGTATCCTTGACTGTACAGATAAAAGGTATCCACTTAGAGATATTAACTCATTACCACTGCCTAAATTTGGCTTCCAGAAACACAACTTAATATGACATCAATAGATGTGATAATAATTTGAAAGTAGCTTTATCAAAATCACCCAACAGAACAAGTTACTTTCCTAATTAGCATCTTCAGTTAAATACCTAAATCTGATGAATAATAAGTTATGCATTATGCTGAATTGCATTGGCTCACTATCCTAGAATGCTTTCAAATTAATTGAAAATGAGATATTCAGTGATGAGAAATATAAAAAGATAAAAACCTATTTCAATCAGTTTAAATTAGAATTTAACATTTCTTCAATACACTATTTTGTAGTCAATTGCAAGAGTAATAAAGCGAAATTATTGAGTCTTTAATAGTGACCGTTCAAAATTCATAATGAATTATTGAAAAGAAAACTAAGGTCCCTAGCAACTTTCCACCTCACTTCAAAGCACAGCCAAGGTCATTACAACAGGAAGTAAGACTCCACACAATTCCCACTTCTTCACATCTATTCTGTTACTTCTGGAATCTTCTACTACTCCAAATTGTGTGTTTGCTCCAGACTCAGCAGTTCTCACCACCTTGTTCTTCCAATTACCATCTTCTCTGTGCGGCCTTTCTTGACTACCCAGTTAAAAATTACCCTTTGAAAATTATCTGATCCCCATCCAGGATTACTTTTCACCATCTAACTTACGATACTTTGCATATTTATGTGGCTCATCGTCTGTTATCTGTCTCCCTAAGTTAGAATGCGAGCTTCACGATGGCAGAGTTTTGGTCAATTTCCTTCACTCAATAATTCCTGAACCAAAGTAAACACTTCATAAGTATTTTTTGAATATACAAATATATAGTCCGAATTATCAAGGAGCTTATAAATAAATAAAGACACATCCCAGCATATAGTGCAGTTTGAGAAATATCGATAGTGTGGTATAGGAGGAGGTATGTAAACTATGAGAAGCAACAGTTAAATAAGAAGCAATCCAGAAAGACACACAGTGTGGGTGACATCTGAGTTAAAGGACAGAAGGTAAGAAGATAACCAGATGGAGAGAAGAGAGGAAGATCTTACAAACAAGCATCAGAAGTTACCATAAGAAAAGCAAGTACAAAATCATCATAAGAAAAACAATTGCATCCCAGTTATTATCACAAACATAATTAACTATGAAAACCCAGAACAGTTCATGCTTTGATAATGCTAAAGTTGATACGTAGATTAAGATGTGATATAACAATCTGCAAATCTTAGTGCTTCCTAACTTTTGAGAAAACATTTTTAGGTAAGATATGATGATTTAAGGAAGAAAAGTTGCTGATGGATGAGGCACGTCCCTTAAAGACAAACACTATGAAGACTGCGTACAGCCTTTATAATGGAAAGGTGCCAGGTTTTTTTTTTCAAGTCCTTGGAATCTCAGTTGGCAACTTTGAAATTCATGTGTAATTCATGAGTTTTTTAAAAGAAATGTAATAAGTAACACAAGTGATTCTAGAGCTTGTCTTTAGGCTGAGGTAGATATTGGCATTATAAGTTGAAGTGTTAGAAAGGAACAATAAGAATTAAGAATAAGCAGTAATTTCTGCCAAGATCTGTGACACCCAGTCTCACACATAAGGCTTTTTGGAATCTCTTGGTTTCCAAGGTTCAGGCTCTCATACTTTAGTTTGTACATAAAGGACTTAAGTTACTCTTAAAGCACAGATTTAGCACTTCACACCAGGAGATGGTTATGAGACTGATCACAGGATAAAGTGAAAAAGAATGTGAAGGAACCTCGTTCTTTCTGCCATTGTATTCCTACTTTTCAGGCAGGAAAGTCCTAGAAAAAAATTCATATATAAATTAACTTTAAACAATTTACATTATATTTTACTATTATTAGCTTCTAGAATATCTTAGCTTAGGCTGGCCCTGGTGGCTCACACTTGAAATCCCAGCACTTTGGGAGGCTGAAGTGGGTGGATCACTTGAAGTCAGGAGTTTGAGACTAGCCTAGCCAACATGGTCAAACCTAGTCTCTACTAAAAATCCAAAAATTAGCCGGGTGTGGTGATGCGTACCTGTAATCCCAGCTACACGGGAGGCTGAGGCAGGAGAACCATTGAGCCCGGGAGGTGGAGGCCACAGTGAGCCAAGATTGTGTCACTGCACTCCACCTGGGAAACAGAGCAAGACTCTGTCTCAGAAAAACAAAAAACATACAAACAAACAAAGAGTATCTTAGCTTATCTATTTCTCACATCTCATCCTACAACTTTACTTCTTTTTTCCTGTTTATACCAATTATTTCTATTCCTCTTTACATACAGACAGAAAGATAAGACTAAAATGTGTCATAGACAATGACATCTAGTAAATTGACGTATTCTTCATGTTTAATTCCACTACAGATTTCAAATACAACCAAAATCTCCAAATAAAATCTTAATTCTAAATTGAGTGCTTGTACAGTCTTCAAATATGTCCAAATAGAACATCAAAGCTCAATAAAAATAGTTATATCACTTGGGATGGTGTTTAAAATATTTTTTCCTAAATAAATTCAGCTTCAGAAGATGAGAAAACCTTCATTAGGAGATGTTTTAAAGAACAAATTAAGTTAAATGTGAAGGAAATCATACTTCATTAGGTTGAATAGTAAGATTTATTTATTACTATTGTGAATTAATGCCATCCAAATATTGAGTGATGTAATTCAATTTAGTAAAAGAAAAAGGTCTAAATTATCAACTTCCTTCCTTATAAAAATGTAATATGCTATAACTTGCATTTTTTCCACGGCAATGACCCTGATGATCAGAGAGGTTAAAACCTAAAAACATTTAAAATCATCTAATCTAAATTATAAAAAAGAAATCCCTTTCTTCAGGAAAAATAATTTTTTAAGGAAGCACTCAAAAACAAATCTCTACTAGTAGATATACAGCATACACATCTCTTACTATCTCCCATGCAGACTGCATAAAAAGGCTTGCTGGCTACTTTTAAGAAAACAACATTCAGATGTCTGGAAAGTATCTGAAATGCATGATTAATCTACACAGAAAATTTTCTCAAGAAACCAAATTTTGAAGACAAGTAATTCAAAAGTCTATTGTCTTTAAAGTAAATCCGCTGGTATTCTTAAACTGCTGTAATCCTTTCTCTGTTTACCTTATAGTGTGCACCTCTCAAGCTATGGGAATGCATGTCTTCTCTAAGAATAGCTGACTTCTTTTGTAGGAAAAAGCTGTTGGAAATGACTGTTAGGATTTCAAATGTTTGGGAGTGTGTATTCATGTGGGTTTTATGTGTTGAATATTTGCATTTATAATTTTAAGATGCTTAAATCAAAAACTAAAATGACCTATGTAACATAATTCTGCCATAGGATAAATTAAATTCAATTAAATGTTCCCATACAAATTATTATCTACCACAATGTAAAAATATTTATATATCACAAAGATGTAATAAACACTGACTTCTATTATACAGCAGAGTTCAATTTCACTACTACTTAGCTTGATGATATTTTAAGGTCATGTCTCTTGGAATACACATTCAATATTCATTGCCAAATGTCTGAGCTCACCTCTCTTGAAGCAATATTCAATTATCAAATGAAAATAATTTACCAAGCAACCTCACAAAACACAAACTCTAGGTAGCATCAAGGATTTTCAAAGTGATTATTCCTTACTGGTCGCGATCCTAAGATATTAAAACTCATAGATCACATGATCTGAGATTTTCTAATTGAAAAGCCGTAGCTGTAAACCTTTCATTCAAAGTCGGATACTACCTTCAGCTGTCAAAAGAATTATGCAATCACTTAAACTTCTGGAATGAAAGAGAAAATGAAGGGAACAATAAAAGTAACTTTGAAATGCACTGGGAAATGAATATAAGGAACCAAATGGAGGCAAAGACAGAGAGAGAGAGAGAGGGCTGTTTATCTAACCTTCCCTTCTTGAGTGGGTTTTCTCTGATATCTCTAGAGAACAATTGGATGTGTAACAATGAAATACAAAACACAAGATATTGTCTTCGTATAATTACTTGTAATGATTCCAAGATGGCATAATTTAGGAACCTGCTAAATAGGACAACAAAGTGATCTGCTTTTCCAAAATTTTGCCCCTTACCTTACATATTATTTCATGGTGAAGATAAATAAAACTGAAAATTGGAATTGCCAGATATTATCAGATTTTATTTTTTGAATGCTTAACAGCTGACTCAAAATCTGGTCATAAAAATGGAAGTTAAATTAAATTGTCCTCAAAATTTAAGTTTGCTACATTTGTAAGAACCACTTGCTTCTTCAAAATCTCAAACTTTCTCATATCGAGCAGCAAATTGAAATGAGGAATTTAAGCATGTAAATTCATCGTGGAAACCAACTTGATTAAAATTTTCTGTGTATTCATGATAATGTTTAAAATTTTTGCTACATTTAAACCCTAAGTTAGTTACAAAAACTCTAAAATTATGCTTGTTTAAAAACTTGAGCTAACTTGCTTTTGAAAACATACTGACATATTCGTTCCATTCTTCTTATAATTATTTTTTTGTCACTCCCAAACAGCACACCATTGTATATATCCCCAAAATAGCACTTCTTTGTTAAAGCCATTAAGACAGAAATATTTTTGAGCCAGGTGCAATGGCTCATGCCTGTAATCTCAGTACTTTGGGAGGCCTAGGTTAGAGGACTGCTTGAGGATAGGAGTTTGTGACCTGCCTGGGCAACATAGCAAGACCCAGTCTTTACAAATGAAATGAAAATAAAATATAAAATAAACTGGCTGGGCATAGTAGTGAACACCTGTGGTCACAGCTACCAGGAGGCTGAGATGAGAGGACTATATGAACCCAGGAGTTTGGGGCTGTGAATGAGCTATGACTGCACCACTGCACTTCAGCCAGAACTATGGGTTGGTGAGTCAGAAATAAGTTCTCAGTTCTGAATATAATAACTGCTCCTGGCACTCCCCAGAATGAGCTGGGTTTTCTTTTGCCTCTCTATAGTCCCTCTTCCTCAGGAAATACCCCCATGGTTCTGCCCGCTGTGCTATTAATTACACCAATGCTTATTATATGTCAGTTCAGTTTTATCTAGATTCTCCCAAAGTCAGTGCTAAACTTAGTTGTTTGAAAATGTATATATTGTAATAGTTACCAAAAAGACAAAATACAGCTAGATATTTATGCCATTTGTTTTATTTGCATCGTAGGTATATTTCCTTTTAAAATTCATATATATCTTTCTCTAAGGATTGTCTCTGTTTTCAGATGTTAAGCACTTTCTCATGCACACACCACCTAAGCAGCAAGGACACAGAGTCCAGTCAGGGAATGTCACATTCAGGATAAGCACCTATTATTCTGTAATTCAGAAGTAGGAAAATGGATGTCCTCAAGCAGATGCTTTTCTTGACAGATACAAAAAATTGACAAGGATCATTGACTTACTTCCAACCCACCATTCATCCCTTTTCTCTTATTTTGACCCTAAGGGTCCCAGAGGGATAACGGCCCTACATTCTTATTTGGAATTCAGATTTCAGACTGCATTTCTTCTATCATTGTTTATAAGTAGTGGTTGCACACAGTTGCGATAATACTATGACATTAATCTACATTCCTCGTTAAATCGATTTTTGCCTTCCATTTTTTGAGCTTAGCTACAATTTCTCACATGGTTTCCCTAGGAAGATTCCCCAATGACTGAAACATTTAGAACATGGTCCATTCATAAATATGACATTGGGATTCCCCAACGACTGAAACATTTAGAACATGGTCCATTCATAAATATGACATTGGGATTCCCCAACGACTGAAACATTTAGAACATGGTCCATTCATAAATATGACATTGGGATTCCCCAACGACTGAAACATTTAGAACATGGTCCATTCATAAATATGACATTGGGATTCCCCAACGACTGAAACATTTAGAACATGGTCCATTCATAAATATGACATTGGGATTCCCCAACGACTGAAACATTTAGAACATGGTCCATTCATAAATAAGACATTGGGATTCCCCAACGACTGAAACATTTAGAACATGGTCCTTTCATAAATATGACATTGGGATTCCCCAATGACTGAAACTTTTAGAACATGGTCCATTCATAAATATGATATTGGGATTCCTCAATGACTGAAACATTTAGAACATGGTCCATTCATAAATATGACATTGGGATTCCCCAATGACTGAAACATTTAGAACATGGTCTATTCATAAATATGAAGAGCTTGTGTAGAAACTATAATTTACTTATCCTATTATGCTTAAGAAATTATGTGAAATAATGTGAAAATAATCTTATAACATTTGCATGCATATTTGCTGCAAGAGTCATACTTCATTGATACTTAATCATAATCTTGGACATGGTGGGTCCCAATAACCAATATTTAATGCAAGACTGTAAACTTAATAGAGAGAAAACCTTATTTATAAATTTTCATGTGTTCTTTTCTTGACAATAAGGAGCTGTGAGATTTGTATTTTAAAAGATACTTAGTAATAAAAACTTTAATTTTTAAAACTTTTATTTTTAAATTCTTAATTGCATAAAAGTTAAAAGGTAATATTTAATATTTAATGAGGCTTATTGAGCTAAATGATGATATGCAGCTTGGGTTATACTTGCAATTATAAGATTTGCTCATTATACCTAAGCAATCTCCTTCACTCAATCTAGCTACCACTAAGGAAGCAAAATTCCCTGAATCATAATATCAAAGCATTCCATTATGTTTTCTATTAAGTTGTTTTGTTCTTTGAATCATTGTCTATTTTAATTTATCCTTTTAGAAAGAAAACAAATTACTTAACTTGCATTTCCCACTAGAAGCTTCACTACAGCTAGACTTGGAATTGATTTCAGGCCATTTTTTAATAAATGATAGTCCCTAGTGAAAGATAGAATACTTGAGCCATCAATATTGAGTAAATAAAAGGGTTTGGGTAAATAAGAGAGAAGATACCTATTTTTCTCAAATATTTTAAATATCTAATAACCTATTCCTCATCTAAAACAAGCCACAATTACTGGAAATGATGGTCAGAGGAAGGTTTTAGCAACCCTGTGTAATACTACATGTCATGTTGGATCGCTATTACAGAGAAACAGTTGTCATGCTGCATTTTAGTAATTCTACACATTACCAGAGAAATAGACAACTCTTATAGCCACAGAAATCCAACGTAGCTACTGTCTACATATTCTTGTTTCAGACCTTTGGTGAAAAAAACTACTATGTGTATTGAATATATTTTACATTAGTTTTATCACAAAAAAGAAAAATGAGAATTCTATTAGATGCAAATACAAATTCTGAATGACAGGAAAGAAAAATTAAAATCAAAGCTGATCTTAATTAACAAAATGTATTATCTGCTTACATGTATATACAACTGTTCATATAAAGGCACAGATGCATTTGTGGTTTTGAAAAATATCTATTTCATTTCAAAACTTCATTGAACAATATTACATATGGCAAGAAAACTGCTTTTTTTGAAGGATCTTTTAAAAAGTGTTAAACTTTATTAGATACTTCAAACTAGCAAAGCTCAACTTCATCACAATTATATAATAACACTGCACACTTTCAATTTTATCTGGAGAAATATACCTATCCCTTGAAATAACTCTGTAAACTTCCTGCTCACAGATTTCATTTCAAGCCTTGAAAATGCAGAAAATCAATGCCGAATATACTTGCCCCGAAAGGAAAAGAAAATTTCAGGGGTGTCAGGATGTTTTATCACATAAAATACAGAATTGCAATTTGTATCTGAGCAGGCAACACACCTCCAAAAATAATACAATACTTATCACAAAATACATTCACAGATACTAGATTTGGCACAAACCACTCCATACAGCTATTGATGAAATCAGTATTGAAAGCCTTATTACAAAATCTATGGCCCTTTTCTACGCTCCAACAGACATTTCAGGATGCCACAACTTTGCAGCTCCACTCTCTCATTAATTTCCCCTAAATACACTTGGCAGAAGAATGAGAAACGTCACATTTTTCATTTAATTTCTAAAGAACATCGCATCCTTTAAGAATAGGTTCTTGAAATTTTAAAATGTAAAACATAAAAACCCTAAGGAGACAAACATCCAAAAACATAAAAACCCTAAACAGACAAACGTCCAAAAACTTTTCTTCAAAATCACGACAACTTTATATGCTACGTGTTCTTGTAAAATACCACACACACAAACTCACAGGCACACCCACCCACCCAAAACCCACACACACGCATATATATAGCCTCGTAATACCTCACATATATATACATATCACCAACTACAACAGAGACACACGCATATATATGGCTTCATAAAACCTCACATATATATACATATCATCAATTACAACAGACAAAAGCCAATTTCAGAAAGATGGCTTCAATTTTGATGCATTTACTCACACCTAATTCTATTTCAATTTAACTGGTGCAGAGATATTACAATACCCTGTAACAAAAACCTGACGGAAGATTGTAACAAATTGCTTAAACATCAAACCAAAGACTCAACATAATTTCATCACAAAGTGAAATTCGCATCCAACTCGCAAAGAATTAGAAAATCCTTGCACTTACCTTGGCCTTGTCCATTCCCCAGATGACCCCAAAAGACCACCGTCATCATCAACAGCCCCGGAGCCCACGTCCACATCCTTCTAGTGACACCCTCATGTCTTCTGGCCATTGCATCTTAAACTCTGCATATTCAGTGGGGTGGATGTGAAAGTACAATAAATTACATTCTTAGAGAAATACACTATGACTCAAATCCCATATCTAATATGCACTGTGCATTTCTGAATTATACTGCCTACAAGGAGGTACATTTGAAAATCATGCTCCCCTTTAGGGTTGTCATATTGATGATTAATACGAAAGCTCATTCATTTTTAATCTTTAAGCATTCATCTGAATTACATTTTTAATATCATTTTCCAAAACAGGCCACTTAACCTATGAATGTTAAAAAGTACTCCGGATATACATATTGGAGTTCAGTCAAGCAAAAACATGGTGTATGGACACTACTTAAGTATAACTTGATATTTAGGCAAATTGATGAATTTAACATACCATGTAATCTCTACATATATACAAAAGGACTTTTCAACACATTTATGTAAGTTTTGCATAAATACCCTTGAAAATATTCTCAAGTTTTAAGTGGTATTCTAATTATGTCAGTAATTTTAACTGAATAAAGAGATGCATCATGTGCAAAAACTAATCTTGTTTACTTAAAATTGAGAGTAAAATTAATTATAGAAGGTACAAAACACTTGTAATTTTGATTTCAGATATATGACCCACAGGAAACTTCATATATACAAATATTATACACATATATGACAATGTATATTTGAATGTTCATTTTGAAACTGCTTTTCATACTGATACATGAAAATACTTAAATGTCCACCAAAGCAAGGTTATTTATTCATACATTTGAATGATATACAGTAGCTCAAAAGAATAAACTTGAGTTGCATGTACTAATATGGATAAGTGTCCAAAATGAATAGTGAAGCAAAATTAGCAAATTTAATAATGATAAGTTCAAAACTACACCTTTCATATGTAAACATGTGCAATAGCTAAAACTATACATTTTATGTTGCATAAATATATAATACAGTATAATAACGCATAAGAATGATAAACACCTTCAAGACCAAAGTTAGGAAATTACAAGACTACAATTTAAATGGTTACTAGGTGGAATTTTAAATCAGAGGTTACTCCTAAATCCCAATTTTTCCACAGTTGACAAAATACGGAGTTAAGAAAAATAAACTTAATGATTTCCAGAATGAACGCTTTATTCAAAATGCTACGTAATTACAATTCTAATAAACTTGCAAGGGAATCCAGTCACCCAGAAATTTTTTATGCCTTTCTCCTACATCACGAAAGGGGAAGATTTAATTACCAACTTTGCATTACTTAACGTCAGACACATAGTATCAGAGCTAAAGAGAAATTTAAGAAACACCTAACTCAACCTCTCTATTTTAAATGACCAAATGAGTTGAGAAGGTTACAATGACATTTCTAAGTTCATATGTAAAAACAGAATTTTGATGACAATGGCAGTTTAAGTACTAATGAACACTCCTTGAAAAGTTACTGTAATCCAGGTTATTTTACTGTGCTAAATGCCTCACATTCTTTACCCAATTCAGTTTTCACAGAAATCCTATGAACAAAGCACTTCCAAAATTGACCATTTCACAGCTAAGAAAACAAGGCTTAGAGAAATGCTACACGATCCCCTAGTCATGAGGTTAGTAGGTACCACTGTGGAGACTGAGGCAAAACAGGACGATTTCAAAGCCTATGCTCTGAACAAGTAAACACTAAGCAGGAATTTAGTTCTAGATCTCCCAGTTGTAGTCCAATAATCAGCCAAAAAATGGTGCTGAGAAGAGGGGAAGGAAAGATGTCTTGTATATGGAGCCTCATGTATTTGATCCCAAATAAATCTTCAAATTGAAAATCATTAGAGCACAAGGCAATAGAATTATTAGTTTGTTTCTAAAATCATCAACCTTTCCCAAGTTGAACATACAAGTATATTTTATCATACATATACTATATGTGTGTATAACGTGTGTTTATCTAAGTATTCCTGTGGTTTATATATCTGGATTTGGAATTACAAGTGTTTTGTGGTTTATTATTTATTATTATACTTTGAGTTTTGGGGTACATGTGCACAACGTGCAGGTTTGTTACATATGTATCCATGTGCCATGTTGGTGTGCTGCACCCATTAACTCGTCATTTAGCATTAGGTGTATCTCCTAACGCTGTCCCTGCCCCCTCCCCCCACCCCACAACAGTCCCCAGAGTGTGATGTTCCCCTTCCTGTGTCCACGTGTTCTCATTGTCTCCCTCTGTTGCTCTGGCTGGAGTCAGTGGTGTGATCATAGCTCACTGCAGACTCCAAGTCCTAGGCTCAAGCGATACTTTTGCCTCAGCCTCTCAAGTAGCTCGGACTACAGGCACGCACCACCATCCCCGGCTAATTGTTTTACAGAGATGGGGTCCCACCGTGTTGCTTGACTGGTCTCAGCCTCCTTAAGTCAAGGGATCCTCCCACCAAGACTTCAGAAAGCACTGAGATTACAGGTGTCAGCCACCGTGCGTTTTTTGATTTCTTCAATTAATTTTACTTATACACTTGATTACACAAGATTAATTTTGTGTACATAATGAATCTCTTTTGAGGTTTAAGTTACTGATTAATTAGAGTACCACTTAACAAGCGTGTCATCCCAGCACTTTGGGAGGCTGAGGTGGGCGGCTCACCTGACGTCAGGCATGAGCCACCGTGCCCGGCTTACACACATTCTTTTCACTCCTGCTTGCAGATCTCTGTTCCCTTCTAATTCCAGTGGAACCACTTTCACTTAGTATCAAAATATCCAGATCCACTCATCAAAGTGTAAATAATCCTTCAGTAAATTACCTTTGCAAATCTATTTCTATGTAATATTTCCTTAACTTCTTCTTACCTACATCCAGTAGTCATTTTACAAGGCAGAATTTTTTCTATTTTATATAGAACTGGGCAGTATTTGAAAAAAATCTCAAAACACTCTTCAGGAAGGACTGGCATCTAAAACACCAGTTCCAATATATATTTTAGTACCATTTTAAAGGACAGATGGTTCTCAAAATGTTATTATAATTTAAAAACATGTAACCTTCCTCTCTGAGTTCATGTTTATGGAAAACTAATATTCCATAATTGCCAAGTTACTATGATGTATTATCTAAATGCTGCCCCTGCCATTCTATAAATACAAAAATCATAACCTTCTAACTAACTTTGGTATTAGTCAACAACTGTGCTGATGAAAAGTAAAATCAATTCATTTAAAAAAAATTTTCCATGAAAAAAAAAAAAACAAGTAACTTGTAAGCAGTATGGTAGATGAACCAAAAAATAAAGTAACATTAACCAGAAAGACATGCCATGGACTTCTCTAATCTTTTTTTGGAACACCCTTTTCATGCATATGAAAATAAAAATTAAATATAAAATACCTACTTTATGTATGTACTTTTACTTGTGTCTATTGTTCTTTAAAGATTAAAATAACTACTAAAGCCTGGATAGCTGAGCCCATTGTGATCTTCTGCCCATAAAATAGATTGGATGTGCAGTGGAAGAGGTAAAACTTAGGCTTTCAGATTAGTTATGACGATGGAAACACAATTCTATTCAATAGTGTTCATCTTGGTCTTTCAAATGTTTAAGGTCACAAGGCAAAAGAGAACAGACTTTAAGAATGTTCGTGTGTTACTTCTCGTCTTACCCAATAGCTACATTAGTTCAATTAGGCCAGTGTTTTGGAGTAAACAGCATTGTGAAATGTGTCGTGGAGTCCGGAGGCTCCACCACCTACCTCCAGGTAGCTGTTCTGTCCGATGGAGCCTAGAGTAATACTTTAGGAGATGCATTACATCTACAGGTACCAACTAGGAAGGGTAGTCTTGAATTAAATGGCTTTAGAACACGTTATAAGAGCAAATCGAAGCTTCCAGGTATTAGAAACACTTCAATCACAGAGCGTCTCTGGGTTCTATCTGTGGCCAGCATCAAGTATCTGTCTGCCCTCCCCGAATGCTTTCTCTCATCATGTGGATCTTCTAGATGGTTTTATTCTTCCCCAGCCAACCAACTTGATCAACAAGCCTAGGTATATTAGGTATGTATAAAATTGGTTCTTAAATAAAGTCCATTTCTGTATCTAGGTAAGTAATGTCTTCAGACTTACAATTTCATTGATATCTAGAAAGAGCGACTCTAGTTAGCTTCTAGTGTCAGTTTTTCTAGCAGCTTCTTTAAAAAAAAATATCCTCTCTGGAACAAAGCTTCCTTGCAAGTATTGCTGTTGGGAATAGTCCTCTTTACTGAAATGCTTATCCGGTGAAACTTGCGCTGTGCCAGTGAGCCTGCAGGTTGATGGTCCTTTTGTTCAACTTCTCCATTATAAAGCAACCTCTCTGATCACCCTTTTAAAACTAAAGACCAAAGAATCAAATGAGATCAGGAAGTGACCAGAGCTCACAGGTCATCAACTCCTCTTCTTAGCATGTTATAGCACACAGTCTAAGCCCGAAAAACACAGCAGAACCCTTTACAGCTCTCGAGTTCCAGTTATTAACATTGATTTTTTTCAATGGAAAATTTTCATTAGAAGCTATCACAGGACTCACATTCAGTAATAACTTAGATTAGGATACATACTGGAGCCTTTGTCCTTAGAGTAGGTGCCACTGAGTCACTATTAAAAGGAGTCTTTTTGACCTTAGTAAATTCTCACAGGGCTTATCTCAGTCTAAACTGTAACTGGCCTTTACTAGTGATGTCATGTGTAATTCAAATTAATATTGTAATGTATATAAATTGTATATATAGGTATAATACATGCATGTATTTACAATTATTTATTTTATTTTATTTTTTAATAAGATGAAACTTAGAGGTTAAAATATGACTCTAGGCCATTGTGCTTTAGAATGAAGAGCACAGACATGGGTTGGAAATGTAAATTTTGACCCTATTTAATTTCCGTGACAAATTCATTAACGTCTTCAAGGTTCAGGCTCTATGTATGAGACAAATGAATACAGCTCTAAGATTCCTGAAAACCCTAAAGTATTAAAATTCCACTCTGCCATTAGTTCAGATAAATCATTTGCCAATTTGCCCCACAAGAACCAGGCATCTTTAAATGGTAGCATAACATGCACTTCTCTCTCCCAAAGTGTAGTGCATAAACGTTCTGCTTCTGAATAACACAGGATGCCTGCTAAAATGTGCTGTCAGGGGGATTAGTAAGGAAATGTTGTATCAAAACTTCTGCAGATGAGGCCCTGAAATACACATTGTAATAAATCCTCCAGGCCTCTCAAGTTAGGAATAACTGGTTTATAAAATTGTACTTACTTAAAAATTAGAGATAAACAGATTTCACCGTAACCCAGTTTTTCTGATCTGAATGAAATAAGGCTCTATATTCAGACTGACTTTTCAGTGAAAAACAACTTAAAATAGTGACAAATCATCTATAAGTTTAAATGAATATAACTAGGAGACCTGAAAACTCAGGTTTAGCAGTCATCTTCCAACAGTTTGAGAGCCCACAGGAGCCACAGAGCCCTCATGTCTCTCCAGAGAAGCAGGCTGCTTCTTCCCCCTAAACACCATGCAATTCTTGAAGTGAGGGAAAGCATTCCTGCTCACACTGATACCCTCTCAAGTGAACTCAAAGTTAAGCCATCTCCAGCCAGACCAGATACCCTGGCCCATATCTCATTCATTAATATATGTTGAGAAGCCTTTGTTTCTTGGAAACTACATGAAGTGAATAGGCTGTGGACTCCACTGGACCTAGTGGTCTATATTTAACCAATTCCCTTCACACATATGTATCAGATGCTCTCTTAGTTACGGAGCTGCAGTGGTGAATAAGAAAGCCACAGTCCTGTACTCCTAGGGTTTCAATTCTGAAGATGAAGACAGGCACAGAAACCCAACTGAGCAAAGAGAAGAGATTATTACAAAATGTGTTCACATGCAAAGTGAAGCAAGGGACTGAATATGCAACAAGGGTGTTGGGGCGAACATTAGATATAATCTTAATTCAGATTATATAAGATTCATACATATAATTTATATATATATATATATATATTAATTTGGGCCAGGCGTGGTGGCTTATGCCTGTAATGCCAGCATTTTGGGAGGCCAAGGCAGATGGATCACTTGAGTCCAGGAGTTTGAGACCAGTCTGATCAACATGGCAAAACCCCATCTCTACTAAAAATAAAAAACTTAGCCGGGTGTAGTGGTGTGCGCTTGTAGTCCCAGCTACTCAGGAGGCTGAGAAAGGAAAACTGCTTGAACCCAGGAGGCAGAGGTTTCAGTGAGCCAAGATTGTGCCACTGCACTCCAGCCTGGGTGACACAGCAAGACCCTGTCTCAAAAGAAAAAGAAAAAAAGAAATATTAATTTGGATTATACAGATTCTAACCACTTCTTTCAAGTGAGAATATTTAAGCTAAGACCTGAGAATAAAAAGAGTTAGCTTTTCATACCATACACAAAGATTCGTCTTTTAGGAAAAACCCCCAGTGTTCAAGGACCTTAATATATGAGCAAGATCTTGGCATGTAGAAGAAACCTGTGAATTGGATGAAATGAAAAACTGAAAAGTAGGAATCTGGATGAAGTACAGAAGGGAGAAAGACTAATGTGAGACGTGGCTGAAAGAGAAGGATATGTGAAACAGTACAGGTCTTCATTAGTAATGATGAGGAACATAAATCTTAGTCCAAGTACACCAGAAAAGTGGGAGAGTTGGAAACTGAAAGACATGTTAAGAGATCACTTTGGTTTCTCTGTAGCTAACAGGGTGTAGGAGATTAAGAATTCAAGTAGGTTGACTAAGGATGACCTAAGAAAATAAGCGTAGGTAAGAAAATATGTGGCTCTGGCTAGGCTGGGGACATTGGAAATCAAAATAGGTGGAGGAAATTACAGATGTATTTGGAACCAAAATATTTTTTAAGTGAATGTTGAATTGGATATTGTCAGAATATTGAGGAAGGGCCAAAAATGACTTATAAGCGTCTAGCATGGCTGGCAGTGCCACTTACTGACATGTGGGAAACCAGGACATGTTACCTCTGAATTATTCGAGTGCTATTGTCACGTAAATCATCAACTCCTAGAATAAAGGTCTGGGCCAAACTCTAAGACTGGAAATTATTAGCTGTTTAGTAGTGTTTAGAGCTTAGAGAGAGTATGTGTGTGGAGAGAAAAGAAGAGCAATTAGGACAGAACCCTTAGAAACATCAATATTTAAAATTTGGGAAGAGAAACAGAAACAAATAAATTGTGGGAAAATGAAGCTCAGGGTAGTTGTAAGGGAATGCTAAAAATGAACTATGGCATTTGAGGAGGAAAACGTGGAAACTGAAAGCAAGAGAGTACGGATGGATCGTGAGGGAGCAGCAGCAGCTGTGTCCTAAGGAGAGTCTCAGTGAAAATGAAGGGTTGTAGGAATGAGGACATCTGGGCCAACGAGCTGGCAAGGAGTGATGTCCAGGAGGCAGAATATTTGCATCTAGATCCTGGTGGTACATACCCTTATAGAAAATGTTTCAGATTTGATGACAATAAAGTGGAGGAAAGAAAAAAAGTAATGGAAATAAAGATGTCAAAAAACGGGGAACCGAGGTTTGTACTGGTCCTTTCACGTGAAAGCTGAGCCACTAAAATGATGGCTGAACTTGCCTGAAGATGATATTGAGCAAAAGATCTAAAGCCTTAAATAAATGACAAGAGGCCAGGTGCAGTGGATCATGCCTGTAATCCCAGCACTTTGGGGGGCTGAGGCAGGCAGATCACCTGAGGTCAGGAGTTCGAGACCAGCCTGGCCAACATGGTGAAACCCCGTCTCTACCAAAAATACAAAAATTAGCTGGGTGTGGTGGTATGCACCTGTAATCCCAGTTACTCAGGAACCTGAGGCAGGAGAATCACTTGAAACCGGGAGGAGGAGGTTGCAGTGAGCCGAGATCACACCATTACACTCCAGCATGGGTGACAGAGCAAGACTCCATCTCAAAAAAAAAAAAAAAGACAAGAGTGCCCAGGAGGGAGGTCTGTTGATGATGGTAATACCAAAGGGGCATGGCTGATATTTCCAAGGGGTTTAAGTTTCAAAGGAACAGTCTAATTTGCAAGGAGCGGAGAAATTAACAGTCTAGAAGTTGTAACGGGAACCAAGAACAACCACCTCGGCTTCCAGCCATAGGTATGTGGAGGGTGAGAAAAAGACCTGTCTCAATTTATGAAAGCTAGAGGAAAAATTGTACTTTGGTATCAACCAAGTTTTGTTTTAAGATAATTACAAAGCAATATGGAACTTAGCAACAGTCAATTTTGACAGTTTCCTGAAGCTTAGTAAATTCTGCAAAAAATTAAGATTTAACACAAAAGTATAGAAAAATTTTAATGGCATAGCACCTTTCTTCACAATTCCTTAAACCAAATAATTCCCTGTTCTTCTAACTCTCTCCTTACACTATCAACTAGGCTTCTTATTCAATGAACGGTTTAAGTCTACTAAGACACACACACACACACACACACACGTCTTATCCTGCTGCAGATCTCATTTTTGAAGGTACATTGAAAGTACATAGATCATTCTATAATCAACAACTATGAAGATTGTGAGCAACTGGAACAAGTATTCTTGGAAAAGAAGTTTCCTGTGTATAAGGAAAAAAAGAGTCCAACTCTGGGAACTGACTTGGCTGAGTCATCATTATATGCCACTGGCAAGAAATCAAGAAGTAACCCAGGACTGATAAACTTTGTGAAAGGAAATGGAAACAGCCTATCTGTGAGGCTTAATTCTTGATAATCTGGCCAAGATATAGCATCTGGATAAGAGTTCACTGACTCAACTAAATTTTGTGAAGGTGAAGTACTTGTTAAAATGAAAGATCTATTTAGAGAGAAATAAGTAGACATAATGTCTGCACTATGGATAGGTGTATATCTGCTTTTTGCAAAAACAGTTTGTATCTTTGAAATGCTGGTTTGCCCTGGACAGAGCTAACTTAAATAGAGACCAGGCGCGGTGGCTCATGCCTGTAGTCCCAGCACTTTGGGAGGCCGAGGAGGGTGGATCATGAGGTCAGGAGATCGAGACCATCCTGGCTAACACGGTGAAACCCCGTCTGTACTAAAAATGCAAAAAATTAGCCGGGCATGGTGGCGGGCACCTGTAGTCCCAGCTACTCTGGAGGCTGAGGCAGGAGAATGGTGTGAACCCGGGAGGCGGAGCTTGCAGTGAGCCGAGATCACGCCACTGCACTCCAGCTGGGTGACAGAGCGAAACTCCGTCCCAAAAAAATATATATATAGTTTTTATATATATATATATATATATGTATATATACCCAAAGGATTATAAATCATGCTGCTATAAAGACACATGCACACGTATGTTTATTGCGGCACTATTCACAATAGCAATGACTTGGAACCAACCCAAACGTCCAACGATGATAGACTGGATTAAGAAAATGTGGCACATATACACCATGGAATACTATGCAGCCATAAAAAAGGATGAGTTCATGTCCTTTGTAGACACATGGATGAAGCTGGAAACCATAATTCTCAGCAAACTATCAAAAGGACAAAAAAAACCAAACGCTGCATGTTCTCACTCATAGGTGGGAATTGAACAGTGAGAACACATGGACCCAGGAAGGGGAACATCACACTCCGGGGCCAGTCATGGAGTGGGGTGAGGGGGAGGGACAGCATTTGGAGATATACCTAATGTAAATGATGAGTTACTGGGTGCAGCACACCAACATGGCACATGTATACATATGTAACAAACCTGCACGTTGTGCACATGTGTCCTAGAACTTAAAGTATATATATAAAAAAAAGAGAAAATCATTAAAGAAAGGCTATAATACCCAGGAACACACAGACACACATACACCTGTGTGTCTATATCTTCAGTTATCACACTTTTTCTATACAGACTCCACACGAGACAAACATGTTACATTTTATGAGAAACTATAAGTGGAAAGAGGAGAATTTGTTAAATCAATATAGAATGTTCCTTGTTTAGCATAATTCTAACTGTTTCTCATTAGAGGTCTGAGTATCAATCTGTATTATATGTGGCCATGCTGGCATTTGGGAAATTCCACAAGAAACTTTTTAAATATGAATTTGGAAAAGGGAAAAGGATTTTTAAAGTGTCTTTTTTTGTTCTGCATTCTGTGTGGAACATATATTTTGTGCTAACTGCTCGTGTTAGCTTGTGATTGCCTGTGACTATGTGGAAGATGTACTTTACGTGACTATGTGAGCAACAGTCTTCAAGTTAAGAAATCTAAAAATTGGTTGGTTTAGTTGCTAATTAGGTAAATTACCTTGTAATGGTTACTTAACCTCTCAAAGATTAATTATCTTCAGTGGTACATTGAAGGTTCCATTCATATTGATTTTAGTAGACTTATCTTGCTAAAAAGTAAATTTAACAGAAATTATTCTAGACCTCATTATTTCAGGAGACCCCACCCCAGCTTTTATTCCTAACTTCAAGAAATGCAGAGAAATTTAAAAATCAGATGTTCTCCAATTCAACAGAATATAACTGAACTAAATAGATTTATGTATAATTCATTATTTCAACCTTTAACGCTATATCCAAGCGGTTTGTTTTCACCATAAAGTTATAGCTGTTTAGGCCAATAATTAAAGAGGACCTTGATAGAGAATGACAAGAGAGGATGATCGCCCTATTGTCTATCTTCCAGCTGCTTTCAATGCCCTGAAGTTTTATTCACACCCAAATATTAGAATCTTATCTGAGAGAGCGTACTCAAATGATGAATCATGCTAATTTCTCAAGAAAAGTGTTACAGAATAATAAATGCCTTTCTGGTCAAAGCACTGATGCTCTGGAAATAATCTTTTTCCAAATGAGGTACAGGAATTGTTATGACTATTAAAAGTTTGTATATGATATCTGCCAGGTTCGACTGAGCTTCACTTAAAATCTACTATATTAGGGCCAAGTGTAATGACTCAAATTAGTGAACTTAAAAATTGTTTTAAAATGTTTCATGGAGACATTTCAAATATTGCTCTCTGATTTATCACTGTTACATTTGCTGAATTCAATTTGATGCCAAGATTTATTCAGATTAATCAAATGCCATAAACTCTGATACCTAATGTTCCTTAACACCTTAAGAACTTTTAAACAGGTCAAATGTTGAAGATACGCTTTTAGTGAAACTGTACCTAAGCACATGAATGCTATTTAATATAGCTTTTTAGAAGACTAACAAAGAAAGAAGACTTAGGAAATTCGGAAACATTTTTTAAACCCTCTAGAGGGAATTAAACTACCGAAAAATAATTCCAATTTGTGAATATAATGGCATTAATCAGAAGATAAGAAAAAAGTAACCATAAAACTTTATGGGGGTAATATTTGCTATGAGGATAAGGAAAAACAACTAATGGATATTAGGCTTAATACCTGGGTGATGAAATAAACTGTACAACCAACCCCATGGCACAAGCTTACCTCTGTAACAAACCCACACTTGTACCCCTGAACTTAAAAGTTAAAATTTAAATAAATAACGTTGTGCTATTAATTTCAACCAGAGCCTTTCCAAGGTGCAGGGAACTTTTGAGAATTTTATTTCTTGCAAAAGGAAATTTGATTCCTTGCTTAGGGCCTTCCTAGCAAAACCTTTATTCTTTGGAGAAGCATCATACTCCTACAAGATTTAAGGACCATCATATTTGTCAGACTTTTTTTCTGTTTTACTGTGAGCAGTTTACAGAATATCAAGAAAAATCAAATCCGAAGGTGCATTACACATGTTTTATCAAAAGGAACATTTTTGTTTACTTTTAAGAAAATATGACAAATTTAGTTTTCTGACCTATTACCAAGTTAGGCATCTTGAGTGAATTGAATCTGTTGTAATCCTGTTTGGTTTTCATCCCATGGCTCTGGAAAACTGACATTTATCTCCAATTTTTCAACTCTGCTTCTTTCCAGTACCTCATCTATACGACTATTGTAGTACTTTTCATCTGCTTCTACCACTACACTATGGCTGCATTACTTTTAACATAGTGTCCCACATGTTACCCATTTCTACCTAATATAAAGAGTAGAAATTGAATTATAATTGAGTATCCAGTTGCTTCATATTCTGGTCTTCAACTGAAATAACTCCAGCTATCTCAAAACTTCAACCCTCCCTGGAAGTATTGGACCAAATTATCCCAGATTATAGCACTTACAGGCTAAAATTACTAATGCTTCTATAGTTTCAGAGACAGTATCAGGTTATTCAACACAACCTTCCATGCACCATCCCAGCCTCATATAATCAGAGGACACTTAGACGACTTTAATAGCCTTCAAAAGACACCCTCCTCTTTTACTTATATATATATTTATTTATCTATTTATTTAATGGAGACAGGATCTCACTCTGTCACCCAGACTGGAGCGCAGTGGCATAATCACGGTCCACCGCAGCCTGCACCTTCCGGGCTCCGATCCTTCCACTGCAGCCTCCTGAGTTGCTGGGACCACAGGCGCCGCCACCACGTCTGCCTGGTTTTTGTATTTCTGTGGAGATGGGGTTTCACATGTTGCCCAGGCTGATCTGAGACTCCTGGGCTCAAGCGATCCACCTGCCCCGGCCTCCCAAAGTGCTGGGATTACATGAACGAGCCATTGTGTCCAGCCGGCCCCGCCCAGTTTTTAACCTTCGTACTGTTTCTATAATCATCCTTCACAAAATAGAACACTTCATTACTCGATGGTTCTCATTATTCTAATATGAAGAACTGTCTTAAGAAAATAAATTCCCGGCCGTTCGCGGTGGCTCACGCTTGTAATCCCAGCACTTTGGGAGGCCGAGGCGGGCGGATCACGAGGTCAGGAGATCGAGACCACGATGAAACCCCGTCTCTACTAAAAATACAGAAAATTAGCCGGCGTGGTGGCGGCGCCTGTAGTCCCAGCTACTCGGGAGGCTGAGGCAGGAGAATGGCGGGAACCCGGGAGGCGGAGCTTGCAGTGAGCCGAGATCGCGCCCCTGCACTCCAGCCTGGGGGACAGAGCGAGACTCCAGCTCAGACAAAAAAATAAATCAATAAATTTCCAATATTTCCAAGAATATCCAATTTAATTCTATACATCACATAAAAATAAAAGCCGTCTTACTGTGTTAGTTTCTTACTGCTGTTACAGTAAATTAACATAAACTCAGAGGCTTAAAACAACACATTTTTTTTCTTTTTACTTCTGGGGGTCAGAAGTCCAAAATGGGTCTTAGTGTGCTAAAATCAAGTTATCATCAAGTCTATATTTTGTCTGGAGATTCCAGGAGAGAATTCACCAGGTTTGAGAGGTCACATGTATCCCTGAGCTCTTGGCCTCTTCACATCTTGGACACAGCACATCACTTCAGCCTCGGCTCCAGTTTCCCCAAGCTCTTCTGCTCACTCTGGTCTCTCCGCCTTCCTGTCTGAAGGTTCTTTGTGACTACAGTGGGCCCACCTAGATAATTCAGGATAATCGCTCCAGTTTAAGGTCAGATGATTAGCAATCTTAATTCCACCTCTAACCATAATGCTCCCATGCTGCCTAACAACACATTCAAAAAGTCATCCTGCTAAGGGTCATTATTCTACCTACAC
This sequence comes from Symphalangus syndactylus, assembly GCF_028878055.3. NCBI lineage: Eukaryota > Metazoa > Chordata > Mammalia > Primates > Hylobatidae > Symphalangus > Symphalangus syndactylus. The sequence goes on from NC_072432.2 coordinate 87,657,064, forward strand.
ACTAAGTGACTGAGAAAAAGTAAAGTTATGTATCATGCTTTACCTATGGTGAGGAAATAATAACTTATAATGATTTATCTAAAAAAAACCTGTTTTTAAAAGCTTTGGTCCTAGTCTATTGATTAAAGTTTTGGTATATTCCAGATAAATTTCATGTCCTTGATGCTAACACATTGTGCACAGTAGATGGCCTTTTTAAAATGTTACTGTATGAAGGAATATTTAAGGTTGTCTGGACAATAGAAAAGGAACTTTAGTTGCTATGCCACAAAAGGCCAGATTTCTGCACATTACACCTCCTACCAGTGCACACATGTGCCAAACTCCTTCCTGAAAGCCTGGTTTATGTTTCCTATGTGCTTAGCAATAGTTTTACTCTCACGACTGTTTATATTAAGTCCTATTTTTTAAAGCATATCCTCATTTGTTTGTTTTCCTGAGCCTCTGAACTGGATTTCATCTGGTATGTATTGCACAGGTTTGCACACTTGATTGTACGCTACCTTAAAGCATCCTCTTGTGTTCTGGACACGGTTATTTTTCTCCATGGTAAGGTGATAAGTGACTTCTCTGAGGACTTGCCACCTTAGAATGCAGTGGTGACATCACCTGCTCAGGCTCTGTCTGCAATGTGGAATTTAGTATTTTCCAACTTCTGGTCTAACTTGAACTTCATAATTAAGCAGAGCTGCCTTTTGAGGGAACAGTAGGGTGTCTGCCCCTAAACGTCTGTGTAAATGCAGAGACACATTTGGGAACATAACCGACTTTTATGTACAGAAGCCAGATGCATTTCATGCCCATGCATGCTTAGGGAAGCAAGTTCATCTCATCTATCACAATAAGCATCTGTGCCACTAAATTCCACTGCAGGATACTTTTCACACTTAGACAACAAAACATTTAAGGAAATAAAAGCTCTTTCCAATAAAAATGTGCATCAAAAACTGTGTGTATGTTTAAAATAAAAAACCTTCCTCTATAAGATAAGGCCACAGGAACTACTAAAAAATCATTCTTGAAATATATTTTCTGATAGGCATCTAGGCCCTTGCCTTATATAAGATTTAAGGAAAGTGATGTGTGTGTCTTTATACTTGAAAGGCTGCTTTCAACAGCAAAGGGTATGCTTTGAGGTATCAATATAGTTTTGAGAATGCAGAAGTTTAAAAGAAATGGAATGCATATTCTCCAGGTATGAACATGCAATTGTCATTATTTTCCTACCATCTACTAGATCAGAAACAGAAGAAAAATTATGGAAATGTCTGTTTTCCCTCAATAGGAGTACCTATTTATTAAAGTTAATTAATTACTGTTCTTTAAACATTTTCAAAGTAGACTCATAAGTGACAACTTTCAGAGAAAACAAGGGTTTTTGGATGTATATATTTACTTATAACATGGATAAAATAATTTTGTTAAATATTAACTCCATATTAATAATGTTCTCTATTGTTTTTGCATTTTGTTTAACAATAGAGAATCTAATACATTTAGTGTTCATGAGTTTCATACAGTCTCCTGTCAATGTACTTTGTCTTTTTTTATTGGACTACTAATCATTTATTTATGATTTGGAACTACTCGTATTTTAAATATGTCAAGTGAATTGCAAACACTTGTTGCTGATTTGATATTTGATTTTTATACATATTCATGGTATCCTCTGAAAAAGAAAAGTTTTCTATTTTAACAAATTCCAATCCATAAATATTTTTTAAAAAATTTTCTGTTATTGGTTAGGGCTACGTTTAGATATTTAATTTTAACTGTAATATTGCAAGTGATATTTGTCTATGGTATTTTTTCTTTATATTTTGAAAAAGCGTATTTGACATCCACTGTGGAATTAGTATTTATGAATGACATATTATACCTTTGTGCAACTATAAAATACATATAGCCAATTATCTGAACACCATTTTATGAACTGTTTATCACTTATCTACTGATTTGAAACACTATCTTTATCATATATTGGATTTTAGGTTTATTGAGATTATCTAACATGAAATTATTTAATTATGAAACTATGTGAATTCAAGCATGACAGTCAGCTCTTCTTCCCCACAACTACCCTGTAAAAGGATGGATGGAATAATTGCTTCCCTATGGCTTAAGTGTATGAGAGGTATATAACATGGTCTTGATGAAGTGGGAACTACACAGAAATTGTTTTTGGTCCTGAAATGTACTCCAGCTTTACCAATTTGTTCTACACTATACCATTGAGGGTAGAAGCTGAATTTTGCTAATGATTATATTTACACTACTTAACATGTGCCAGATACTGAGTAGATGCTTAGAAACATGTTTAATCATTTGTTTTATTGCTAGAGACCTGATTATCTGCTGTAGTGGTGCTATCTCATTCAGAATCATTTTGACCAGCCTTTCTCCATCATGAATAAAACACTTATTTACACACTTGTGTACATGCACACGTGCATAGAAACACACACACCCTTTGCAGAGACAAACTGCATTGAAAGCATGTACAAACATTACAGTATATTTGTTGATTCTGACCTGATTCTGATTCTATTGTATACTTTTTCATTCTGATCACAATAACAATTAAAATAGAAAACTATAAGTTGTGAAGCTGGAAGATGCAGAACATAAAAGATCAAATTACCAAAGTTTTTTCTATTTTCTTTCATTGGCTGCTGATGAAATCAGAAAAGTAATGGACATAAAAGTGAAAGTATGCAATGTGTGTGCGTGTGTGTGTGTGTATCACATGCACTCGTTTCCATGATGTACAAATGGAATTTCATAACCAGCCAAACTAAGCTTCATAAGTGAATGAGAAATAAAATCCTTTACAGACAAGCAGATGCTGAGAGATTTAGTCACCATCAGACCTGCCTTCCGAGAGCTCCTAAAGGAAGCACTAAACATGGAAAGGAAAAACCAGTACCAGCCACTGCAAAAACACACCAAAATATAAAAACCAATGAAACTAGGAAGAAACTGCTTCAACTAATGTGCAAAATAACCAGCTAACCTCATGATGACAGGACCAAATTCACACATAACAATATTAACTGTAAATATAAATGGGCTAAATGCCCCAATTAAAAGACATACACTGGCAAATTGGATAAAGAGTCAACACCTACAGGTGTGCTGTATTCAGGAAATCCATCTCACTTGCAAGGACACACATAGGCTCAAAATAAAGGGATGGAGGAATATTTACCAAGCAAATGGAAAGAAAGGAAAAAAAAAAGCAGGGGTTGCAATCCTAGTCTCTAATAAAACAGACTTTAAACCAACAAAGATAAAAAAGGACAAAGAAGGGCATTACATATTAGTAAAGGGATCAATGCAACAAGAAGAGCTAACTACCCTAAATATATATATATATGCCAAATACAGGAGCACCAGGATTCATAAAACAAGTTCCTAGAGACCCACAAGGAGACTTAGACTCCCACACAATAATAGTGGGAAACTTTAACAACCCACTATCAATATTAGACAGATCCACAAGACAGGAAATTAACAAGGATATTCAGACTTGAACTCAGCTCTGGTCCAAGTGGACCTAATAGATACCTACAGAACTCTCCACCACAAATCAACAGAATATACATTCTTCTCATTACCACATAGCACTTATTCTAAAATCAACCACATAATTGGAAGTAAAACACTCCTCAGCAAATGCAAAAGAACGAAAATCATAACAATCTCTCAAACCACAGTGTAATCAAATTAGAACTCAGAATTAAGAAACTCACTCAAAACTGCACAACTACATGGAAACTGAACAACCTGCTTCTGAATGACTACTGGGTAAATAGCAAAATTAAGGCAGAAATAAATAAGTTCTTTGAAACCAATGAGAACAAAGACACAACATACCAGAATCTCTGGGGTACAGGTAAAACAGTGTTTAGAGGGAAATTTATAGCATTAAATGCCCACATCAGGAAGTGGGAAAGATCTAAAATAGACACCCTAACATCACAATCAAAAGAAGCAATGGAAAACACCTTAAAAACCTAGTATAAGACAAGAAATAACTAATATCACAGCAGAACTGAATGGGAGAGAAACACAAAAAAACCTTCAAATCAATGAATCTAGGAGTGGGTTTTTTGAAAAGATTAACAAAATAGATAGACCGGTAGCCAGACTAACAAGGAAGAAAAGAGAGAAAGATCAAATAGACACATTAAAAAACGATAAAGGGGATATCACCACTGATCCCACAGAAATACAAACTATTATCAGAGAATACTGTAAACACCTCTACACAAATAAACTAGAAAATCTAGAAAAAATGGATAAATTCCTGGACACATACACCCTCCCAAGACTAAACCAGGAAGAAGTCAAATCCCTGAATAGACCAATAACAACTTCTGAAATTGAGTCAGTAATTACTAGCCTACCAACCAAAAAAAGCCCAAGACCAGATGTATTCACGGCCGAGTTCTACCAGAGGTACAAAGAGGAGCTGGTACCATTCCTTCTGAAACTGTTCTAAACAATAGAAAAAGAGACTCCCCCCTAACTCATTTTATGAGGCCAGCATCATTCTGATTCCAAAACCTGGCAGAGACCCAATAGAAAAAGAAAATTTCAGGCCAATATCACTGATGAACATCGATGCGAAAATCCTGAATAAAATACTGGCAAGCGAATCCAGCAGCACATCAAAAAGCTTATCCACCACGATCAAGTTGGCTTCATGCCTGGCATGCAAGGCTGGTTCAACATATGCAAATCAATAAACATAATCCATCACATAAACAGAACCAATGACAAAAACCACATGATTATCTCAATAGATGCAGAAAAGGCCTTCAATAAAATTTAATACCCCTCATACTAAAAACTGTCAATAAACTAGGTATTGATGGAACATATCTCACAATAAGAGCTATTTATGACAAATGCATAGCTAATATCATGCTAGATGGCCAAAAGCTGGAAGCATTCCCTTTGAAAACTGGCCCAAGAGAAGGATGCCCTCTCTCCCCACTCTTATCAACATAGTATCGGAAGTTCTGGCCAGGGCAATCGAGTAAGAGAAAGAAATAAAAGCATGCAAATAGGAAGAGAGGAAATCAAATTGTCTCTGTTTGCAGATGACATGATTGTATATTTACAAAACGCCACCACCTCAGCCCAAAAATTCCTTAACCTGATAAGCAACTTTGGCAAAGTCTCAGGATATAAAATTAATGTGCAAAAATCACAATCATTCTTACATACCAATAACAGACAAGCAGAGAGCCAAATCATTAGTAAACTCCCATTCACAATTGCTATAAAGAAAACAAAATACCTAGGAATACAACCTACAAGGGATGTGAAGAACCTCTTCAAGGAGAACTACAAACCAGAGCTCAAGGAAATGACAGGACAAAAACATATAGAGAAACATTCCATCCTCATGGATAGGAAGACTCAATATCATGAAAATGGCCATATTGCCCAAAGTAATTTATAGATTCAATGCTATTCCCATCAAGCTACCATTGACTTTCTTCACAGAACTAGAAAAAAACTATGTTAAATTTCATATGGAAGCAAAAAAGAGCCTGTGGAGCCAAGGCTAACCTAAGCAAAAAGAACAAAGCTGGAGGCATGATGCTGCCTGACTTCAAACTATATTACAAAGCTAAAGTAACCAAAACAGCATGGTGCTAATATCAAAACAGATATATAGACCAATGAAACAGAATAGAGGCCTCAGAAATAACACCACACATCTACAACCATCTGATCTTCAACAAACCTGACAAAAGCTAGCAATGGGGAAAGGATTCCCTATGTAATAAATGGCACTGGGAAAACTGGCTAGCCATATGCAGAAAAGAGAAACTGGACCCCGTCATTATACCTTATAAAAGAATTAACTCAAGGTGGATTAAAAACATAAATGTAAAACCTAAAACTATAAAAACCCTAGAAGAAAACCTAGGCAATATGATTCAGGACATAGGTGTGGGCAAAGACTTCATGACTAAAACACCAACAGCACTTGAAACAACAGCCAAAATTGACAGACGGAATCTAATCATCTAAAGAGCTTCTGCTCAGTAAAATAAACTATCACCAGAGTGAACAGGCAACCTACAATATATGAGAAAATTTTTGCAATCTATCCATCTGACAAAGGTCTAATATCCAGAATCTAGAAGGAACTTAAACAAATTTACAAGAAAAAAACAAACAACCCCATCAAAAAGTGGGCAAAGGATATGAACAGACACTTCTCAAAAGAAGACATGTATGTGGCCAATAAACATGAAAAATGCTCATCATCACTGGCCATCAGAGAAATGCAAATCAAAACCACAATGACATACCATCTGACACCAGTTAGAATGGTGATCATTAAAAATTCTGGAAACAGCAGATGCTGGAGAAGATGCAGAGAAATAGGAACACTTTTACACTGTTGGTGGGCTTGTAAAGTAGTTCAACCATTGTGGAATACAATGTGGTGATTCCTCAAGGATATAAAACCAGAAATACCATTTGACCAAGCAATCCCATTACTGGATATATACCCAAAGGATTATAAATCATTCTACTCTAAAGACACATGTACACATATGTTTATCGTGGCACTATTTACAATAGCAAAGACTTGGAACCAACATAATGCCCATCAATGATAGACTGGATGAAGAAAATGTGGCACATATTCACCATGGAATACTACACAGCCATAAAAAAGGATGAGTTCATGTCCTTTGCAGGCATATGGATGAAGCTAGAAAACATCATCCTCAGCAAACTAACACAGGAACAGAAAACCAAACACTGCATGTTCTCACTCATAAGTGGGAGCTGAACAATGAGAACATGTTGACACAGGGAGGGGAACATCACACACTGGGGTCTGTAGGTGGGTGGGGGGAAAGGGGAGGGAGAGCATTAGGACAAACAGCTAATGCATGTGGAGCTTAAAACCTAGATGACAGGTTGATGGGTGCAGCAAATTACCATGGCACAAGTATACCTATGTAACAAACCTGCATGTTCAGCACATGTATCCCAGAACTTAAAGTAAAATTTTAAAAAATGAAAGTATGCAATATGTGTATGTGTGTGTATACATACATCTAAAACAAGCGCTCATTTTCATTATGTACATATATGCACATTATGAGTGTGAATATATGTTAAATAATATCCTACCAGTTTTGTATTTGTAACACATATATGTACATGCATATACAACAAATAGAGGTGTTTTGCATAATAATTTCATTTACATTCATTTCATCAGCTAAGAACTAAAGAGAATTTAAATCAAAATCAATTATTCATTTTCAGGTGTTTTTAACCATCATCTCCCCCTTTATCTTCACTTTTATGCCTCCTTGTATTGCCATTTGGTGACTTTTTTGCCATAAATTATACATATTTGGAACAGTCACTTTAAGAAATTCAATCTTTGGGTAAGATCTCTAAGATTGATTTAGTATGAGTACGTGTGTGGGCACACACTTCACAAAGAAAGGTCAGTTATAAATATATGTGTACACTTATCAAAATAATTCACATAAAATCTCTGAATAAAATTATCTGTATGCTCTTTCTGTCAATAAAAGCAATATAGTATAATTCTTGGTAGTAAACTTGTTTGTTTTCATTCTGTTGCCTACCATGTGAGCTGCCATGTTGGTATAAAACATCGATCATTTGATATTTTACTACAGCAAATAATAGTGATCCCCCCGAAATAATAAATAAATCAGTGAGTTTCAAGGAAATAAGTTTTTGGATGAATCAGATAATTTGAAGTTGTTAGTTTATTCTCCAGCAAGGTGAAAGAAAAAGCTGTTAGTTTGTTCTCTATCAGGTGAACGAAGATGAAAACTAAAGTTCTTAAGGCCAGTGCATAATAATGGTGCTGTATTCTGTGCATCAATCACCATTACCAAATATCTTGATACCTATATTGCCAAATATTTCATGTACCGCTTTAGTGGTGATTAATCAATGTGCCATGGCACTGAAACTGAAACAAGACTTTGTAGTACAAGTGATATTCAAAGGGTTTTGAAAATTTATCAGCTCTATAGATATAGATGAAAATTTATCATCCTCTATCTAGAAATCCTGTTTTTATAAATGTTACCTAGCCAAATATTGGTTTTATTTACTTAATATTTAGAAAACATGAGTTTAGTAAAAATTGTTCAGATTTTCTTAATGTAGTGTGTGAAATTACTATGTAATTATACAAGAAATATGCTACACAGCTGAATACACAAAGAGGTCAGCAGAGGGAGCAAAAGGTGCCTTTCATTGTTATTATCTCCCCTATAATCCTCAGCAACATCACCCGCTCTTCTCTCTACATCATCGATGTATGTTATCTAAAGTCCTGTGCAAATGCCACCTCAACACGAGTCCTCCAGCCTTGCCTTCTTATCAGAAGCAGCTCGAAAGCCCATATTCTAGAGCCACTGAAAAATACACACTTGTTGCAAGGATTGAAAAGCCTCATATTGCAAATTCAGAATTCACAGTATTGAAAAAATTCATAATTTTTTTAAAGTTACAATAATGTGAACTATATAAAATGAATTATGCTGGGATCAGATGACTCTGTTCATTCCAGCCTATCTTATATTTTCTCATAAATTTCTCCATATAGTCACAACAACAGACTCACTATTACATTTCATTACTGGCTATTTTATAATAAATGATCTCAATAGCACTTCTGAACCCTCTGCTGTTCTGGTTTTACATAACTCTTGAATTTTTGAATGAGTTCGTTTTTGATTGAAAAAGACCTGACTCTTATGCTTAGAAAAGCCATCATTTCTTTCTGTAAGCTTTCCATTTTCTATAAGCTTTACATGTTCCATAAGCAAACATTCACTGGTTTTGTGATCAAACTAGAGAGGCAAATTCAGTTAATAATAACAACGTCATTTATCATCCTCAAATCTAGTGTTATGGATAATATGATCTCCACAAGGAGACGGTTGCACGAGCGACACGAGAAAGACAATCAACAGTCTTTTACTCATACCAAGATATGTCCACACACAAATTTCCACAGTCAAAGTAATGCCATATGTCCCCAGTGATGTGGGTGGGCAAAAGGAACAGTTGGCCTGCTAACGAGGGCCATATATACACGCAGCCTATTGTACCATCCTTCTTACTTATGGTTGCTGAAAACTCAGTGGAAGAGCTTGCTCTGAGGAATAGCATAGCTGGAGGAGGAGAGCCTTCCTTAACAGCAAGAAAGGACCAGTTGTACAACTACCGTATCTCTGAAACTGGGAGCTAAAGATATGCATGTACGTTACTCATTCTCATTAAGAGTTAGTTACGCATCCGTAGAGTTCTTTACTCCAGTTTCACCTTCTTTCACTAAATTCTTTTGCATTTATGTGCAAAGGGATTTTGGGCCCTTTTCAAAAATTACTTTTCCTAATCAATCTTGTTAATTTGATGTTCATTTACATCGGCTTCTCTTTATTTTTAGCTTGATTTCCAGAAAAATTATACTTTCTTTGACATTGTTAAATGTTACAATATTAAAAGAAATGAAAAAGACTTAAAAACTTAGAATATTTGAATGAGGGTTTCTGGAAGGCAGAGAGAACAATAAGGCAAAAGTACTTACTGCACTACTGTTCCAAAGTAAAAGAAAAACAAAGATTTTAAAAATGATTATAGCAGCTTTGTATCTCAACCAGGGTTTCCTTTGAAATTTCTACAACTGCAAACACTATTCAGCAATTTGCACTGATTATAAAATTTATTGTTCTAAGGTCAATTGTGATACTATGATCAGATAATATAATTTACTTTACTCTTAATGGCTTCATTTTGACAAATGAGGGAGCTTTCAGGAAGGACAATGCTTCCTGCACAACAACCAGTAAAGCATGTCACATCCATTTTCAATATAATTTTAAGAAAAATGAAGGACAAATTACTTGTGAGGCAGCAAGAATTCCTTTGCATTAAATTAATTTGAACAGGGCATTTCAAGTTCTCTCTGGCAACAATGGAATAAAGGGGAACATGAATCTATCTTATGCAATGATCCTCTTCTAGGTTACAGAAAGATTTGAAAGGCTGACATGACCATTGCTAAATTTCTTCTAGAAGTCTATGATTAGTGTCATAGATATAACTCATGAGATAAAATATTCACAATGAATGTTTGTGAACTGCATCAATTATGATGGAACTACTGTCTAACATAACTTTGAAAATTTATATTCTGCAAAGGTTAAAAAACACCAATCTTTCCATGCTTTCTTATATGGATGAGGTTTTGTCAACAAGAACTAAGCTTCACAAATAAGCACTATGGAAGATAATGTTCTATGTTAATTTAAACCTAACTAATCCAGGACTTGGCCTTGATAAATAATAGGTTTAATTAATATTTTTGACCCCAGCAGTGCAAATACTTTTACTTATATTTTACTAAAGCTAGTTTTGACAAATCTAAGGGTATTTAATTTATCAGTATCTGTTGTCAGATGAAAACTTCCCCATCAATACCTTCTAACGGTTCAAAAATAAACTGTTACCCCCACAGATACATTGTTTTTCCATGCGTAAGCAAGTACATTAATTTCAGGGTCTCAAGGCATAAAAGTGTTATTACCACTTGTGATAGGCTGCATAATAGTCCCAAAAGATGTTCTTCACCTAATCTCCAGGCCCTGGGAATGTGCTGCCTTACACAGCCAAAGGGACTTGTAGATACGATTCAGTTAAGGATCTGGAGACAAGGTGATTATCCCAGATCATCCATGTGAGTCCAAAGTAATCACAGGAGTCTTTAGATGAAGTGGAGAGAAGGACTCAAAGTTAAAGGAGGAGACAACGCGGAGACAGAAACAGAAATAAAAGCAACGCACCTTGAAAATGGAGGAATGGGGAAAAGACAATGAAGACAGGTGCCACCAGAAGCAGAAAATGCAAGAGAATGGATTCTCCCCTCAGCACCTCGAGAAGGAACCCACACTGCAGACACATTGACTTAGCCTAATTAAAGTGATTTTGGACTTCTGACCTTTGAAACTGCAAGACAATAAATATGTGTTAAGTTATGTAAATGTGTGGTAATTTCTTATAGCAGCAGTAATACAACTAATACACCACTACAATAAGCAAAGGAAATAAAGTGCAATAGTGACAAACTTAAGGGATTCCAGAAAAGAGAAACGAAGTGGTAAACTCAATCACAGGATTATATTAGTAACTGTAGTATATATTACTTGCTTACCCTTTCAATCACATTATTGCTGTAATTATCATTATCATCCAATCAATATGATTACACCAGTATGTATAACTTAGACATGAAAATTTTTTTCTATTTCACCCTTCCCATAATTCCATGCAGCTACCCGTAAGCAACTGTGTATCTGATGAAGCTAATATTTTCAGGGAAAAATCTTCCATGTTAAGCAGAAAATTTACATCTAAAATTAAATTCTTTTAAGCCAGTCTGGGGACAATACCTAGAAAATTCAAACATTACTTCTCAAGAATACCACTAGCAGTGAGTTTGTGACGCTATCTTCCACCAACTGAATCAAAATTAATTTTAAATATTTTCAAGGCAATATTTTAAAAAATCGTGTACACATTTTTTCCTCTTGGTAAAAATAAACCACTTCTCAACCATCCATTATATTTATGTTAATTACATGAAGTCCATACATGAATTATCATATCACAAATAGAAAACTATTTAAAGAGAAAAATCTCACTTGGTGCTGACAGAATGACAGCATAAAACTGTTAAGCATGAGGAGAAAGTTGTTTGAGGTGTAAATATTTCCCTTTTCCTATCAAAGTGTGTCCTGTGATCTAGCGCTCTTCTCTCCACATGCTTAAGTACAGCAAAAGTTATAAAAACACTCATTCTAGTTTTCTATACTTTAATGGTTGTAGAACATCAGAAGAGAATTGGGAGATGGGAACGTTTTGTGCTTGACATTGCATTTGAGGGGAAAATAAAAACTTGGACATAATATGTGGGATGTCTCCACAGTAATACATGGGAGGGCAAGAAAAAAATGCTATCAAATTTCTACCATGCGCTGAGCCCCTTATATAAACAAATATCCAGCCTTTCTAATGTACTAACAACCACTCTTCATAGCAGGTATTCTATTCCCAGCTTGTAGGTAAGAAACAAAGCTTCAGAAAGGGATCTTCACCAATTTCACACAGTCAATAAAAGGCAGAACTAGGGCAAATATCAATAATAAAAATAGCAATCTAATCCTAATTGGACCTGGCACTGTTCTAAGAAGCAAATCATTAACAAAGGATTTTGAGTTACTACACTCTTAGTCTCCTTGTTTTACAAAAGAAGCAACTGAGGTAAAGTGAAGCTATGCCGTTTCTTTTCAAGCTCATATACTTAACAAGATACCACTTTAATCATGGGTCTGTGATAGATCGTGTACCTCATTTCTAGCGTTTGCTGAGATTTTTCTTATTAACCCTAAGCAAGTATTTGATCCCTGGTAAGTATGCTGTAATTTTTTCACCGCTCATTCTTATCACGGTTCTTCAAGAAAAGTACAGTTCAACACATTTGTCCTATTTGGTTACAAATTTTGAAATTCAAAATATGTATCACACTAAGCTGTTAGCTCCATTTGGAATTTTAAAAAACTAAATTTTTCACTCAGTTAAAAAAAATTGCATTGTTTACTCCCAAATCTACAATATAGCTTATAAGTGTATATTTGTATTGAAAACATAATTTTCTATAACTTTTATAATATTTAAATATTATTTAAGGTTTTAATAATACTTAAATATTTAAATAATACATTTAAAAACATAGTTCAACAAGTCCGAATAATCCATCACTTACTTATGACAGAATATTTCTTCAGTATCTTCTGTTTGTTCACTCTTGTGTAATATATCCTATTTTAAGAATCAAAAACTTCTCTTAATGTCAACACTACAGCCTCTTCACAATTCCTACTTATTCCTAATTACCCTTCAGGAGCAAATAAAATGAATTTATCCCAAATTTCTTTGCTTTGAAACAACTTCAGTGAAAATGGTGGTTGTCAACCATATCTACCATTCATATATCCCATTGTTTTCTGCATTAAATTTCATCTAATACTCCCTTATGCCATCAGTGTCACTACAAAGGGGGACAGGGGATGAATCTCATCATGAACAAAGGTATATACACTAGATCTTAGGATGTTCAATCATCTCCTTACTGTATTATGTCCCATCTGAACTACTCATATTAAAATGAGCAACTATATGAACATGGTACTTTTAAGAAAGGATGTTCAAAAATTAATTCATATCTTGTACAAATTTGTATCCAAGAAAGCATGACCTAATAGGCATCACATATGTGAATGAAAAAATTCACTTTCAGCAATGAATGTTGATGACACTCCTTTAGCAAGAGTTGTACCGAGCTACCCACAACTCCTCAGCACTCACTATTCTCATACATGCGGTCGGACAATGTCCAAGGGTGCAGTGATTCTGTCCAGAGGCTTTTCTGGGCCGTTACAGCTGTCTCAGCCTGTGTACAGGGTTATACAGACACTCTAGGGCATTCATGACTCTGATCACTGGAGCAGCCCTGTACTAACTGCAAATTTATGGAGGAAACTTTCAAGTCCTCTTGCCCCCCAGTTGGGGTAACTCTGTTACCTATTTCATGTGGTCTCAGTTCTCCAACAAAAATGATCTCGGCCTGCTCATCTTACTTCCATCTCACTACATGGCACAACTAGAAGTTGACTAGGTATTCTGCTTTAATGTATATGCAAAGCCCTCTTGTTCAGGAATGTTTGTAGAATAATATTTCTAAATTAGGAATACAATTGGTCTTGTTCTTTCCTGAGGGATAAAATGTCATCTCTCTTCTTCTCTCCCTCTCTCCTTTCTTCCTAACTCAGCTAACCCTCTATCTGAAAGAATTACAAAGGAAGAAATCTAGGGCATTGTTTAGCATTCTCAGGAGGATTGGAAATGTTGGAATGACAGCGAGTATCACACATACACTGCTTGAAGTATTTTGTAGGATCCAAGGGAAGAGAAAATTTTGACATTCCAGAAAATTTAAGTCATCCTTTTAATATCAGGACCAGAAAGAAACAGGTCACATGGGCAAGAGCCATAAAACTAATTATCTTGACTCTTTCCAGAATACCTGAGCTATAAATGTACAGGGAATTCTGTAATCAGATGCAAAGTTGTGTAGAATATACTTAGTTCCCAAATGTAACTAGGAATTTTATGTATATAATGTGAAAAATCGTTCCAAAGTATTTGAGACTCCAAAAACTTTCCTAGCTAGCATTCAATATTCTTGCTTAACTTCTCCTTATACCCCTAACTGTATTGAGCATGCATAGACACACAAAAGCTAGGATCAACTATTACCGCTTAAGAAAAAAAGGAGGAAAAAGGCTGTATTATAGGGATTTTGTTTTCTTCCTCAACTCTTGAAGAAGCCTATTTGTATCAGCCCGTGTCAGACAACAAAGTACTTATCAATAAAGTTTTATGAATGTGGTCACATATGAAATATAAGAGCATTCAGTTTCTACCTCTCCTTTTCTCATAAATCCTACATCAGATAGACATTAGCTATATCTGCCAATGTTTCCACGGAATCTTAAAGACTATTCACTGCAAAGCTGGCAGTGTAGCCTGAAAGCAAGTTATGTCTGCGTTGCAAGTTCACACTAAGTGGTTTAAAAATACAACTAAATGTGGCCTGTCTTTATCTTGATTATAAGACATAAATTATCCCAAGAATATTCTTAGTAAAAATTGAGTCTCCCGGTCAAGCCACTTCTATTAAGAAGGACACAGGTCAGTTTTTAGGAGTTTAGGTGTTATTTGGAAGTTAGGAGCATCTAAATATGGAATATAACTCCATAAAATTATAGTATATTTTATATCAAAGAGAAACGAGAAAAATAAGAAATGTTTTAAGTATTTTTTCATATAGCATGTTCATATATAATTACTTCAGTAGTCTCAATGTAGTCATGCAATTGTTTGGGTAAAGAACTAAACTTGAAGTTAAATAGCATAGGTCTGAATTCTTATGGTTTATAACATTCATATATTTTATATGTTCCAGAATAATATGTAATTTCTAAGTTTATAACATAATAATTACAGAAATCTAGGTAAAGTCATACTTCTGTGACACAGTCTCTTCATCTACAAAATGGAATTAATATTGCTTTTCTCCTTAAATTTATATTAAAAATTGGAGAAGTAATATATGTGAAAGAACCTTACATTAAATATGCAAGTTTTATTTGTTGAATTCAAACAGTCATTAAAGAAAGAACAAAATAAAACATTACATTTGGATTAACAAAGTAGATACATATATCTCAATCTGAGAAACCTTTAAGCTCTCTTGACCATAAAATGACATTGGATCCTAAAAGAGAATTTGGTAAATATTTGAAAGATATTTCAATTTCACACCTAAATGTTGATTCTGACATTTATTTCCTAAACTTATCATTTGTATACTTACCTGCTATTAAATCCACAGGGGTCATGTGACTAACTGTATGCCCACCGATTTTATTGACAGGTATTCAGCAAGGCCCACAAAGTAAGTATTGAATTTTTTAAAAAAACAGACCCAAAACACCTAAAAGCAAAACACTTAGTAAATACTTATAATCATGAAGATCACAAATTAGTGCTATTAGTAAGAAAGAAACTTCTAAACCAAATAAAGTCCTAATATCTCCAACGAATTTTGTCTCTCTGATACACACACACACACACACGATTAAAAAAAAATGAAGGAAATGTAAAAAAATAAATAAATGAAGGAAGTTCTGTGGGAAATGTCCATAATTTCATGCCCAGAATTTCTCTATCAATCTCTTTCCCCAAAGTTCTTCCAAGAAAATAAAGTTGCCTTTCTCTCAACGTTAACTCATCACTTTTCTCATAGCATTTTCAAAAGAAATATTTCCTGTCAGCCGGCCACTTAAACTTTGTGCTGTTAAAGAAATCCAAAAAGGTATCAATTTGCAACAAAGGATAAAGAGGAGACGAAGTGAACCAACATGGCTTTTAAGCTAAATTGCCGTCACCTGTCACAGGCTGTCTAGCGAGCCTCAAGTTCCCTCTAATAAGCTTATGGAGGGTGCGGAGCAAAGGCAGCTCAAGGTGCTCTGCGGCTTTTCCCCTGGTAAATTAGGCTGAAAGGAAAAGAGTCCCACCCCCCACCCCCAAACTTGGAGACCAGGGCTGCCCTGCCGCATGCTGTGCCCAGACCTCCTACTTCCACGCCCTTCCAGTCCTTTCCTCGGCTTGGAAAATTGGGCATGAGGCAAGCAAAAGGAAGGACAGAAGGCCAAAACGGGCATCCGGGAAGCCAAATTTCTGTCTCAAAAGCTCGTCTAGAAACGCATACATAGCGCGTGCCTTGGGGACATCTCCTAAAACCCCGTTCACTGAAGCTAATTCCTCCCGAACGCCCCCACGCCGGCTGAGGATCGCAACCGCCCATCCGCCCCTCCAGCCTGTGCAGCCGCCCCCAAAACCTCCCGTGAATCGGGAAATGTCAAGGCAGCAGCGCTTGGGGAGCCGAGCAGCCTCGCCAGTTCCACGTCTCTGGTTCGAGACCCCTCGCTTCACCTCTTTGGGGAACTCACCTGGAGTCAGGTTTAGACGGCAGCCTCCACCCAGGGGACCGGGAAGCGGCCCCGGGAAGCGCCGCCGCGTACTGTGAATAACGAGCGCAGCGCAGCGGAGCAGCTCCCCCCGGACCGGCCGCTCCCCGATTCCTCCCGCTCTGTCCGGGAACCGTCCCTCCGTTCTTTCCTCTCCCTCCCCTGCCTGCAGCCGCCGCGCTTCCTCCTCCTGCTGGCGGCGCAGGGCTGTGCTTCCGCCTCCCTCCTGCGGGCGCACGAGCTGCCCGCGATGCTAATGAGCAGGCTCCAGGCTCCGCCCGGCCAGGGGTGCGCACACGCCCCACGCCGGAGACGAGCTCCCGGGAGCGGAGCTATGGATACGCCTGGTGCGGCCGCTGGAGAAATGAACTGGAGGAGGCATCCAGCATCTCACACTTTCTGGCCACTCAGCTTAACTAAGCCATAACCCCAGACTTCTTCCTAAATCTCCAGTAATTTACAGGTGCTGACAAGTCAATGAGGGGTTTGAGCACAATCTGTGTTAACAGTATTGCCAGTATAGAGATGCTAATCTGGCTAGATTCTAGGGATGAAATGTTCAAGGGACGGTATATGATTCTTTCTGGTTGTTATTTTGACATATTTTGGCTATACTTACAGATCTGTAAAATAAACCAGCAATCTTCTAATCACGACAACACAGATTCCTAATTGAAGGCAGCTGATACTTATTAAATACCAGGCTCTGTTTAATAGGCTCTTTTTTCCCAGCTGATCTTTACTACAATTCTGTGAGCACTACTAGCACCCCTATTCTATATTTTAAGAATTTGGGACTAACTTTTAAAACAAGACGGTCTTAAAACAAGACTAAGGAACATGTCCAACCTTGCAGAGATTCTAAGTTTCTGAGCCTAAATAATAACTGAAATCTGTAGCTCCCACAACCCATACCCTGTGTATAATGTGTTGCAGCATCTTGGATGGTACTGTGTAACTGAACCAACAAAGATAATAGGACCATCAGCAAATACACACCACGAGACTAATGAATACCTAGAATCCTAGTGAGACTTGTAAATAGTCAAGCACCCTAAGTAACAATAGTTCAAGTGCATGCTAAACATGATGATTACTTATAAAAGAACAGCAACCAGTATGAGTGAAGACAGGCAAATAATGTTCAAAATGTTCAGAATCAATGTCCAGCCACTTATGAGTTGAATTCCCCACTCTAAAAAAGAGGCCAGATGTGATGTATTCTAAGAAGTCTACAATGGGCGTGGTCTTTTTGCAACCAAAAAGGGCTTTTTAAACACTTATTTCCCATTAAGAATATGCAATAGCTAATTAATATTAAATCTGAAAATCAATGATAATTTATTTCAACTAACCTTACATGAAAAAATCATTACTCACTCAAGCTTTTAGAATTAGATTAAATAGCATTGAGTATCAAA
This sequence comes from Symphalangus syndactylus, assembly GCF_028878055.3. NCBI lineage: Eukaryota > Metazoa > Chordata > Mammalia > Primates > Hylobatidae > Symphalangus > Symphalangus syndactylus. Next base: position 87,675,176 of record NC_072432.2, read on the forward strand.
TTTACTTCAACCCATAGAAATAATAGACAGTTAATTAATAAAGTAAGTAATTTAATTAACTTTACTTTTGTGTCATGATGTATTTTTCCTTAGGAAAAGGATAAGACATTTTTTCCATGGTATAAAATACTAGAATATGACTTTTATATTTTTCTTCATGAAGATTAAAGAATTAATAAAATAAGTACAGACATATTTATTGTCAACAAATCTATCCAGATCATTCATTCTCCACTCAAGAAATTATGCTAGGCAAGCTTTATTTCTCCATATGTACAAGGCAATTCAGAGGTCAAAAATTTTAAAACACTTAAATGAACATCAACCATTAATTAACTAAGAGTAGATTTTATTTATAAACAACTTTAAAAGACTATAAAAAAGGTATAACAAACTTCTACTTTATCAGTACTGCTACTCCTGTTGAACACAAAAATATATAATTATAGTTTTCTCCCTATTTAAAATATTTATTGATTCTGGCATAATAATGTCATACTCATCCCTCAATAATCAGTGTACATGGAACCAGAAATCTTTTCTTTCACCTAGTCAATTTAAGTATTTCTGTGTTTTGCATGTTAACACTCTATTTATTCTGTGTTTCTAGTGCTTATCCTCAAAATTTTTATAGTTCCGTTCACATATGAATTCTACCAATCAGTACTATATATAAATAATGCAACGTATAAAATGTGTTAAATAAATGGATGTAAGGTTTATGCTAAATTTTTCACATAGTAAGTACTTCAAAACCCTTATTATTTTTCCTTAAGCTTTTATGTGCATATATTTTATCTCTCCAACTAAAGAATAAACTTCTAAATAAGAATAGTTTTGTCTATAAATTTTACGCATTTTAATACATTATTAATCTAAAACCTTGGACTAGAGTTTGGAATTCTTTTATGTATTCATTTATTGATTCAAAAAATAGGTGTCCATGCCATTTTTTCTAAACCTTGTGCAAGATGTAGGGTATACAATGATGTCCAGACTTTAGAGTCCTTGACTTCATGGAGTTTAAAGTGCAGTAATGTACAGTAATTTTAAAATCTATTTACTATTATTTAAAACAATAAATGAATACATTCTTGACGAAAATAAATGAAAAGTCTGTCTGAATTCCCTGGCCAAGGCCAAAACATGAAAGCAAAAGAGCTGCCTGAAAACAGTGCAAGCCACTCTCCAGAGGGTTTCTCTGTTGAAACAGCACATCGCATTATGGAAATAATGAGAAAAATTAGTAACTGTGCAAACGACAACACATATGCATCTTTGTGGTTTCTGACCTTTTAGCATCGTCGAAGCAAGACCACAAACCTTTCAACACCATGCGTGGTATTAATCTTGCACAGAATATAATGTTTTCACATATTTTATTCTGATTTCCTACAAAGTAATTTCAATTTCTAGTTAAAGCTAATGGATTTTTCTAGTGAAAACATTGTGTACCGAATGACTTTCCAGTGAGATCCGCGTACCATGCGCCATTTTCATGTTCGTGCTCATTTCTCTGAAGTCTGTTTGCCTTTAATTCACCATAATAAAATTCCTTGTGTACTTTTATTGGCAACCATCGCATAGTGACACTTGCATCCAAATGTAATTCCATTTGAGCTTGGCAGTGTTTGCTTTTTTATCAGAAGAGGAAAGTTATAGGGAACAAGGGGCAAAGATGTGTGTAAGAATATCTGAGGGACCATCAGAGCATCATCACAAATTCAAGATTTTTTTGAAACATTAGACAAGGGACTGACAGCCATGCCCTGGGATGGCTGAAACACTTCACAACCTGCTCATGTTTATGACCAAAATCATCACCTAAAATGAATTCAATGTGTAAATATCATAATATTGTTTGTGTATAAGTAATCATGAAGCAGTTAGGGAAGGGAGTATAATCTAGTAAGAAATTGGAACAAAAAGTGTTAGACAAAATTCAAGAAGATTTAAAAGAAGAAAATTAACCTGTCTGATCTGAACAGAATTGGAAAAGCACATCAATCATAGCTCTATACATTGACCATAGACTTAAAGCATAACATAAAAATAGAGAAGGCAGATAACTCAGGAAAACATTTCTATTAAATCTACTCCGTAAAGTTTTCCATACTTTTATTTTATTAACAGGAGCATACATTTAAATCTGACAAAATCATATATATTTTGTTGATTCAATTTGTAGCAGACAGAGGAGCATGTCCCAGTGCTATGACAGTGAGTTGTCACTATAACATACCACTGCTTTACATCTTACCCACAGGCTAAAATGTTTACCCCTAGAGTCGTGACTTTGTATATGACAGGAGATTGCTACTAAAAGTAAATATATTTGGCTGAAGGGTAGATACATCTTTAGGCCATTATATCATTCTCTAAAATTTAGCAGGCATTTACATATTTACCTGCTTAGTTCATATGACAAATATGTTTGAGAGACTGCCATATACAAAAAAAAAAGATGGAACCATCTTACAAATTTAGAGATTACTTAAAGAAATGGAACTGAAGGGTTAACTGTGATGGCAAGAATGAAGAGAGCAAAACCAGAGGGTACTTCAAGGAGAACAGTCATGAGAGAGGCATTATATTTTGGAGGGTGCTATGATTTGAACCTATGTGCCCATCCAAAGTTTGTATGTTGAAACTAAAATCCCAGGACAATGACATCAAGAGATGGGGCTTTTGGTTAAGTGATTAAGTGAAGAAGGATCCACCCTCATGAATGAGATAAACGTCCTCGTAAAAGATGCTTTAGAGGAATGCCGGGCTCCTCAGTCTCTTCTGCCATGTCGTTACATTGTCCGTTTTTGCCCACTTTTGTCACGTGAAGATGAAGCAAGAAGGTGCCACCTCGGGACCAACTGCCAAATCTCCGCTGCCTTGATTTCGGACTTCTCAGCCCCAGAACTGTGAGAAATACATTTCTGCTTTTTATGAATTACTCAATCTGTGGCATTTTGTTATAGCAGCATACAGACAACAGGGTAAACAGCCTGGTGAGAGTGGATATTTTAGAAACTTGAGATGATTCAATGTCGCTGATTCTCCATTTTCTCATATGTAAAATGAAGGAAATAATGCTGATTACTTCATAGTTCATTGTGCAAATTAAATTAACTATGTAAATAAAGCAAGCAATATAGTTCCTTTTATCTAGTATACATTGTTTAAGTGTTGTTGTCATTACATGAGGAAAACAAGAACTTCCCCAAACAGAAGGATGTGGGAACCAAAACTAAGATATAAGAAAGGACCAAAGTTCACTGTGACAATCTGGTCATGCGCTGGTTAGGGAAGATAGCATAATGTTACGCATAGATATTATTTTAGGATAATTTTCCTCCACCCCGAACTCCTCTAGCACTTTCCCTACGTCTTTCATTGCACTTCTTCATTTGTCTCTTTAATTACGGTTATTTATATAAATCTTTTAGCTTCCTACAAAAATAAGCTTGTAGTGGGACAGATTCTTGAGGATCTATGTCAAAGCAATTTTTCTATTTCCTACAGCAAGTAACCCAGTAGTAATCACCCAGAATTTGTTAAAAGAATAAACATAGGAAGATTAATTTCCATTTTTTCTTTGCTAATTTTTAATCAGAATTATACCATTGTTAGGGAGGGAGAAATTATAAATTGAGGACATGAGTATTAACATTTAAATCTGTTATTCTGCTTTATTTTAGAGCTTGCCATGTTTTGTGATTAAAAAAAGAAACAGGACAATCTATATAGCTGTTGCAAAACGTGTGGTCTGTTGGTGAACTAGCAGCACCAGCATTACCAAGAGTTCCTTAGTTTGCAGGACTACTGAGTCAGAATTCGCATTTTGACAAAACTCCAGGTGATTCATGCTCTGCATTTAAGTTGGAGAAGCACTGTTCTATAGTTCTCCTTATGTCCTAAATGCATTGTCAGTGAAAGAAAATACTATACGTATGATAATAATAACGGTAATATTAACAAAAATGTAACTATTAGTAATTTTATATGCTCTCCCAGATACTAAGTACTTTATTTAATACTTGTGATAATTCTGCGAAGTTGCAATTGATATCATCTACTAAATTGATACTCAGAAATCTGAAGTAATTCTCCAAGGTCACAAAGCTAGTGAATCACAAACAAGATTTTTAAACTCTTGCTGCTTCATTCCAAAGACTAAACCGTTTCTAACTCACGGTTAATACATTTGCTTCTGCCTTCCATTTCCTAAATGTGGGTTCCTTTCTATTTCATTAACTTTACTTACACATGACTGATTTTTAACCCTTTCTAATATTTGCAGAATATGGTGTACTATGGTTAATAAGGACAATACCAAGTAATATCATGTTGAGAAAGCGTGCAGAAGTAGCATCAAAAAACAGACTTTTTCCAAAATGTTTACTAAAAACGTTCAATAAAAACAAGATTTTCTACTTAGAATTTCTACCTTGCATAACTCAAATGGAGCATGATTATTAAAATGACAAAAAAGATTCCGTAATTGCCTAAGAGCTAAGAATAAGAATTGCTATATAAAAAAGCATAAATATGCCATATGAATGACATCTATAAGAATCATGGGAGTGCTATTTGGTATTTAGTATTTAGTTCCATTCTGCAGCATGATCAAAAAGAAGCATCTGTATAGTTCACTGTGCATTATAGCACAATAAATCACCTCATTAGGCTCAGATATATGTAAAGATTTACAGTCTGGGAAAGTCCACTAGATATTCTTAATCACTTCTTAGACTGTACTGTCCCCCATATTTCTCTTTTTCTATAGAAAGGTTGCACATGGAAAGGCTTTATTTTAAATCCAGCAATGAATGGAATGTCTGTGAAGCAAGAAATAGATGGAAATTGACATTTTAAAAGAAAGTTTGGCTTCTGAAGAGATATAGCTGTGACCTTGGTCTTTTTGTTGGAGAGAAGTATTCCCTAGCCTTACTGTACTATTTTTCCCAAAGCACCCTCTCTATTGTTCTCCCTTCATCTCTGGCTCCTATCATATGGCCCCTCCCTCATTCTATCTGGTGAGTTCTGAGAAAAATGCTTAAATTCTGCAGAGAAGATTGAGAACAATGCTAAATATTCCTCAGAGAAGCAAAATTTTATGTTAACAGTTTATATTTTCACATGAAATTGTCTATCTCTTCTCTCTGTCTCATGTGTGTATGTGTGTATGTGTATATATATATACAGTATAATATACAGTAGATATGTATATATAGAGTATAATATTCAGTATATATGTATATATAGTATAATATACCGTATATATGTATATATATACAGTGTGTGTGTGTGTGTGTATATATATGTGTATATATATATATATATATACTACCATTTACCTCCCAGGATATACGTCCTGAAATCTTAAAAGTAGAAAGCCCTCACAGGCCGCGGTTGCTCATGCCTGTAATCCCAGCACTTTGGGAGGCCGAGGCGTACAGATCACCTGAGGTCAGGAGTTCAAGACCAGCCTGACCAACATGGTGAAACCCCATCTCTACTAAAAATACAAAAAATTAGCTGGGCGTTGTGTTGCGCACCTGTAATCCCAGCTACTCAGGAGGTGGAGGCAGGAGAATCACATGAACCCGGGAGTCGGAGGTTGTGTGAGCTGAGACCATGACATTGCACTGCAGCCTGGGCAATGAGAGCAAAACTCCATCTCAAAAAAAAAAAGGTGGAAAGGCCTTAAAAGACTTTTGAAAATGAGATTTGTCAAATATTTATTAGAGATGAAGAAAATAAGTGCGGACCCACACGTAACTTGTCTGAGGTCACAGAAGTAGGGACCCACACGTAACTTGTCTGAGGTCACAGAGGTAGTCATGCTGCAGCAGCCTTATTGGTTTTCCTCTATGACATGCATTATTATTGTTTTTGATCATTTCAAGAGGTTTCTAGTCCATAGTGGGACAAAATTTCTAATTTGGGAACCTAATTTTCTCTGCAAATCTTCTTTACATCTCTAGCTTATTAATACACCTCAGAAGTGTTACAGGAATTAATTCGCAGGATTTTGAAGCACATTTTGAGGTATGCTGGGAAAAATCATGTCAAGTATCAATGATTAGAAACTAAACAATCAATATTAGATATTGTAAAATTATATTTAAACTTCCATATGGCATAAATAAGTTATTTTAATGTACAGTCGTTGTACTTTGTAAACTTGCATATAAAATATTTGAAAAAATAACTTTCAATATGTAAAATGTAAATATACAAAGGAAAGGATCGGAAAAAATAGGCAAAAATAATCAGGCTAAGAAAACACTACAGTGTCACCCTCAGAAGACTATAGAAGGATTCTCACCCTCGAGAAACAGAGGAACTTGAACATGGAAATGACCCTCTGCTGGCCATACTGATTATGGTACATAATTTTAAAAGGCTTTTAGAGAGAAGGGAAATGTTTTATTCTGCATTCAGCACAGTGTTATGGTGATGTTTCTTAACTATCAGCTATTTTTAAAATTCCCATAATCTTTCTATAGATGACAAAGTTACATAAATATGAAGGATAAGAAGGGACCCTGCAAACCTGATAATACAATTCTCTTTTCAATGATAACGTATTTCTAAGCGTGCATCTCCTAATCATATTGATGTGCATTTAGTGTTCTTTTACCTACACCTGTCAAAGTGGCTAAAGTAATCCTTCATGAGGAGATAATTTTTTCCTTTAGGTGATTTTTTCCGCATAATACTCTAACATTTCCAATTCCATTTTTCTCGAAAAAGTTTACATGATATACATATACAATTACTAAAACTTTGGCTGCATAAATAATTTAAATGGACTTTACTTCAAAGATAATATTTACTTTTAAAGTTGTAAACCTTTGAATCATCAATTAATTAGAATTATCTTTTTCTTTATAAACAAAGTTTTTTGTCCCTACATATTTATGATTTGGAAATTTTCACCTGGAAAATTTCATTTTCATTTGGATGCCTTGTCTTTAGTATAAAATTCAGTATTTCAATTTCAATATAATTTTTTGATTGATTTTTACCTGAAATTATGATAAAATAAGAAAAGTGAAAAATAGAGATAAACTTTAAGTACGATGTTATTTGTGCTTAATAATAAAATCAAGAAAGTAAAATATCTAAAATAATTATAACTATTTAAATAAACAAAGTATCATGTAATGGGCGAAATATCCTTCTGGCTCGTTTTTGATTCTGACAGGTTGTTTACAGGTTCTGAAGTTCAGTTTGCTCATCTCTAACATGAGGTTGAACTAGGTATGGCTTGTTTGGCTGAACTCTGTAAAGCTGGTCAAAAAATTTGCATTTGCATTCTTCTTCCTGTTACTGTATACAATAGAATCCTTCCTGTTTCTACCATGAGATTCAGAACACAGTCTCTGACCTTTCTGAATAGTTTCCAAGTCTCCTTTTTCTCCTGAAGCCTTCTCATAAACGGCTCTACCATGCACCCTGCTTGTCAACACCAAACTCGAAGTATACCTGATGTCATCCCTTCCTTTACCATCTTCCTACCTGTATCCAATCTGTAGCTCAACCATATCAAACTTGAGAAATCTCTCTAATGCATCCATTCTGCTCATTCTCTATAATAACCACTCTAGGTCAAACCACGGCCAAACCCATCAGTTCAGTTCAAAATTTTGATGGATCCCTAATGTGTCTGCATATTTCCACTTCCCCCTTCTACCATCTGTTCTCTAGAAAGCAAAGAAAGTAATCAAAAAAAAAAGAAAAAGAAAAAGAAAACAGGAAAGGAATAACATCAGGTCGTTGCCCCAGAAAAATCTTGCAGAAGCTTCCCAATACTTGTGCAAGAAAGCTCACACCCCATATTCGGACCCCCTAACTCTAAATGTGTGTATAACCTCATGTCATGCATCCCTCACTTACTATGCTCCGGCCACCATGGACTTCTATTACTCATAAATGCTGAACATTCTCCTGTTAGAAGGCCTTGTCATGTGTTCTTCTGGTTGCCTGGAAATCTCTTGTCATCTTCTCCTCTTTCAGGCCTGAGATTAATTTCCTCAAACAGGCTTTTCTTGATCCCACCTTATCTCACTTCACCTTCAACCTCTTTAAAAATCCTCAATCTGATTTTTCTTCATAGCATATATTATAATATGTCAATATCTCGTCTATTTATGTGATTACTAACTTATACTGAGGAGAGCCTTTTGAATAGAATCTCAATAGGCCGAGTTTCCACAACTTTGTCCTCATACCTGAATTCCCAGCACTTGGCACAGGATCGAGTACAACAAACACTTACTGACTGGATAACGAACTACCTGTAAAATAAAATCAAACCTTGCGGAATTGCAGGCATGTTCCCTTACTCTTATACTCCTAGGCTTAAAGTGAAAATATATATATGTTACATTGCTCCGAAAGTCCACTTCCAGTTTCTACAGAAAGAGTGTTTCACAACTCCTCAATCAAAAGTAAGGTTCAACTCTGTTAGTTGAATGCACAGAACAGAAAGAAGTTTCACAGAATGCTTCTGTGTATTGTTTATTTAAAGATATTCCATTTTCCACTATAGGCCTCTTAGCGCTACGAATGTTCACTTCCAGTTTCTACAAAAAGAGTGTTTCAGAACTGCAGAATCAAAAGTAAGGTTCAAATCTCTCAGTTGAATGCACATATCAGGAAGAAGTTTCACAGAATACTTCTGTGTAGTTTTTATTTGAAGATATTCCTTTTTCCACTATAGGCCTCTTAGCGCTGCAAATGTCCATTTGCAGTTTCTACCGAAAGAGTGTTTCTTAACTGTTCAATCAAAAGTAAGTTTCAACTCTGTTAGTTGAATGCACAGAACAGAAAGAAGTTTGACAGAATGCTGCTGTGTAGTTTTTATTTGAAGATATTCCTTTTTCCACTATAGGCCTCTTAGCGCTCCGAATGTACACTTCCAGTTTCTACAGAAAGAGTGTTTCAGAACCGCTCAATCAAAAGTACGGTTCAACTCTGTTAGTTGAACGCACAGAACAGAAAGAAGTTTCACAGAATGCTTCTTTGTAGTTTTTATTTGAAGATATTCCTTTTTCCACTATAGGCCACTTAGCGCTCCAAATGTCCAATTCCAGTTTCTACAGATAGAGTGTTTCACAACTCTTCACTCAAAAGAAAGGTTCAACTCTGTTACTTGAATGCACAGATCAGAAAGAAGTTTCATAGAATGATTCTGTGTAGTTTTTATTCGAAGATATTCCTTTTTCCTCAATTGGCCTCTTAGCGCTCCGAATGTCCACTTGCAGTTTCAACCGAAAAGGGTCTCAGAACTGCGCAATCAAAAGTAAGGTTCAACTCTGTTAGTTGAATGCACAGATCAGAAAGAAGTTTCACAGAATGCTTCTGTGTAGGTTTTATTTGAAGATATTCCTTTTTCCACTATGGGCATTTTAGTGCTCTGAATGTCCACTTGCAGTTTCTAAAGAAAGAGTGTTTCAGAACTGCTCAATCAAAAGTTAGGTACAACTCTGTTAGTTGAATGCACGGAACAGAAAAAAGTTTCACAGAATGCTTCTGTGTAGTTTTTATTTGACGATATTCCTTTTTCCACTATAGGCCACTTAGCGCTCAGAATGTCCACTTGCAGTTTCTACAGAAAGAGTGTTTCAGAACTGCTCAATCAAAAGTAAGGTTCAAATCTGTTAATTAAATGCACAGATCAGAAAGAAGTTTCACAGTATGCTTCTGTGTAGTTTTTATTTGAAGATATTCCTTTTTCCACTATAGGCCTCTTTGCACTCCGAATGTCCACCTGCAGTTTCTACAGAAAGACTGTTTCTTAAATGCTTCATCGAAAGTAAGGTTCAACTCTGTTATTTGAATACACAGATCAGAAACAGGTTTCACAGAATACTTCTGTGTAGTTTTTATTTGAAGATATTCTCTTTTCCACTATAGGCCTCTTAGCGCTCTGAAAGTCCACTTGCAGTTTCTACAGAAAGAGTGTTTCAGAACTGCTCAATCAAAAGTAAGGTTCAACGCTGTTAGTTGAATGCACAGAACAGAAAGAAGTTTCACAGAATGCTTCTGTGTAGTTTTAATTTGAAGATATTCCTTTTTCCACTATAGGCCTCTTAGCGCTCCGAATGTCCAATTAAAGTTTCTACAGAATAGTGTTTAAGAACTGTTCACTCAAAAGTAAGGTTCAACTCTGTTACTTGAATTCACAGATCGGAAAGAAGTTTCACAGAATGCTTCTGTGTAGTATTTATTCGAAGATATTCCTTTTTCCACTATTGGCTTCTTAGCGCTCCGAATGTCCACTTGCAGTTTCAACCGAAACGGGTCTCAGAACTGCTCAATCAAAAGCAAGGTTCAACTCTGTTAGTTGAATGCACAGATCAGAAAGAAGTTTCACAGAATGCTTCTGTGTAGGTTTTATTTGAAGATATTCCTTTTTCCACTATAGGCCTCTTAGCGCTCCGAATGTCCACTTGCAGTTTCTACAGAAAGAGTGTTTCAGAACTGCTCAATCAAAAGTATGGTTCAAATCTGTTAGTTGAATGAACGGAACAGAAAGAAGTTTCACAAAATGCTCCTGTGTAGTTTTTATTTGAGGATATTACTTTTTCCACTGTAGACCTCTTAGCGCTCCGAATGTTCACTTGCAATTGCTACAGAAAGATTGTCTCAGTGCTGCTCAATCAAACGTAACGTTTAACTCTGTTAGTTGAATGCACAGAACAGAAAAATGTTTCACAGAATGCTTCCGTGTAGTTTGTATTTGAAGATGTTCCTTTTTCCAATATAGGCCTCTTAGCGCTCCAAATGTCCACCTGTAGTTTATACAGAGAGAGTGTTTCAGAACTGCTCAATCAAAAGTAAATTTCAACCCTGTTAGTTAAATGCACAGATCACAAAGAAGTTTCACAGAAGGCTTCTCTTTAGTTTTTATTTGAAGATATTCCTTTTTCCACTATAGGCTTCTTAGTGATAAGAATGTCGACTTGCAGTTTCTATAGAAAGTGTTTCAGAACTGCTCCTTCAAAAGTAGGGTTCAACTCTGTTAGTTGAATGCACAGAACAGAAAGAAGTTTCACAGAATGCTTCTGTGTAGTTTATATTTGAATATATTCCTTTTTCCACTATTACTCTCTTAGAGCTCCGAATGTCCACTTGCATTTTCTACAGAAAGAGTGTTCAGAACTCCTCAATGAAAAGTATGGTTTAATTCTGTTAGTTGAATGCACAGATCAGAAAGAAGTTTCACAGAATGCTTCTGTGTAGTTTTTATTTGAAGATATGCTTTTTCCCAATATAGGCCTCTTAGCGCTCAGAATGTGAAATTGCAGTTTCTACAGAAAGAGTGTTTCAGAACGGCTCAATCAAAAGAAAGGTTCAACTCTGTTAGTTGAATGCACAGATCAGAAAGCAGTTTCACAAAGTGCTTCTGTGTAGTTTTTATTTGAAGCTACTCGTTTTCCACTATAGGCCTCTTAGCGCTCTGAATGTCCACTTGCAGTTTCTACAGAAAGAGTGTTTCAGAACTGCTCAATCAAAGGAAAGGTTCAACTCTATTAGTTGAATGCACAGAACAAAAAGAAGTTTCACAGAATGCTTCTGTGTAGTTTTTATTTGAAGATATTCCTTTTTCCACTATAGGCTTCTTAGCGCTCTGAATGTCCACTTGCAATTTCTACAGAAAGTGTTTTCAGAACTGCTCAATCAAAAGTATGGTTTAACTCTGTTAGTTGAATGCACACATCAGAAAGAAGTTTCACAGAATGCTTCTGTGTAGTTTTTATTTGAAAATATTCCTTTTTCCAATATAGGACTCTTAGCGCTCAGAATGTCCAATTGCAGTTTCTACAGAAAGAGTGTTCCAGAACGGCTCAATCGAAAGTAAAGTTCAACTCTGTTACTTGAATGCACAGAAGAGAAAGAAGTTTCACAGAATGTTTCTGTGTAGTATTTATTTGAAGATATTCGTTTTTCCACTATAGGCCTCTTAGCGCTCAGAACGTCCACTTGCAGTTTCTACAGAAAGAGTGTTTCAGAACTGCTCAATCAAAAGTAAGGTTCAACTCTGTTCGTTGCATGCACAGATGAGAAAGCAGTTTCAGAGAATGCTTCTGTGTAGTTTTTAATTGAAGACATTCCTTTTTCCACTATAGGCCTCTTAGCGCTCCGAATGTCCTCTTGCAGTTTCTTCAGAAAGAGTGTTTCAGAACTGCTCAATCAAAAGAAAGGCTCAACTCTGTTAGTTGAAGGCAGAGAACAGAAAGAAGTTTCAGAGAATGCTTCTGTGCAGTTTTTATTTGGAGATATTCCTTTTTCCACTATAGGCCTCTTAGCGCTCTGAATGTCCACTTGCAGTTTCTACAGAAAAAGTGTTTCAGAACTGCTCAATCAAAAGTAAGGTTCAAATCTGTTACTTGAATGAACGGAACAGAAGGAAGTTTCTGTGAATGCTTCTGTGTAGTTTATATTTGAAGTTATTCCTTTTTCCACTACTACACTCTTACGGCTCCGAATGTCCACTTGCATTTTCTACAGAAAGAGTGTTTCAGAACTGCTCAATCAAAAGTGTGGTTTAACTCTGTTAGTTGAATGCACAGATCAGAAAGAAGTTTCACAGAATTCTTCTGTGTAGTTTTTATTTGAAGATATTCCTTTTTCCAACATATGCCTCTTAGCGCTCCGAAAGTCCAATTGCAGTTTCTACAGAGAGTGTTTAAAAACGACTCAATCAAAAGTAAGGTTTTACTCTGTTAGTTGAATGCACAGAAAAGAAAGAAGTTTCACAGAATGCTTCTGTGTAGTATTTATTTGAAGATATTCGTTTTTCCACTATAGGCCTCTTAGCGCTCCGAATGCCCACTGCAGTTTCTACAGAAAGAGTGTTTCACAAATGCTCAATCAAAAGTAAGGTGCAACTCTGATAGTTGTATGCACAGAACAGAAAGAAGTTTCACAGAATGCTTCTGTGTAGTATTCATTTGAAGATATTCGTTTTTCCACTATAAGCCTCTTAGCGCGCCGAATGTCCAATTGCAGTTTCTACAGAAACAGTGTTTCAGAACTGCTCAATCAAAGGCAAAGTTCAACTCTGTTACTTGAATGCACAGAACAAAATGAAGTTTCACAGAATGCGTCTGTGTAGTTTTTATTTGATGATATTTCTTTTTCCACTATAGGCCTCTTAGCATTCCGAATGTCCCCTTGCACTTTCTACTGAAAGTGTGTTTCAGAGCTGCTCAATCAAAAGTAAGGATCAACTCTGTTAGTTCAATGCACAGAACAGAAAGAAGTTTCACAGAATGCTTCTGTGTAGTTTATATTTGAAGATATTCCTTTTTCCACTATTACCATCTTAGCGCTCGAATGTCCACTTCCAAATTCTACAGAAAGAGTGTTTCAGAACTGCTCAGTCAAAAGTATGGTTTAACTCTGTTAGTTAAATGCACAGATCAAAATGCAGTTACACAGAATGCTTCTGTGTAATATTTATTTGAAGATTGTCCTTTTTCCACTATAGGCCTCTTAGCGCTCCAAATGTCCACTTGCAGTATCTACAGAAAAAGTGTTTCAGAACTGCTCAATCAAAAGTAATGTTCAACTCTGTTAGCTGAACACACAGAACAGTAAGAAGTTTCACAGAATGCTTCTGTGTAGTTTTTATTTGAAGATATTCGTTTTGCACTATAGGCCTCTTAGCGCTCCGAATGTCCCATTTTCTGCAGTTTCTACAGTCCTGCAGTTTCTACAGAAAGAGGTTTCAGAAATGCTCAATCAAAAGTATGGTTTAACTCTGTTAGTTGAATGCACGGAACAGAAAGAAGTTTCACAGAATGCTTCTGTGTAGTTTTATATGAAGATATTTGTTTTTCCACTATACGCCTCTTAGCACTCCGAATGTCCCATTACAGTTTCTACAGAAAGAGTGTTTCAGAACTACTCAATCAAAAGTAAGGCTCAATTCTGTTAGTTGAATGCAGAGAACATAAAGAAGTTCCAGATAATGCTTCTGTGTAGTTTTTATTTGGAGATATTCCTTTTTCCACTATAGGCTGATTAGCGCTCCGAATGTCCACTTGCAGTTTCTACAGAAAGAGTGTTTGAGAACTGCTCAATCAAAGGTAAGGTTCAACTGTGTTAGTTGAATGCACAGAACAAAATGAAGTTTCACAGAATGCTTCTGTGTAGTTTTTATTTGAAGATATTACTTTTTCCACTATAGGCCTCTTAGCCCTCCGAATCTCCGCTTGCAGTTTCTACAGAAAGTGTGTTTCAGAACTGCTCAATGAAAAGTAAGGTTCAACTCTGTTAGTTGAAGGCACAGAACAGAAAGAAGTTTCACAGAATGTTCTGTGTGGTTTATATTTGAAGATATTCCTTTTTCCACTGTTACCGTCTTAGCGCTCGAATGCACAATTGCATTTACTACAGAAAGAGAGTTTCAGAACTACTCAATCAAAAGTATGGTTTAACTCTGTAAGTTGAATGCACAGATCAGAAAGCAGTTTCACAGAATGCCTCTGTGTAGTTTTTAATTGAAGATATTCCTTTTTCCACTATAGGCCTCTTAGCGCTCCGAATGTCCACTTGCAGTTTCTACAGAAAGAGTGTTTCAG